>NC_083579.1:29126970-29726970 GCF_027579695.1 Neoarius graeffei
CAAAAAATCTACTCAAGTAAAAGTAAAAAGTAGATCATTTAAAATGTACTTTGAGTAAAAGTAAAACGTTACTTTTAACAATGGGTGTTTTCTGCCTCCATTGTGTTGTGCAAAAATGAAAAAGAAGAGGAAACAAGGATATATGTACATCTCAACCCAGATGTTTTATTTAAAGGAAGTGTATCAAATTGAATGCTTAGGATAATGCTGCATTAAAACTGAGACAAACAAAAAAGGTCAATACACACAGTCATGTCGTTTACATCACCCTGACCACACACAAAGCATTGTACACAAAATATGAAAGTGAAATGTTGCACCGAAATCTCGTAGCTTGCCTGTGTGCACTGTGTGTTATTGAACAATTCAATTCAAACATTATTTGTTTTGCTTAGTATTCCTTTTTGGCCTGTTGGATGTAGAATGGTAGGAGGACTGATCACGTCAGGTTGGCGAGCTAACTTGCTTGCATGATTAGCCAACCGAATAACAGACTAGTTACCGTTATGTTACAGTACCAACAGGTTGCTACTTCAACATTAGCAATGCCATCCACTATTTTTGGAATATAACCAGCCTATTGTCGGTTTTACTATGGAAAGGAAACATTATGATCAGGGGCGCAGATACGTTTTTTGAACTGGGGGGGACAAAAAAATGCGGGGGACAAAAAATGGGGGGGGACCAAGCTGCCAGCAAACCAACCCCAACCCCGATATGCCTGTCAAACTTGTTGTGGGTAACCATAGCAACCAAGCTCGAGCTCGCAACCTGTGCAGTCTGCGCAGCTCAACCAACCGAATATCAGTCTTTGTTTTGTTTTATGTGAGTTGTTGCAACTATGTATACACTGCTGTGCACCTCAATAAACCGAATGGTAATTATTCTTTTGATTTTTCCGTGAGGTTTGCCTTATGCAAAGAAAGACAGCATAGACGTTTTTTCCTCCCTATAAGTGGGGGGGACCGAACGAGGTGAATTTAAATCTGGGTGGGACGAATCCCACCCGTCCCACCCTCTATCTGCGCCCGTGATTATGATGCCAATGACAATACTTACCTCAACATGCTTGCGCAGATTAGACATCGAATTTTTGTATGCCGCAATGGTTGTCTTCTTGGGCACACATAATCTGCATTGCATAATGAAACTGTCACCCCTTTTCTCTACGAAGCTGAAGTGATCACGTATGTAGGGCCAGGGGTGCACTTCATTAATGGAAGAAATTGCGTTTTCTGCAGGGTCGTCGACCACAGGTTCCTCGGTCTCCTCCATGTCTGCAGGGGCACTTTATCAACACCCGTGGCCTAGGGGCTAGGCCCCTCATAGGCTACCTGTCAACCCTACCCTTACCGTTGGCCAGGAAAACACTCTTATTTTATTTGCAATACGTGTCAAGCATTTACAGTGTAAGCACGTAATTAGCCTAGAAGCCTATGATAGGTTACGTTTGGCTCAGTGTAGCTGCACAAGGCCCACGCTCACATCGCTCAACACATCCGACCACAGAGGGAGAGAAGAACGCGCGCATTATCATTACAGAGCCGGTTGTGATTATTACCATGGACAGGACAGTGATACTGCATAACTTTCACGCAGGGGCATGGCCAGAGATAACCACACAAGCGCGCGTGCGCTAATGTAGACCTATGTGTTGTAAACATAAAACACACACACCTACAGACAAGTCCTTTTAAAAAATAAAATACATAAAAATAGCTCGGCGGCATGAAAACAAACATTCACTGCAAGACAAGGTGCCCTAGAATCGCCATCAGTTTTTAATATCTATATGGACTTTGTTGTCAGGATTGCACAGCATGAGATATCAAAACTGTACCCAGATACAGGCTTCAAGTTCAGATATTGCATTCCAAATGAGGTATCCACAAGAGAAATGCGTACGAAAGCACGAGCATCAGGAGAGGGTTGCATAACAGAGATTCTATACGCAGACGATCAGGCCATACTCGCTGGATCCATCGAGGAGCTTCAGAATATTCTTCAGTTGTATGATAAGACCTACACCCGCTTTGGTTTACAAATATCATATGTCAAAACAGAAACAATGGCTTTTAACGTCAATGAGGATATCAAATGTAAACCAAGTATCATTTCCCTTGGCGGCACTAATATTAAAAACGTCCGCACCTTTAAATATCTTGGTTATAATGTCAGCAACTGTGATGAATCCTCACACTTCCTGCATGCTAGGATAAGTGCTGCATTCATGAAATGGAATGAACTGAAACACGTTCTAACTGACCACCGAATACTACTAAAAACCCGTATAAAGTTCCTAGTGGCATGTGTTTGATCTCACCTCCTGTACAGCACACAGGCATGGCAACTATCATCCAGTGAAATTCACAAAATTGAGGTAGTGTGGCACGGCTTCCTAAGGAAAATGATTAAAGGTGGATATAAACGAAAGAATGCCCCTGACCAAAAGAACACTACAAATGAAGATATAGACTGGAGCTACAAGATGTCCAATGCTGACCTCCGGAAACTGACAGGAACCCAGGATATAAAACTATCCTGCTACGTACAACAACTAAAATATATTGCTCACGTTTGCCGGATGGGCAATAACCAAGTGCAAAAGCAGCTCCTGTTTGACAAAAATGGTTACAAATGGACAAAATGGGAAAATCTGCTGGGCATAGACACCCAACAGATAAGACGTATGATGATGGACAAATTAAACTTTGAGCAACTGCTGCAACTGCTACAGCAGAAGCACCCCTAGAGAGTTTAACTTTTGACAGGGGAACATGATGATGATGATGACGGTACTTGGCTTGGCGGCCACATGAAACGTAAACACCATGGACAGCGGCCAAGCTCATAACTCTACAGACTGAAATACACGAAACCAAGTCCTACTAGGGTCTATTTTACCGATCTATGTTCAAGCATCATGCAAGTCTTCCTTCTCCTTGAATAAGACCGTGCATTCAACTGCCTTTTTGACATGACTGCATCGAAATACCACTTGCAACAATATTTCATGCACTCCATCAAGAAAAAAGTTAAACATGATGAACACGGGCATACTGTTTTGAGCATACGATTTTTTAAAAAGAAACTAGCTACATCAAAGTCCTTCAATAAACCCATCCTTTAGCACAAATGAGCTTAACCTAGTTCAAAGCATGACGCTGGCAGTAGCTGCATAAGGCAAAATCATGTGGGCCTTTCGTCAACAACAAGCCATGGCGGGCAAACATTAATAATCAAGCGTCCTTACCTTAAAACATTGTCTTGACCACAGAACTTCTCAAGTATTTCACTTAAATCCACACGGGTTAACAACACACCCAACACAGCTAGCGAGAAATGTGGATCTGCGCTAGCTTTGTATTGCTATTCCTCTCAGTATGCTTACTCTGTCTGCTGCCCGAACTGTGACAATTATAGGCTACAATCTTTTCATCAATTTCTTCAGTAGATGCCGTTTTAGACATTTTATTATCCCCATCGAAATATGCTATTATACTAACAGGATTATAACTCAAATCACACGACACGTATTCAAATCACAACTGATTTATTTTACTGTATTTAAATACTGTACTGTATATAAATTTTACTATATTTTACTTTATATCTAGCCTAGCTGCACATAGCCTAGCTGCTGGTAGGCTGATAACTGATAAGTAGCTGATATTCTGAACAGATTGGTGATCCTTACTTTAAAAAGTCTGTGACTTTAGGCAATGATTCTATCATTACCTGCATCTCTCTCTTTTTTTCCTTTTATGCGCCCCGCTAACATGTGAACGCTTCATCTTTCAAAGCCTCTAAATTTGTGTCTCTGCAGTCTGCAGTCTTTGGCGCGCTTTCGTGCATGACGTTACATTTTGTTACATTTTATTCTGGTACAGTTGTGGGTGTTTGTTTCGCGAACCACATCCACCATGTCTCTTACAGCAGGCTACTGTGCGCTCATTTATTTCTAACCTTATTTCTATCCGTACATTAATGTAGGCCCACGATTCCGACAGTTTATTATTTTATTAATATTACAAGGCCCCTGATTGGCTGTGGCCCAGGGGCTTGAGCCCCCCGAAGGCCCCCCCCCTTAAAGCACCGGTGCATGTCTGCCATCGTCTGTGTGAGACTCGCGCGTGCGACAACTGTCCTTCCCGTGATTCATTTCCAGAACACATTTCCCCTTCTCCATTTTAGCCTTTTTTATTTTTTATTTATTTATTTATTTTTACTCAGTAACAGTTGTGATGTAAAATGTACCGAAGTACACTACTTAAAAGAAAACATACTTAAGTAAAAGTACACTCTTTAAAAATTACTTGAAAAAGTATAAGTACATAAAAAGCTACTCAAGTACAGTAACGCGAGTAATGTAATTCGTTACTTTCCACCTCTGGAACCTGGATATACCTTTCAGCATTGATGGTGTCTTTCCAGATGTGTAAGCTGCCCATGCCACACACACTAATGCAACCCCATACCATCAGAGATGCAGGCTTCTGAACTGAGTGCTGATAACAACTTGAGTCGTCCTTCTCCTCTTTAGTCCAAATGACACGGTGTTCCTGATTTCCATAAAGAACTTCAAATTTTAATTCATCTGACCACAGAACAGTTTTCCACTTTGCCACAGTCCATTTTAAATGAGCCTTGGCCCAGACAAGACGTCTGCGCTTCTGGATCATGTTTAGATACGGCTTCTTCTTTGAACTATAGAGTTTTAGCTGGCAACGGCAGATGGCACGGTGAATTGTGTTCACAAATAATGTTCTCTGGAAATATTCCTGAGCCCATTTTGTGATTTACAATACAGAAGCATGCCTGTATGTGATGCAGTGCTGTCTAAGGGCCCGAAGATCACAGGCACCCAGTATGGGTTTCCGGCCTTGACCCTTACGCACAGAGATTCTTCCAGATTCTCTGAATCTTTTGATGATATTATGCACTGTCGATGATGATATGTTCAAACTCTGCAATTTTACACTATCGAACTCCTTTCTGATATTGCTCCACTATTTGTCGGCGCAGAATTAGGGGGCTTGGTGATCCTCTTCCCATCTTTACTTCTGAGAGCCGCTGCCACTCCAAGATGCTCTTTTTATACCCAGTCATGTTAATGACCTATTGCCAATTGACCTAATGAGTTGCAATTTGGTCCTCCAGCTGTTTCTTTTTTGTACCTTTAACTTTTCCAGCCTCTTATTGCCCCTGTCCCAACTTTTTTGAGATGCGTTGCTGTCATGAAATTTCAAATGAGCCAATATTTGGCATGAAATTTCAAAATGTCTCACTTTCGACATGTGATATGTTGTCTATGTTCTATTGTGAATACAATATCAGTTTTTGAGATTTGTAAATTATTGCATTCCATTTTTATTTACAATTTGTGCTTTGTCCCAACTTTTTTGGAATCAGGGTTGTAAGAGAGCTAATATTTAATAGCCCCACCTTTAGATCAAAGGTGCTGGCAGTGGCTGTACAGTTAGTATGACCTAATTTTATATTGATTAGGTTACTGGAACAAACTCTGAGTATTTCTACCTTTTGTTTATCTCGGGGAACAGACACGGTCTCGATGTAGTGGACCCTGAGTGACAACTCTGTGCAGCTTGCAGACAGTTGGTTTAGCCTGTTCTTCTGCTCCCTGGCCTTGGCTCTGGATTGTCAGAAGTTAACTACGTAATGCTTTGCCTTTCATGATTTGCCTTTCAGGAGTTTATTAAAACAGTGTAGAAATACTGATTTCTGTCATCTTTACTGATATAAAAACTATTATCTGTGCAGTTCTGATTCAGTCCTGAGTTCTTTTGGATTTCCTCCGACCTCCAAAAAACATGACCAGGAATTTTCCATTCCCATCCAGGGTGCATCTCATCCCACCTCATACCCAGTGTTCCTGGGATTGGCCCTGGATCTACTGTACCTTGACCCTGACCAGGATAAAAGCTATTACAGAAGATAAACAAAGAAGGGCACTACAGAGTTGGTGGAGGTAATGAATAAAAGACTCCTACCAATATTGTACAAGGTTGTGAGTTCAAATCCCTCACCTCCATGCTACCACTGTTGGGTCTGTAACCCTCTAACTGTTCAATCATAAATCAATTTTGAGAAAGTGTCAGTCAAATGCTAAAGAAAATAAGAAACCGTCATAGCAACCTTCCTTCCATTATTGCTGCATAAAGGTTGTAATTTGTAATTCTTACCTCCAACAAGGAAAAAAATTAAGAAAACACCCAAACAACTTGCAGTTCCTATTTGAGAACTTGGGTGGTCTCCTCAAATCCAATTTTCCTCCAAATTTAGCCAGTGATGTCAAATCAACATGGCTGCTCATAGCATGAACAGGATACAAAGTAGCACATCTGACCTTTAAATGCTGTTTATACAAGTATTTGTTTTCAATCAATCAACATACAGACATATTCACTTGCTCAATCTATTTGTAGAACATTAACTTTATAGTTCACTGGTTTAAGGAAGAAAATATGCATTACTCATGGGTTAGCTAGCTTGCTTCTTGCTAACAAAAGATGAGATGGAAGCGTCCATGTTTTTTTTTTATCACTTTGGAAGTCAAATGGATGGAGGTTGAAAATTCTAACTTCTGATATCCACCTTCCGAGATATATCGCATGCAATATAATGTCTTTAGATGTGTTTATTTTCAAATCCCAAGTCCATGAAATTGATGGCACACTTCAACATGAATAAAACCACAGCACAGTTTCAGTACAACATAGGCAATACAGATAGAAGTAATCTATTTTGGACTGATCATCCTTTCATCATTTTGCTTCCTATCATGTTAAACGGCAGCCACCTGAGAGGCTGACTAACGCTCCATTTCCCCTTCGATCTCCAGCTCCCAACTCAGAGAGAATGAATTTCCTCAGAGCTTTGGTGTGGACTCTCTCTCTCTCTCTCTCTCTCTCTCTGTCTCTGTGACTGTAATGACCCCTTGTTCAATTCAATCCCCCTCCCCTCGTTCCTACTGAACACTCATCAGTGTTCACAGCTAATGAGAAATCTACAATACAATGTCTGACAAATCATTTAACAGATCAAATCATGACTGAATCATGATAATGCTCTCACCCGCTCCCAAAGCCAATATAGGCTTAATTGTAAATTCCATAATAAAGTAATTGAGGGAATATTTAAAGGGGCATATTTGATAAAGCTATAATGGGATTCTGATAGTAGTATATGCAATTAAGGATGCGTGAACACATGCACATTTGATACAGTCACCAGAGATGCTATTTAATATTCTCAAGGATTTAGAAAATGAGGGACAATATGTGCAGCCAATGGAAATTGAACTGATACATGATTAATATTTATTATCCTGGGGGGTAGGGCTAAATCGATTCCTTTGCTTTGTTTTCTGTTTCGTTTGGTTCACACTGCATCAGAGGTAAATTGATTCCTTTTTTTATTAGCTTTTTTTTGTCAATTTGGTCTGATGCTGAATCTGAGTTAAATTGAGTCCTTTGGATTATTTGCCACATGGTTGTTGTTGTTTTTTTCCCCCTTGGTTTCACACTGAATTGGAGCTAAAATGGTTCCTTTTGTTTGCTTGCTATTTGATTTATTTGGTTTGGTTTTACAGTCAATCAGAGCTAAACTTGTTCCTTTTGCGAGATTGCTATTTGTTTTGGTTTCACACTGAATCAGACCTAAATTAATTCCTTTCATTCGTTTGCTATTTGGATTAATTTGGATTGACCCTTAATGTGAGTTAAATCAATTCCTTTGATTTATTTGCTCCATTTTTTTCTTGGTTTCACACTGAATTGGATTAAAATGATTCCCTTTGTTCGTATGCTATTTGGTTTATTTATGTTGGTTTCATACTGAATCAGAGCTAAATTGATTCCTTTGGTTCATTTGCTATTTGGATTAGTTTGGATTCACACTGAATCAGAGTTAAATTGATTCCTTTGGTTCGTTTGTTGCTTGGATTCACACTGAACCAGAGTTAAATTGATTCCTTTTGTGTATTTGCGAGATTTTTTTTTTTCTTGGATTCACACTCAATTGGATCAAAAATGGTTCCTTTTGTTAATTTGCTATTTGGTTTATTTCAGTTGGTTTCACAATGAATCAGAGCTAAATTGATTCTTTTAGTTTGTTTGGGGGTGGCATGGTGGTGTAGTAGTTAGCACTGTCAGCAAGAGGGTTCTGTGTTTGAGCCCAGTGGTCAATGTGGGCCTTTCTGTGTGGAGTTTGCATGTTCTCCCCATGTCTGCGTGGGTTTCCTCTGGGTGCTCCAGTTTCCCCCACAGTCCAAAGACATGCAGGTTAGGCTGGCTCTAAATTGACCGTAGGTGTGAATGTGAGTGTGAATGGCTGTTTGTCTCTTTGTGTCAGTCCTGTGATGATTTGGCAACTTGTCCAGGGTGTACCTTGACTCTTGCCCATAGTCAGCTGGGATGGGCTCCAGCTTACCCGTGACCCTGCACAGGATAAGTGGTTACGGATAATGGATGGATGGTTTGTTTGGTATTCAGTTTGATTTAGTTTCACACTGACTAGGACCTAAACTGATTCATTCAGCTTGATTGCTATCTGGTTTGTTTTTGCAGTGAATTGGAGCTAACATGATTCCTTTGGTTCATTTGTAATTTAGTTTCATTTCTTTCATGTTACCATGAAACTTGAAAGCACAAAGTTGTCTTGTGATGGAAAATTTACAAAAAAAGCAGTGATGCTGTAGACTCCTTACATAAATGTTAAATAAGTATCTCCTTTCAGAAAGCATCACCATATCAAAGATTGTAAGTTTTCTTCTTTGTTCAATAACAAAGCATCTTTTTTAACCCCTTGATTATTAGACTTCCATCATGTTGAGTGTCCATCACACAAGTCCCCATGAATGACTGGTTTCCATAGAAACAAAAAGATATAGAACAACCATATTAGCTTTTAATGGGCGAGAACCTTAAAACAAATAAGAAAATTTATTTATTACTATTTTTGAAAACATTAGCGTTCAAGGAACACAATTATACTTTTTTTTTTGCAATTTGTATTGAAATAGTGAGGGAAAAATATATAGTTTGCCATGACCTACAGTATATGGGCATATACACTCACTGGCCACTTTATTTGGAACATCCATCCACCTGCTGTTTGGTGCAGTTCTCTTATCAGCCAATCGCTTGACAGCAACATAGTGCATAAAATCATACAGATACAAACCAAGAGCTTCAGTTAATTTTCACTTCAGAAATCAGAATGGGAAAAATTGTGATCTCAAAGTGTGATTTTCACTGTGGCATGGGTGTTGGTGCCAGATGGACTGGTTTGAGTATTTCAGAAACTGCTGATCTCCTGTGGTTTTCACACACAACAGTCTCTAGAGTTTACACAGAATGGTAGGAAAAACAAAAAACATTGGGTGCATGACAGCTCTGTGGGTGGAAACAAACACCTTGTTGATAATAGAGGTCAGAGGAAAAAGACCAGATTGGTTTGAGCTGCCAGGAACGATATAGTAAGTCATATAATCACTCTTTACAACTGTGATGAGCAGATTAATTCATGTGATTAAAATAAAATGACTCTTTTACAAAATATTCATTAAATTTGTGTGTGCAAATGAAATACATAAGCTATTTAAAATGATCTCTATAATCTGTATGTAAAAAGCCAGTAATCCATTGAAATTATGTGATTTGAAGCCGATCAGTTAAGGTTCACATTAGTTAGTAGTTAGTTTTCTACTGCCTAATTTTAGAAACACTTAGAAGTACAACTAGGGTATGAACATTTTTTTTTCTGAATTTACACAAATACCAAATTTAATGTGCAAATGCTCCTTTGAACGATTTTCAAATAAATCTCTTCATATTCAGCTTGAAGACCTGCGATAAACTGGCAACATGCCCAGGGTGTACCATTCTTCTCATCTGAAGTCAGCTGGAATTGGCTCCAGCTTCCCCCATGATCCTGACGGATAAGCGAGATGGATGGATGGATGGATGGATGGATGGATGGATGGATGGATGAGGTCCAACTTGATAAATGATGTCTAATGTAATCCAATCACGTTTTCAAATTTCAAATGACACCAGTGTCTCATCTCATTATCTCTAGCCACTTTATCCTGTTCTACAGGGTCGCAGGCAAGCTGGAGCCTATCCCAGCTGACTACGGGCGAAAGGTGGGGTACACCCTGGACAAGTCCTCAGGTCATCACAGGGCTGACACATAGACACAGACAACCATTCACACCTACGGTCAATTTAGAGTCACCAGTTAACCTAACCTACACGTCTTTGGACTGTGGGAGAAACCGGAGCACCCAGAGGAAACCCACACGGACACAGGGAGAACATGCAAACTCCACACAGAAAGGCCCTCGCCAGCCACGGGGCTCGAACCCGGACCTTCTTGCTGTGAGGCGACAGCGCTAACCACTACACCACCATGCCGCCCTGCCACCAGTGTTTGCAATTAAATAGTTTAAATGTCATTTTTAGACTAATCTAAATTAATTGCACCAATTTATTTATCATATAGGACTCAAAAGCTCCTACATCCCTATTAGTGCCAATTCTTTTTTTTTTTAACCCTATTTGGGAAATGTATTCCCTGGGATACAGACATTTAATGCCAGATTATCCAAATTCTGAATATAGAATTAATTTTTCTTAATATCATCATACAATACCATCATCGAACATAATTTTCACAACTTCTTTTACAATATTGTAAACTTTACTTGAAAAATGAACATTTCTTGCCAAATCAGTTGCCTTGCCACTGTATGTTACCATGTTGATTTTTGCAAAGGGTTCAAAACAAAAGGTTTCACCTTGTTGCTTTGCTGCCATCATAGACAAGTTTCTAGTAAGGCAGGACTTTGGACTGAAGGCATCTTCTAAGGACTTTTGTTTTGAACGACGTTTCAGGATAGCATTTACCATAACATAGAATGAAACCAAAGAGTGAAACCATATAAAACAAATTTGGTTCCAGTTACAGAGTTATAAAATAGTACAATGTTTATCTCTCGGTAACTTTTTTTCAAAAATCTAAGCAAAAAAAAAAAGCCCCATAACTTGTATACAAAATCACTTTCCTGTAAACTTTGGTGTCCTTTTTTTTTTTTTGTGGGAGCTTCCACACAGATTTATGGGTAATTGGCAGCATCGAGGAAACTCTGATGTTGCCTTCAACTGGGGGAAGTTTGACAGCATCTTAGAAGATAGGAAACGAGAGTTCACTCAGTTTCAAAGCAGTCCTTGATGCCTCAATGTCTTGTTGGATATCTTCCTGATGCAGAATTTTCCTCATTTCAAACCCATCTCATGTGTTGATGCCAGAGTGCTTATATCAAATCACTTGACCTGAGAACGTGACCCAGCCCACTCTTCAATGTTTTCCACCGAAATCAAACCCAACCAATGACTATTCTTCCCCAGAGACTGACAAATGTTTGTATCTCCCATTACACATACAGTTAATATACAGTCTACCTATGATATAGAGTACCTTCTAACCAATCAGATTCGAGAATTCAACAACACTGTGGTATTAGAGATAACAGAAGACACTTGGTGAACAATGTATTTTTTAAACCCCTCATTTATAATTGAACATGCTTTGTGCATTTGGCTACATTCACCCACTGCCCAGACTTTAATGGGTCATAAAGCTGAAATGAACCATTTCAGTGAACCAATGATGCTCCTAAATCCATTTTATCCCAAGACTATAGTGAATTAAGAAAGCTGAGGATTAATCTAAATGATGGGGATTGATTGAGGCAATGCAGCCTCAAAGGGCCTCGGAAGAATTAAAGTGGGAGGAAATGTGACTGAAATACAAAGTGTGTGTGAGAGAGAGAGAGAGAGAGAGATGAAGAGAGGCAGAAAGCGAGGTAGATGGGAAAAAGAGAGAGAGACTTTGCAGTATTCATAATTATATAATTAGAAGGTATACACATTTGCCAGTTTCATTATATATCTATGAACAAAAGCAGCCAGTAAAATTTTGGCCGTGTGAAGATCCAGAAAGCTTTGCGACATGATTAGACATTAGTCTAGTGTGGTCTCACTGAACAATCAAACACATTCTGCATGTAATTATGTGAAAGGTGCATTTGTCCTGAAATTACACAATATGTGATCACATGAAAATGATGCAAGATAATGAAACGTTAAAAAAAAAAGGAAACCACAGACACTGCATGTGAAAAACTAGAATGTGGAAATAAATTCATCTTGTGGATGGAAAGAAATCAGATTTTAAAAAAAAGAAAATGAATAAAAATAATTAAACAAATTAAAACAGCATGCATGTGTTATGTGTGAAGGTAAATGGATTATCTGAAAAAAAATAATTAAAACACAAAAATATTAACTATAAAAAAATTAAAGAAAAAATATTTAAAAAGTTTGTGTGAAAATAAATTGATCAAATGTAAAAAAGACAAACATTAAACTATGAAAAAGTAAAACACTCAAAAAATAAAGAAAAAGAAAAAATTACAGCAAACGTGGATGAAATATGTAACTAAAAAAGCAAAATAAAAATAAAATAAAAATACAAAAATTAAACCACACACACACTATGTGGCAATAACAGATTATGTGAAAAAAATATTATATTAAAATTTTTAATTTTAAATTAAATAAAAATACATGTTAAAATAAACAGATAATTGGGAAAAATCACATTACAAAATATGACATAATAATAATAATCATCATCATCATCATAGGGCGGCACAGTGGTGTAGTGGTTAGCGCTGTCGCCTCACAGCAAGAAGGTCCGGGTTCGAGCCCCGTGGCCGGCAAGGGCCTTTCTGTGCGGAGTTTGCATGTTCTCCCCGTGTCCGCATGGGTTTCCTCTGGGTGCTCCGGTTTCCCCCACAGTCCAAAGACATGCAGGTTAGGTTAACTGGTGACTCTAAATTGACCGTAGGTGTGAATGTGAGTGTGAATGGTTGTCTGTGTCTATGTGTCAGCCCTGTGATGACCTGGCGACTTGTCCAGGGTGTACCCCGCCTTTCACCCATAGTCAGCTGGGATAGGCTCCAGCTTGCCTGTGACCCTGTAGAACAGGATAAAGCGCCTAGAGATAATGAGATGAGATGAGATGAGATGAGATCATCATTATCTTGCACTACTTGTATAAAATGTGTTAAACATAACATGGGAAGTGTGTATATTTTACAGGTGATATTCACATGACTTTTCTGAGTGGTCTTGCAATATTTTGGACAAAAATAAAATTTGTCAAATTTCCTCCTTATCCAAAATGTAGCCTAATTGACCACCCAAGGCATGTCTGGTGTGACATTTTGCTTTTAAATGCAGCCCTGTTCTTTGGAACAAATCATTGAAGTTCACTGACTGCACTGAATCACTAGAAGATTTGTTCTAACTCATAAATTGTGCACATTGATCAGCTTCTCCCTCTAGTCATAGAATTGTTGAGTGAGATTCAGGCACTGATGTACTGCTAGCAGCAAAATCTCAATTCTTCCTTCACACATCCACTATAGAAATAATCTTTAAATCATCACTATGTAGCAGGATGTGAATTTTTTTTCCACAATGCACCATATAATTTGTAATATTTTATATGAAATAAAACCATTATAAAGCCGTTATTAAAAGAATTAACCAGTTTCAAAACATTTGAATCATTTTAGTTCTTTGAATTAAGTGATTCTTTAGTTGGCGGCACGGTGGTGTAGTGGTTAGTGCTGTCGCCTCACAGCAAGAAGGTCCGGGTTCGAGCCCCGTGGCCGGCAAGGGCCTTTCTGTGCGGAGTTTGCATGTTCTCCTCGTGTCCGCGTGGGTTTCCTCCGGGTGCTCCGGTTTCCCCCACAGTCCAAAGACATGCAGGTTAGGTTAACTGGTGACTCTAAATTGACCGTAGGTGTGAATGTGAGTGTGAATGGTTGTCTGTGTCTATGTGTCAGCCCTGTGATGACCTGGCGACTTGTCCAGGGTGTACCCTGCCTCTCGCCCGTAGTCAGCTGGGATAGGCTCCAGCTTGCCTGCAACCCTGTAGAACAGGATAAAGTGGCTAGAGATAATGAGATGAGATTCTTTAGTTCAGCACTGAAAATATATGGCTAATGATGCTGATGTAATAGAAGCTTAGCATTTTGTTCAGCATCACACTCTCACCTGAACTAAACAGATATATCATTTGTACACTATGACTTTCATGTGAAAAATGAACACATGAAAATAAATGAGTGATGTGAAAAAAAATCACTTGAGAAAAAAATCATGAAGAAATCTCATCTCATCTCATTATCTCTAGCCGCTTTATCCTTCTACAGGGTCGCAGGCAAGCTGGAGTCTATCCCAGCTGACTACGGGCGAAAGGCGGGGTACACCCTGGACAAGTCGCCAGGTCATCACAGGGCTGACACATAGACACAGACAACCATTCACACTCACATTCACACCTACGGTCAATTTTAGAGTCACCAGTTAACCTAACCTGCATGTCTTTGGACTGTGGGGGAAACCGGAGCACCCGGAGGAAACCCACGCGGACACGGGGAGAACATGCAAACTCCACACAGAAAGGCCCTCGCCGGCCCCGGGGCTCGAACCCAGGACCTTCTTGCTGTGAGGCGACAGCGCTAACCACTACACCACCGTGCCGCCCATGAAGAAATCACTTGAGAAAATATATGAATCATGTGAAAAAAATCACTTGAGAAAATAAATGAAACGTGAAAAAATCACTTGAGAAAATAGATGAATCATGTGGGGAAAATCACTTGAGAAAGTAAATGAATCATGTGGAAAAAAATCACTTGAGAAAATTAATGAATCGTGGGGGGGGGGGGATCAGTTGAGAAAGTAAACGAATCATGTAGAAAACAGTCACTTGAAAACAAATGAATAATGTGAAAAAAATCACTTGAGAAAATAAATGAACTGTAAAAAAAATCACATGACAATAAATGAGTCATGTGTAAAAAAAATCATCTCATCTCATCTCATTATCTCTAGCCGCTTTATCCTTCTACAGGGTCGCAGGCAAGCTGGAGCCTATCCCAGCTGACTATGGGCGAAAGGCGGGGTACACCCTGGACAAGTCGCCAGGTCATCACAGGGCTGACACATAGACACAGACAACCATTCACACCTACGGTCAATTTAGAGTCTAAAAAAAAAAATCACTTCAAAAAATAATCATGTGAAAATACATGAATTGTGAGGGAAAAAAAAGAAATAAAAAAATAGGTACCCTGTGGGTACACGTGGCTACTGCTTATAAATAAAAGTGTTTTCTGATATAATGTCCATACAGTAAATATAGCATATATACATGTTTTCAATTATACTAGCCTCATCTCTTGCAAGCATCACCAAGCTGTGAGCAGCATCAGGGCTTTGTTCAAAATACAGTGCTGTGAACTATATTTATTTTCAAAATAGTAAGAAAGCACTTGGTCATGAATTGTCTTAGAAGTATTATTTAGTACTAATGAGCACATTTTGTTTCACAAGTGGAAAGACTCTAAAATAAAAAATAAAATAAAAAAATTCAAGTGAGTAGCAGAAGTTTGACCAATTATACTTTTGACTTTTACTCTTAGTTTTCACATTTGTCAAAGAATATATCAGAATTTTTTTTTTTACGTATTCATTGAAAAGTACTCATTACAACTCTTGTTGAATGGCTGGAATTCTTAGCCTAAATATCTGCCAAAAAACTAAAAAAAGAACTTTCATTTGACCTTTCAGAAGAACCAAACAAAAGCTGTGATAATCAAATGGTAAATTTTCTTAAAATAAACACCACTTACTTGATATTGAATCAGTAGCCTTGGTGAACCACAAGGTGAATTCCGTTTGTATTTTTATCTGCCGATTATCTTCCAATACTATGAAGTTATAACGAGGTTTTTCTTATTTTGTTTCTAGTTCTGATTAGTTCCGAAGTTTATCAAGAAATAGAACGGGTAATCAAACTTGATCAGGATAAGTGCTAATTGGTTATGAAGTTTTGCTATTGTTACACTCATTCTTACATTGTTATACTCGTTCTTGTGTACCTCTGATAATGCGAGATCAACTGTTCATATCGCGAGATCATGATTCACCGTTCTGGTGATTGTAATTCTTATGCGCATGCAGTATTGTAATCCTTATGCGTATGTGCATGCACAGTGCGTGATTGTTACACTCTTACAAACAGCACGATGACATAGTGGCTACCACCTCTATATGAGGCAGTAGCCACAATAAAGGAATCAATAAATGAACCATGCTGAGGATGGTTCAAGATGGAGCTCCAATTGTTTGTTTTTAGCTCCATAATGTCCTTTTCTCTGTGTTTATGTACATTAGTGTGTTATATCGTGTTAGAAACCTCACATTTTTTTTTTTAATACCAAACAATTTGACTAAACCACTCCGGCCAGTGGGTGATGATTTAGGCATTGAGTTTGCTAACTAAGCTAAATCAATCGCTATTAGTATCTTGTGAGCTGCATTTGACTTGAAGCCCCAGTACAAAATTAAAGCAGTAAACATCAGACACTGAACGTGCCTTGGCTGATTGGCAATAGATTTTGTAAATTTAATTCCTGATCAAACTGCTTGCTGCTCTTATTCAGTACTCGACGTTGGTTTGAGACTTAGCCTTGCAAATGTTTTACAGGCATAGCATGCGGTCTGATCGTAATACTAAGCTGAACTTTCATGTGTTTTTCTGGAAAACATTGAATGCTACATGAGATGGGGGAATTTTCTTGCTGAGCTCAGGCGCTGCGTGGTCTTCAGCCCAAATGAAATGTTGAGGAATGCGTCTGTGCAATCTCCTCAATCGGATTAGCCGTCCTGTTCCAACATTCAGCGCCCACAGCAGCAGACTGACAGCTACATCTGGGCTCGCCGCTATGATCTTTAATGCATATGCAGCCTGCTGCACTGATAAAAAAAATGTCATGTTCTACCTCAGAGCCAATTTCTCATCACAGTAAAGTGTAAATTCTGCTGCTGCCAAACGTTTGCATTCTCTGAGAGTTTATTTCTTTCATACTATGCAGAGCAGTGCAAGCTTTTAACTGAAGACCATGTACCAAAGATGAGATCTTCCTGCTGCAGTGTCTTCCTCAATAATACAATAACAAAAGAAATCTTGTATTTTCATGTTGGTACTCAGTACGCCCATTTTCTTAGAACCAACCAAATCTGAAAAGAATCTGATAGACAAGGGAATATGTTCCATTAACAGCTTTATCAACACAGTAACTGTCTCTTTTTACTGAAGGGTGAGCTTTACCTTATCCCATTTAGGTTTCAAGCAATGCCCCATCTCTGAGTGTTTCCAAAAGCAATATAAGCCCAGGGTCACAGGAAGAAAATTGTTCTCACTGTACCTAAAGTTTTGAGTCCACAACCAAAGACTATTTTTATGGCATGTTGTTATGGTTACATTTCCTCAAGCCTTTCTACCCATCATTCTTCACTTACTCTGAAGTGTTCTCACTGACAGGTAGTAGGAACGAGAACACATAATACATCATGGAGTGCACTAATTGTTGTGATTCAGTGTGACTTGTAGGAAAATAAGAGAAAATAAAAGCCTTTTTACAGTTTATGATACAATTTTACAATCTGCTGTGCAGACAGAGAGGTTTTAGCCTACTTGCATGCAAGCTGCTTTATGACAAAAGAGACTGAATTGTACATGTTCTATTTATTCCCCTAACAAAGCTTGAAAAATATATAGTTGCAGTAAGTTTACATCTAGAATGTTATCATGGACATGAATGTCATGGCAGTATTGAGCTTTCAAAGATTTCTTTGAACTGCTTCTTTTAGTCTGGTAGGTTGTAGTGTTCAGACTATATTATTTCTGGGATATTTTATTCTGGTAGTTAAGACTGTGGTTAGTTTGATAGTTCAAACTGTGTTTATTCTTGTAGTTCAGACAGTGTTTGGTCTCATAATTAGGGCCCGAGCACCAAACGGTGTGAAGACCCTATTGTTTTTCGAAGGATTATTATTATTATTATTATTATTATTATTATTATTATTAGGGCCTGAGCACCGAACGGTGTGAAGACCCTATTGTTTTTCGAAGGATTATTATTATTATTATTATTATTATTATTATTATGCCGTGTTTGGCCTTATTTGAGGCATTTACCATGCACGAAAACTCATGAAATTCGATACACACATCAGTCATTGTCATCGCTACTCAGCCACAGACTTTTGGCCACTTCATAGTGCCCCTTTTTGCATTTCCCATTGAAATGAATGGGTAGAACTTTGGAATGATGTCATAAGGCCATTTGGAGTGAAATTACACATGGTCATTTCTAACGTACTCCTTCTAGATGGTTCATCAAATTCATGTCAAACTTGGCAAACATGATGCCAAGATATCGCTGAAGTTGAATCGCTAAGGGATTTTTGATATGTTGTAATATGTTGAAATATTATAACGTAATATGCCAAGATACTGCTGAATGTTGAACTTGATATCTTGTAATATGATTCTGATTCTGATACTCTTTAGCCGTTATGGGCCTGTCTGGTATAGCGCCACCAACTGGCCAAGGAAAGAATAGGGTTTTGAATATGTGTGTTTTGACACATGATGAATTTTAACATGCTCCTCCTAGACGGTTCATGAGATTCATGTGAAATTTGTTATACGTGATGCCAAGATGTCGCTGATATTAAATTGTGAAGGGATTTTTGATATCTTGTAATATGTTGAAATGGCCTTATGATTTTAATATCTTGCCACATAAACAGGAAACGTGTCAGAAAGCCACAGTGCATTGACTGTATGGTCAGATGCTTCTTACTTCAATAGATATTATGATTATTATGATAACCTGATGCCCAATGGGCCTGCCTGTTATAGCACCACCACCTGGCCAAGCAGGAAATGTGCCAGAAATTGGCAATGCCTTAACTGATTGATCTGACTCTTTACAAAATATTGTGTATTATGATTGTGATGATATTAACATGTGTAATTCAGATGCCTAGCACAGCGCCACCATCTGGCCAAGCAGGAAATGTGCCAGAAATTGGCAATGACTTAACTGATTGATCTGACACTTTACAAAAAATTGTGTATTATGATTGTGATGATATTCACATGTGTAATTCAGATACCTAGTACAGCGCCACCATCTGGCCAAGCAGGAAATGGGGAAAAGTGTTCAATTCATTGATGGATTGATCTGAAACTTTAAAAAATATTGGATATCATGAGTCTGATGATATAACATATACAATTTTGTGCACACTCATACACACACTCACAGTCATATGCATATATGCATACACACATACACTCTCTCACAAGTATGCACTCACATGCACACGCAACATCTATGAGCACACTCTCTTTCACACACACTCTCTCTCTCTCTCCCTCTGACAAACAGACACCCACACACACACACGCACACACAATAATAGCGGAGCTCCAGCGGAGCACCATACCTAAGAAAAAATGGTAAACCCATCGAGTATCGATTTTGTGTGGTTTGTCCGTGTATGTGTACTACCAGTCATACACACCGCCTAGTGGTCAGTGTCAGTAATTACCAGTCATACACACCGCCTGGTGGTCAGTGTTAGTAATTACCAGTCTTACACACCGCCTAGTGGCCAGTGTTAGTAATTACCACTGTTGCTGTTGCTAGTGCTTGCTCAAGGCACCACCCCAGGCTAGTCTCCTTCCCTCCACTAGCCTGGGGTGGTGCCTTGAGCAAGCACTAGCAACCCCTCGCTCCCTCTGGTCAGGGTTATGACCGAAGACTGGGCTCGGCAGACTGCACAAAGAGACTACCACCTAGTGGTTCAACGGGAAGGAAGGGAGACCCAGCAAAGCATTTGTGGAGCATGATCAGAGCACAGTGCAACATGTAGAACACTGCTGGCTGGACCTAGCTCCAGCCATCTTGATTCTGTCTTGCCCCTGGACCCAGTTAAGTTGGGACAAGAGAGTGAGGCTGACAGCTGCACAACTCTCCCTCACTCTAATCCAATTCATGTGCAAGTCATGATTTCAAATTCAAATTCAAGTCCTGTGGCGATGGGCAAGTGGTGAAGCAGCAGGTGCAGAAACACTGGAAGCTGTAGTCACGAACATGCACACATGCAGCTCAGGGCATAGGACCACTCTCTGTTGGAACGAAGCAGCAGCAGAGGTTGGCAGCCCCCTAGGTGTCTGAGCAGCCCTGTTAAGGATTCACTCTGCTCACCTCCATGGAGGAAGGGGCTAGAAAAGGTGCCCAAACATAGCCAGCTTCACCTCACCCTGGCCAGCACACCACAGCTGGTGGGGATCCCACTCAGCAGTCAAAATACAACAAAAAGATAGTGAAGGTACTCAACCTTGGCACCTGGAACATTGACATGTGGGTGTACCTTCAAAGTCCAGATTGGCCTCATCAGTTACCTCCGGACCCACAACCACCACCCACCAAATTGAAGTCATGGTCATCTTTGACCCTGAAGGATAAACATCAGCTGGTGTTTGGTCTGGTACTTCAGACAATGTTTGGTCTGGTAGTTCAGACTGCATTTATTCTTGTAGTTCAGATGGTGTTTGGTCTTGTAGTTCAGACCATATTTGTTCTGGTAGTTCAGATGCATTTGGTCTGGTAGATAGGTCAGACTATGTTTATTCTTGTAGTTCAGACAGTGTTTGGTCTGGTAGTTCAGACAGTGTTTGGTCTGGTAGTTCAGACGATGTTTGGTCTGGTAGTTCAGACCATGTTTGGTTTGATAGTTCAGATCATGTTAGGTCTAGTAGTTCAGATGTGTTTGGTCTGGTAGTTCAGACTGTGTTTATTCATGTAGCTCAGACAGTGTTTGTTCTGGCAGTTCAGATTATGTTTGGTCTGGTAGTTCAGACAGTGTTTGGTCAGGTACTGTAGTTCAGACCATGTTTGGTTTGGTAGTTCAGATGGTGTTTGGTCTTGTAGTTCAGATGGTGTTTGGTCTGGTAGTTCAGATGATGTTTATTCTTGTAGTTCAGAATGTGTTTTGTTTTTTTTTCTGGTAGGATTTATTCTGATAGTCCAGTGGGGTGTTTTTCCTATTAAGGGCTATTTCTATAAAAGTAAAAAAAAAAAATCCCTCTCTGGTGCCATTTTCTAAAACTCATGTGATGTCATGTCATGTGATGAATGCACATAAAAAATGAAAATGGAAATTAATTCAGATAAACTTTTTTTTATTTAATTTGGTTTTATGTTGTTAATTAAAGTATATTGCTTTTGAGATACTGTTTGTCCAGTGTGCTTGGGCCATGCTTTTCTGCCACTGCTGATGCTGTGAATGATATTACAGCACGTACCCAGTGTGTTTACAGCTCCATTGTGGATGACTAGGCCTAGGTTCCTCCTCTTGGTACTGTAATGTTACTAATAGGTCCTTTCTGTCTACCCTGCTTAGGTAATATATACTGTATAGCCTTCTGCTCTTGACATTCTTGAGGTAGTAATATATGGCAAACAAATGGACCCATACAATAAGTCCCATGGTCAAATGACCCATACAAAGAGCTGATGATGATTATTTTTGTTGCTGTTGTTTTTCCTTAATTTGCCACCCATTTGTATGTGAATATTACTTGCCATACTACAGAGAACATACCTGGAACATTTTTTAAATTTCCTGCCCTTGATGACCAGCTGAATTCTTTGAGTACCATTCATGAACATTATATTTTTCTATTAAAAATGTCTTGTTTTCATTCCTTTTTTACTCCAACCCACTATACATAATCACTTCACCAAAAAAAGAACTGCATGACTCATTATCTTTTAAACACACACAAACACTCATATTATTCTCAAGGGCTTCAAAGCTGCATGTTTGATGAAGAACAAAAGATCAGATGGTAAAATACTTGGCAGTGGCAGTACAACCATGCTGTCGCTTTGTAATGATGAGAACATGGCCAGTGGCATTCTCATGGGCTTCTGGTCACAGATTGCACATGACACAGCAGCAATTCAATCCAGAGGCGCTAATTTAGGGCATGTCCAGGTGGGACTTCAGAGTGGCATTGGTGCATGATGATAATAGTGATGTATTACTTTCTCCAATATATTTCTGAATCTTGAAAGCAAATATTAGATCAAATACAGATATATGTGGGAAGACAATGTGTTCCTTTCCAAATGAGGCTCTTTCCACAATAAAAGTACATTAAAGATTTGCTTCCTTTTAAAAAACAATGCCTCTGTTCCTTTTCTTTCAACAAGAGCTCTCATTAGAGATTTCATTACTCCATGCTCTGATGTCCTCTCTTTCCCACTGTAAGGCAGTAGATGATCCCTGTGTGTTGGGTGTGCTGTTAATGTTCAAGCTATCTTCATCCTGATACGAAGCAGTTTCCAGGGTTTGAGTGACAGTCGTGCCATTCCATAGTCCACTCTGCTTATTCTGCAAATGGTATTTGCAGTGGATTACGCTGATGCACCTCGTTTGAGTAATGCAGTTAATTTTGTTCTTGCTGGTGTCAGGAGGCATTAAGCAGTAAATTCCCTGACGTGTGAGAGTGGCACTGCTTCACCCTGAGGGATTTGTATGGGTGGAAGGTCAGTTGTTTGGATCTCATCCTGGGGATTTGACAACTCATCACAATACAAGGCTAATAAATGGCTATAAGTGACCAACAATCCCAAAGCTCTGACCACTGCCAAAGGCTCTTTAATAATGTAAATATACAGCTGAACAAACAAAAAGGTGATGGCACTCTTGCTATTATTAGAACAGCTCTTCAAAAGCACTTTATCTGTGCTAGAATGGAATGTTCCCACTTTCTATTTGCTTTAGTAAATCAGCAGATGAGCTAGGGGCTTCAGTATACATAAATTCATCCATAAAAATAAGAATAAAAGTTGCACAATGGAATAAAGAATGATTGAAAGATTGTACAATTGCAAAGAATCATTTTACCAAAATTCATTATAAGGTCCTAGCTATGTAATAGGCGATAGGCCAATAGGGATAGAAATGGAGATCGGCACTGCCCAATGTGCCTTAAGGGCCTGGGATGGATTTGGACGGCAAGGTCGCGCATAGAACTTAGACGAACCCATTCTAATTATCAAGTGTGTGGGAGTAGATCTTTCGAGAATGGTTATATCTTGTTCAGCATTTGGTTGTACCAATAGGCAGGGCCAAAAGGAGGGCCTGTCATTTTATAGATTCCCCACAGACGCGGAGAGACGTACAAAATGGGTGTCCGCTGTGTGAAGAGAAAACTGGTACCCCAGTTCTACCAGCCGAATTTGTAGTGAACACTTCATATCAGGTAGGTGTAATCTTCTAATTCAATACTCCTAGTACATCTGTTAAGTTGATTTTTGGCTCATATATGCCTTTGAAAGGCCAATCCATAGTAGGGATGACGAAAACTAAAAAAAATCTTGACCGACCACCGAGCCTCATTAGCCGGTTAAAGTCGGTTAACCTATGAGTTTAAACAGGGATGCAAATGGCGGATGCGCCTTTTTCACGGCTGAATCGCGCAGATCCGATTTTTTTTTAGGGGGGGCGTTGGAGTGTCTGAATAATTTCATCAAAGTAAATTATGTATTAAAATTACTAAATGAACAAATGCCATTACAGTCCATGAAACATAGGAAGTATTAGTATGAGAAGAAAACAGTAATTCAGAAAGCTGCGCACATTTGCGCAGCTTCCGCGCACACGTGCGCAGCTTCCGCGCAAACATGCGCAGCATTTCTGATTTACTGTTTTTCAGACAAAAACATACATATTTACAACCCTGTCATTATCTGGAAGTGAGTTTAGATTTCGAACATTCTTAAGATAAAACGTCCTGCATAGTCTCTTTATGATAAACGTCTTAATGCCACTTACCCGTGAGGTTATCAAGTAGACATTCTTCTTCGGAACCTTCCAGAGGTATAGTTGAGATATCCATCCCGCAACAAAATATTTATAAGCTTCCAGGCTCTTGTAAGCTTTGAGGGCTTTGCCAGTGTAACACGATTCACGATTAACAAGAAAATTGTAAATGTCGTGGTAGGCCAGATCGGGCAAATCGCCGGCACCGCAGCTCCGAATTTCCCTGAACAAGGATTGCGGCAAATTGTACGGATCTGCAATCCCCAACCTGGAACACTTTTCCACGTAACGCTGCCTCACGTCACCTTTAAGATGCTGAACAAACTTAGACAAGTAATCGCGCGATGTAGATGGGGTATTTTCTGAATTTTCTTGGAGATTACTGCCTGGATCCATTACGCTCACGCAAGGTAAACTATCCTGATGCCGTCCAATATGGCGGAGTGGGCGGAGTACACACATGCGGGTCACGTGACTGCACATCCTCTATTGCAGCTATTGCATACAGTAAGTCAGTACAGGAGCAAACTTGTCTCTCGGACATTCCACAACATTAAATCTAACTTTAAACTCTTCAAATGTAAAAATGAGACATATTAAATCAAACAGTGTAATCACTGGCAAAGTGCTGTGGTCTAAATGGAATAATACACACTGTTATACAAAAATAGTGCACTGGGGGGGGTCTGACCACACTCCACTTGTATGTTGTGCCACATCACACCACCCTCCCCTCCCCCACCATGTATTATCTTCATATAACAGCATGGTCTTTTGAGTGTTATTTCTTAGTCTGGGGTACACTTAACTGATTTGAAAAAAAAAGAGACCAGAGACATGACGACAGATTTGACTGTTTTTTTTTTTTTTATATTTTAATCATAAGAACACACCAGGTGATCAAGTCAAGAGGCAGGACCACAGACTTAGTGTTGATATGAAATGATTTCAGAGTGGCAATTCCAGGAACTGGCGATCTCACAGAAACTTGCATGATTAAATGTGATTTCAGAGCAAAACAAACATGAAGGCAGACTGTTGTCATCAGCTGGTTGCACAGGTGTGTGCTGTTTTACACTGAAAAACAAAATACGAGGAAAAAAAAATCTGTGGATGAAGACACAACCGAGAAAGATGGAATCAGCATGACTTATACATTTTTCAGCATGAGCTGGAGGTACTTCATGGATTTGCTCTTTATGGTGTAATATCATACTGAAAATATTGATTATTATTGTCATAAAGGATGCATGTGGCCAGCAACAATACACAGATCTTCTGCAGCATTCAAACGATGCTCAAATGGTATTAAGGGAACCAGTGTGTGCCAACTAAATCATTCCCCACACCATTATACCATCATCACCAGCCAGAACTGTTGACACAAGGCAAGCTTTGATCAAATTTTTCGAGACACTCCATAGTAATCTCATACCACTGCACATTAAAAAAAAATGTAGCTACAGGGTCTCATCTCATCTCATCTCATTATCTCTAGCCGCTTTATCCTGTTCTACAGGGTCGCAGGCAAGCTGGAGCCTATCCCAGCTGACTACGGGCGAAAGGCGGGGTACACCCTGGACAAGTCGCCAGGTCATCACAGGGCTGACACATAGAAACAGACAACCATTCACACTCACATTCACACCTACGGTCAATTTAGAGTCACCAGTTAACCTAACCTGCATGTCTTTGGACTGTGGGGGAAACCAGAACACCCGGAGGAAACCCACGTGGACACGAGGAGAACATGCAAACTCCGCACAGAAAGGCCCTCGCCGGCCACGGGGCTTGAACCCGGACCTTCTTGCTGTGAAGTGACAGCGCTAACCACTACACCACCGTGCCGCCCATTAGCTACAGGGTGAGAGTACTTAATAAACTGGTCTCACTTTATATCATGCACAGATCCTTATTTACACCTTTTAATATGTATCAGTGATGAGTAATTAGTAAAACCTGAGTAACCAAGCAAAATGAGTGCACAAGGAACGATAATTCCTTTGGGAAACCATACTGAAATGTATTCATGAAAAGCGTAATGCATTGGGACATCAGGGAAAAATGCATTATTGCACTGTGAAAGTGTAAATAGTTAGATTACAGGTTGATGCAGTATTGAATCAACGGCTTTTAGGGTTTAATTTTAAGCCATCGGTCCCAGTAATGTCAGGTCTGGCTTTGTTTATTTATTTGTTTGTGCGCTGTCTGAAACTCTTATCTCATCAGCTGAGCTTTGTGCAGCTGTGTTTGCTTTTGAAAAGAAAAAAAATAATGCTGTCATATAAATTAAGCATGTGTCTGAAGCAAGCTGATAAGATAAATCGCAGAGCTAACAAAATTAGACCCAACAAGAAAGAATGCAGCTGAGCTTTAGCCAGGATACAGAGAAGGAAACAGGTGATTTACTCCAGGCTAAACAGAAATTAGTGCTATGGAAATAGATTGCTTACAGCCTCCATCCTTGCTCCATGCTGGGCTTCCATATTTCCCTCATGCTCTCTGTAGTTTATTTTGATAATTAAGTCTCACCTTAATCATTGCCCTTTTAATAAATGGCTTAAGAGTGAAAGTTATATCAGTCGTTATGCAAGGAAAGTTATCCATATTCAGAGCCTCTATTCAGATTAAGAAAATAGTAATTTTAGCTTACCAGCTTTAAACACAGGCACATGCCTTTAAGCTTGAAAAATTCAGGGGATAGAAAATGCTGACTGAAGGAGCAGAATTTTTTTTTTTAAACTTTGCTTTCAAATGTAATATGATGTAACATAACAGCAAAAGACAATTTAAAAAGTGAAAAGTTAACACACACACACACACACACACACACACACACACACACACACACACAAATACAATTATAGAGTTGTATGCAAAAGTTTGTGCACTCCTGGCCAAATCAGCAGCAATTTTTAAAAACTCACATTTTTCTCCAAATACACTGCAACCCCACTATAACAAACTTCTTGCAGGACGTCCAAATAGTTTGTTATACTGAAAAGTTTGTAACACTGAAATGGGCCCACTTGTCACACCAAACACTCTCTTACCTAAAACAAGACCAACTGTGTTTAATTCATATTTATGCTTAATTCATTTACGTATAAACAAAGGAAATAAGTCACTTTTGTCATCATTTGCTTGCCACACCTTTCTTTTCAGTCTATCATGTTGACTGCAGTTATGGATGAATTCTCGGAGCTCTTTTTTTTTTAAAGTTGAAACCAAATTTGTCAGGATACCCTGTATTCTTTTGACAAATTTGTTGCTTTCTCACCACACTTTAGATGGTCCAGAATATGAAGTTTGTCTTTGATGGTGTTACATCCACATGCCTTGAACTGCTACTCATGGAGTGCCATTAGGACTAATTACCATGCACCTTTTCCAGATTTGAGCACAATCACAGTGCGCGCTTATAAGGACTCTCACTACACACAGACATTGCAAAGTATACACACTGTACCTAGTGTCTCATGTTACTAAGCCTTTTGATATACTTTGTTGATATTCTGGTCTCCGACTTTGCTTTCTATTTTGTATGTTGCCCTTTGTCTCCACCTTTGATATCCTGTCTGTGCCTCGCCCGACCATTGCCTGTTTCTCAACTCTGATTTTTGATCAGTGATTTGGATCTGTTTGCCAGCATGTTTTTAAATAAAACTCTTCCAGTGATTACATCCGTCTATTGGCTGCATTTTCTGCCAGACAGAGTATCTTATGTTTACGAGTATCCATGACAACAAGGCTTACTGAATAAAGACTCAAGTAAAACTGCTTTTTGCTCATAAATAAAGTCATTTTAAGGGATCTTTTGAAGTCAATGATTGCCATTCTCAATAATTCTTAGTGATGGACACTTAAGCAAGGCACATTAAGTCTTTGTTTTATGGCATTAACACATATTGTTAACTTGACTGCGGACTTGATGACTTATTGTTTGTCTTTGGTGGAAAGAGGAGTGCATGGCTCAGTGATGGTTTTTTGAAGACTCTGACTCATAATCAATAAAGGTGAGGGACACAAATTCAGTTTATTATATGCTTATTTGTTATAAGAGTCCTGGGTATGACTTTAAACTGCAACCAGTGGTGACTCTCAGGTCCAGGAGGACTTGAGTATTGGGGAAAGTGGAGTTACCCCTTAATCATTGCTTCCAGGTCTGCTCTGACCCAGAGTGGTAGCACCTGCCTGGGTTCCAGCTATAGGTTAAATAGTAAATCACCAATAATGCACTGGCAGCAGGGTGCTTTTTGATGCAATGTGGCAGATGAATCCAACAGGGTCAGTGGCACACCACCAGATGGCATGCAGAAGAGCCACTCAAATGGCCAACGGATGGCATCACCTGGAAAGTCAGTTGTCATGTGGGGCAACTTCCATACCTTCCATACCTTTCAGGTCTGTGGCACTTTTGTGTGCCACTTGGCATCAAGTCTGGAGGTCCAGAGAGACAACACGATGGGGGTAGGACATTGTCTGTCTCACCTTACTGTGCAAGGCACTTCGCTGGGAGAGGAAAATAGAATATGAGAGCTCACGAGGCCAGGCATTCCATAGTGGCTTGTCCAGGCCATTAATGACACCACTGCAGACGGCCCTGTCACTCTGGTGCGGGCCTCGTGGCCCATCTTTGTTTCTGTGCATCCTAATGAAGCAGTCATCATTGGTAGTGATGGACAGCCACCACTGACAATTTGTTATAAGTTCATAGTAAGATTTTGTGTGGGGATGTCATGTATTAAGCCACGGTTATTTTGTATTTGATGGACATAAGAAATAAATTAAATAATTTTACATTCCCTGCTTAAGCCAAAATTGCACAAGAAGAATTGTGTCTGAGGACAGAATTAGATGTATCTGACACATGCCTCAGTTGTAGGCAAATCCTGGACAACACTTGGAATAACACTTAAGTTACATAGTTATGTATGCTACTGTAGGAATTATGATGTGTGTGCTCATATGATGTGTGGTGCTTAACTCTGAATACAACCAGTCTATGGCAGCGGGGGCATGGCCAAGCGTCAGTCTGTGAATGGAGGGCGGAGTCAGGGAAGGTGAGTGGTTGTGTCACTACACCTCTTGTCAATTAATGTGTGTTTGTGTGTCTCCTTCAGTGACCGTGCCCTATAAAAGGAGAGTGAGAAGGGGAAGTCAGTGCCGAGGGCTTGCTAGTAGCCTGTGTGTGTATGTGTGTGTCTGTGAGAGAGAGAGTCTGTGTTGTGTGCTGAAAAGCAGCAATAAAAGAAATAATTAAGATGCAAACAATCACCTGCCATGCTTCTGTGCTCCACCCACGTCAGGGTCTTTCTACAGTGGTGCCGTGACCCAGATGAGTGCAGAAGGGAACAGCCCCTTGGAGTCCTCGCCGTTCAAGGACTTGATCCATGCCCTCGCCACAGCCCAGCAGAACCAGCACCAAGCGCTGGTCACCCTCCAGAAGGAGCAAGAACAACAGTTTGAAGCCTTGGTGCTGGCCCAACAGGAAGACCATCAGGCGTTCTGGCACCTGCTCATGTCGGCGGGGCCCACGACCGCCACTGGAGCGGACCCTCCCCACCTCACCCTAACGAAGATGGGTCCACACAACTATCCGGAAGCCTTCCTCACGCTCTTTGAGCAAGCAGCGGAAGTGTGGGTTTGGCCGGTCGACCAGCGCGTGGCACACCTCCTCCCCCTGCTGATGGGCGAGGTGCAACTGGCTGCGCTGCAGCTTCCTGCCGACAGCCAGCTCACATACGCGGACCTCTGACGAGCCATCCTCCAGTGTGTTGGCTGCTCCCCGGAGCAACAATGGCAGCGCTTCTGCTTGCTGCGTTTGGAGGAGGTTGGCCAACTGTTCACGTTCGGGCAACAACTCCGGGACGCCTGCCGGCAGTGGCTGAAGGCAGACGACCGCAACGTCAAGGGAGTGATCGACCTGGTGACATTGGAGCAATTCGTCACGCGACTTCCAGAAGGAACTACGGAGTGGGTCCAGTGTCATCACCCAGTGTCACTGGACCAAGCTATCGAGCTGGCAGAGGACCACATGGCATCAGTTCCGATGGCAGGAAGGCATGTCTCCTCTTCTCCTCTCTCTTCTCTCTCTCCCTCTCCCTCTGCTTCCTGTCCTCACCCCATTCCCCCACCGTGGAGGCGGGTGCCAGCTCCCCCCCAGCCGGCCCGGTGCACCCGTGGTGTCCTCCCATTTTCCCCTTCCTCCCCCCCCAGTTGAGTGATGCCCGTAACACCAGTGCAGAGGGAGAACCTGGGCTGTTGTGCTGGGGCTGCGGGGAGCCGAGACATCTCCAACATCAGTGCTCCATGATGGAGGTGGGAGCGGTGGTCTGGGTCCCTGACGCGCCAGAAACTGCCTTCGATTGGGCCAGAGCATATCATATACCAGTAAGTGTCCAAGGGGATGTGTACCAGGCTTTGGTGGATTCCGGCTGTAACCAGACCTCAATTCACCGAGGCCTGGTGCAAAGTGAGGCATTGGAGAGAGCATGAGTGGTGAAGGTGTTGTGTGTGCACGGGGATGTTCACGACTACCCTTTGGTGTCCATCCACATTCTATTTTGAGGGGAAAAGCATACTGTAAAGGTGTTGGTTAACCCTCGTCTCACCCACTCGCTGATTTTGGGGACTGATTGGCCAGGTTTTAAGGAGTTAATGTTGCACATAGTGAGGAGTGGGGCCTGCAGTAATCCGTCTGGGGAAAGCCCCAGAGTAGCATTGGTGGGAGAAGCTATCACAGAGCCGTCTATGTCAGCACCATGTCAGGGTGGTACGTGGAGTGAGGAGCACCCCACCCCTCCTCCCTCTCTTGGGGATTCCCTTGGGGATTTCCCGTTAAAGCAGTTGCGAGACAGGACTCTGCGGCATACCTTTGACCAAGTGAGAATAATTGATGGTCAAATTCTCCAGCCAAATGCAATGCCAGCCTTCCCGTACTTTGCTATTATTAAGGATAGATTATACTGAGTGATGGAGGACACTCAAACTGGTGAAAAGATAATACAGTTATTAATTCCAAAGAGCGGCTGGGAATTCATATTCCAGGCGGCTCACTTTAATCCCATGGCCGGACACTTAGGGCAGGATAAAACACTAGCCCGAATAATGGCCCGGTTCTATTGGCCAGGGATTAGCGGGGATATCCATCGGTGGTGTGCAGTGTGCCGTGAATGCCAATTAGTAAATCCCGCGGCCACTCCAAAAGCGCCTTTGCGCCCTCTCCCTTTAATCGAGACCCCTTTTGAAAGAATTGGGATGGATCTCGTCGGGCGATTAGATTGGTCAGCACGGGGATATCACTTTATTTTAGTTCTGGTGGACTACGCAACGCAATACCCGAAAGCAGTGCCTCTTCGCAATATTTCAACACGCAGTATTGCAGAAGTGCTCTTCCACTTTATCTCCCGGGTAAGGATTCCAAAATAAATCCTGACAGACCAAGGCACTACATTCATGTCACACACACTGTGCGAGCTGTATGGGTTACTGGGGATTAAGCCTATCCGCACCAGCGTCTGTCACCCACAAATGGATGGCTTAGTAGAACAGTTTAATCAAACTCTCAAAAATATAATTTGGAAGTTCATAAGCAAAGATGCATGTAGTTGGGATAAGTGGCTCGAGCCCCTGTTATTTGCAGTATGAGAGGTCCCACAAGCCTCCACAGGGTTTTCACCATTTGAATTATTATATGGGCGTAAGCCGCATGGCATTTTGGACATGCTATGTGAAAACTGGGAGGAGGGACCTTCATCTAGTAAGAACGAAATTCAATACATTCTCAACGTGCGTGCCAAACTCCACACACTCACGCACTTAACCCAGGAGAATTTGCGGCAGGCGCAAGAACGTCAAGTCCAACTGTACAACAGGGGCACGCACCTTAGGGAGTTCACACCAGGAGACAAAGTACTCATATTACTGCCCACATCGAGCTCCAAATTGGTCGCCAAGTGGCAAGGGCCCTTTGAGGTCACACAGTGAGTCGGGGATATCGACTATGAGGTGAGGCGAACGGACAGGGGTGGGGCATTGCAAATTTACCACCTCAATCTATTAAAACATTGGAATGAGGAGGTCCCCATGGCATTGGTGTCAGTAATTCCAGAGAAGGCGGAGCTGGGGCCGGAGGTTCAAAAAAGAAAATTGGCATCGCCCACCGCTCCAGTCCCCTGTGGAGACCACCTCTCCCTGACCCAGCTCACAAAGGTAGCCCAGTTGCAGAAAGAATTTTCTGATGTTTTCACCCCTGCCCAGCCACACCCACCTCATAGAACACCACATTGAGATGCCCCCGGGGGTGGTAGTGCGCAGCCGCCCTTACCACCTGCCCGAACACACAAAAAAAAAGGTGGTCCGGGATGAACTTGAAGCCATGCTCGAAATGGGCATAATCGAGGAGTCCCACAGTGACTGGAGCAGCCCTGTGGTCCTGGACCCCAAGACCGATGGGTCAGTCCGGTTCTGTGTGGACTATAGAAAAGTCAGTACGGTGTCTAAATTTGACGTGTACCCAATGCCTCGCATTGATGAGTTGCTCGATCGATTAGGCACTGCTCGTTTTTATTCAACACTGGATTTAACAAAGGGATATTGGCAGATCCCCTTGACTCCTCTGTCCCGGGAGAAAATGGCCTTTTCCACACTGTTTGGCTTACACCAATTCATCACACTTCCTTTTGGGCTGTTTGGGGTGCCCACTACATTCCAGTAGCTTATGGACAGGGTCCTCCACCCCCACACCACCTACGCAGCTGCGGATCTCGATGATATTATCATCTACAGCAATGACTGGCCGCGGCACCTCGAACACCTTAGGGCCGTCCTAAAGTTGCGGAGGTGGGTGGGTCTCACAGCTAACTCAAAGAAATGTGCAATTGGGCGGGTGGAAGTATGGTATCTGGGTTTCCACTTTGGCCATGGGCAGGTGCGTCCCCAAATAAATAAGACAGCAGCGATTGCGGCCTGCCCGAGGCCCAAGACCTAAAAGGGGGTGAGACAGTTCCTGAGGCTGGCTGGCTACTATCGTAGGTTCATACCTAATTATTTGGACGTCACCAGCCTGCTGACGGATCTCACTAAAAAGGGAGCACTAGATCCGGTCCAGTGGACGGAGCAATGCCAACAGGCTTTCTCTAGGGTAAAAGCTGCACTGTGTGGGAGGCCACTATTACAATCCCCTGACTTTTATCTCCCCTTTATTTTACACATAGATGCGTTGGACAGAGGGCTGGGGACCGTTCTGTCCCAGAAGGTGGAGGGGGAGGAGCGTCACGTGCTGTACATTAGCCGGAAGTTGTCGATGCGGGAAGGCAGGTACAGCACGATAGAGAAAGAGTGCCTAGTCATCAAGTGGGCAGTCCTCGCCCTCCAGTACTACCTGCTGGGACGCCCTTTCACCCTCTGTTTGGACCACGCACCCCTCCAGTGGCTCCACCGCATGAAGGATGCCAATGCGCGGATCACCCATTGGTATCTTGCATTCCAGCCATTTAAATTTAATGGTGGTCCACAGGCCGGGGGTGCAGATGGTGGTGGTGGACTTCCTGTCCCGTCAAGGGGGGAGGGGAGTCAGCTTCAGGCCAGACGGCTCCCCGGCCTGAGTCGGGTGGTGGGGGTATGTGGCAGCGGGGGCGTGGCCGAGCATCAGTCTGTGAATGGAGGGCGGAGTCAGGGAAGGTGAGTGGTCATGTTGTCAATTAACGTGCGTTTGTGTGTCTCCTCCAGTGACCACGCCCTATAAAAGGAGAGTGAGAAGGGGAGGTCAGCACCGAGGGCTTGCTGGTAGCCTGTGTGTCTATGTGTGTGTCTGTGAGAGAGAGTCTGATTTGTGTGCTGAAAAGCAGCAATAAAAGAAATAATTAAGATGCAAACAACTGCCTGCTGTGCTTCTGTGCTCCGCCCACATCAAGGTCTTTCTACACAGTCCTAATGTTGAGAAAGAATTAAAGCAATATTTCTTGGATTAAAGCAACATACTGTCATCCTCATGAGAAATAAGAAACCAAGTTGAACAAGGAACAAAAGTCAGAGTGACGCCTCCCTCGGGGTTGCACAGGAAATGGAACTGATGGCCTAAATCAATTTGAAGTCATCAGATCCAACAAAGAGAAAAAGTGCTTGGAGGACAACGCCGGGCTTCTTTCACACAGAAAAAGTGGCAAGCTCCTGACAGATGAGCGTCACATGCAGTCAAGCTGAGCTAGTCACCTTTTTTTTTCTGATTTATTTTTTCATCCGATCTATTTGCATTTGTCCTCCAGGCATATTTACAGTTTCTATATCTGAGCACACAGCCAAACACAACCACGTCCTCAATGTACCATCACTCATGGCATGTAATTGTGCCACCTGGCTGCAAAATTGCCTTTTACTTTCAGAACTGTTGATCTTGTCAATTGTCATCACAATGTTAATTTCCCCTGAGTCTGTCATAAAAATTGCATGTCAGTCCTTACGGCAGGGACACGTAATGCTGCTTTGTGCTCAGTGCTATGCTCAAATCGGCCATCAAAAAATAATGGTTAAAACAAAACAGGTTTTGGATCATCAAGCTCTTTGGAGAGTTAAAGGATTTGCATTAAATCTTGTTGATCACAAATTTATGACTGCTAAAGAATCTTAATGAATAACAGGGGATAAAGGAGAAATAGTGAGTGGCACAAAATTGCATTTATATTTGCAATGAAAACAGACAGGACATAAAATCTTTCCTTGGCAGGTGACATGAGAGAAATTACATTCAACAAAGGAGTAAATACGCTGATTTAATATAAATTAAATACAAAAGAAATATTTACTGTATAATGTAGTGAAGTTGTTTATTTTCACTTGTAATTTCATTCATTCATTCATTCATTCATTTGTTTATTTACAAAAGATAAATTTATTTTCACCAGGGATTTTTGCATGATTTTTCCATGATTGGTTTACTGTATATTCAAATATCATATTTTACATTTGATTCATTTAATTTCACGTAATTTTATTTATTCATTTATTTGTTTGTTTGTTTCTTTCTTTCTTTTACAAAATATTAATTTATTTTCACCTGTGATCTTTTTGCATGATTTTTTTTTTTTTACATTTTTACATGATTCATTTATTTTCACATTTTTTTTAACATTTGATTCATTTGTCTCGGGGTCTGATCAGCCCCGGCTGGGTCATCTGGATGAGGGTGTATGATGTTGAAAGACCCGAAACACCCAATGATTCCAGGAACATCACTGACGATGTGTCCAGTTGCATCAGTAGATGTGTTTCCACAGCGCATTTGTTTTCACATGATTTTATTTATTCAACTGTAGTTTATTTAATATTTATTTATTTATTTATTTTACAAATGATTCATTTATTTTCACTTGTAGTTTTTTCCTTGATTATTATTTTCACATTTTACATGATTCATTTAATGTATATTCATGCATGATTTTTATGCAATTCATTTATTTTAATGTTTTTGCATTTGATTCATTTATTTTTACATGATTTTTATGATTCATTTCTTCTGTGATTTTTTTTACACATTATTATTTTATTCCCACATGATTTTTACACACAATTCATGAGTTTCAGACTTAAGTTTTACAAGCAATTTATTCATTTTCACCTGTTTTTAACATGACATTTATTTTCACATGATTTTTTTAACATGATTCACTTTTTATATGCATTTTTGTTTGTTTGTTTGTTTGTTTGTTTGTTTTTATACAATTAATTTTTCACTGCTTTCTCAGACCATGAATTCAGTTTCACATATACTGTATATTTGATCAGAGTATCCATGTTCATCATGGAAATTTTACTGATATGTGTCTGATGTTCTGCGTAATAACCCATGGTGTATAATATTGTAGTTGGTGTTTATTTTGTCAGTGACATTTTCATTGCACTTGCTACATAATGATAAAGTAAAATAAGAAGGAAGAAAAAATGAACTGCAAATATAATTTCCAACTGATGGGAAAGAATGAGACCTCCCGCAGTTCTCAATTTGGCCTGAGAAAGGAAATGATTGATTTTTTTTCTTTTTCCTTTTTTTGCCTAGGACCACTCGGAGGAGTCACATGACTGTGTTATGTTCCAGATATACAATAATTCACTCTGAAATTGAAATATGTCATCCATCAAAGAGTTTCTTAATTTCCCTCTGGAAATAATGAGGCCTCTCATTATTTAACGTACGTCGCCAGGGCCGGGACTCACACTGAGACATGCGTGTTTATCAGATTCCAGTATAGCATTGATTGGTGCTACAGGCATCCTCACTCATTTCTGATACTGAATGAGAGGTGAAAAAGTATCACTCAGGCAGCGTTGTCTGCACCCAACATAGTCACCGAGATGCATAGGCTGTCTCTCTGGCTGTGGCAAGTACACAAATCTTGTAAATTAAAGCTTTGTTATGGCGTGGCCCACTTCTAGCCTCTGATGCATGGTGCCCTTTTACAACTGAGAGACGTAAAGGGCAAGCTGCTAAAAACAAACTTAAAGCTTGGTTTTAGTGAGGTTCAACCAGAATCTATTTAGAAAAAGCTCAGACTGTGTAGAGATATAAAACTAGACAGTAGGCACAAATATTAAACTGTGCTTAATGTAATTATGTCGCTGTGCCTCTGTTGGTCTTATTACATCGACTTGCCTCAGAGATCCAAATGCATTGATCTTCTTAATCTCCTTAATATTATGTTGGTTGGGTCACCCAAGCTTACACATTGATCATATATATATATATATATATATATATATATAAACCCCTTATTATTATTATTGCCATCTTGTAGGCTGGGAGATTCCTGAAACTACACAAAGCTTCATGCTGTTTAGTTGAACTTCACAGTACAGCTTGTATGAATAGTAATTTTTATGAATTGTCCAGAATTTTTTAAAATATTTGTAGACTTGTCATATTTTCCATAGTTAAAGCTAATTTGAGACATCACTATTTTTAGGCTGTTCTATTATTTTCTTTGTTCTGGCAGAAAAAAAAAAAACATATGAAACTGCACTAACATTAACACTCACACAAACACACACATACAGTGGTGCTTGAAAGTTTGTGAACCCTTTAGAATTTTCTCTATTTCTGCATAAATATGACCTAAAACATCATCAGACACAAGTCCTGAAAGTAGATAAAGAGAACCCAGTTAAACAAATGAGACAAAAATATTATACTTGGTCATTTATTTATTGAGGAAAATGATCCAATATTACATATCTGTGAGTGGCAAAAGTATGTGAACCTTTGCTTTCAGTATCTGGTGTGACCCCATTGTGCAGCAATAACTGCAACTAAACATTTTCGGTAACTGTTGATCAGTCCTGCAGACCGGCTTGGAGGAATTTTAGCCCATTCCTCCATACAGAACAGCTTCAACTCTGGGATGTTGGTGGGTTTCCTCACATGAACTGCTCGCTTCAGGTCCTTCCACAACATTTCAATTGGATTAAGGTCAGGACTTTGACTTGGCTATTCCAAAACATTAACTTTATTCTTCTTTAACCATTCTTTGGTAGAATGAGTTGTGTGCTTAGGGTTGTTGTCTTGCTGCATGACCCACCTTCTCTTGAGATTCAGTTCATGGACAGATATCCTGACATTTTCCTTTAGAATTCACTGGTATAATTCAGAATTCATTGTTCCATCAATGATGGCAAGCCGTCCTGGCCCAGATGCAGTAAAACAGGCCCAAATCATGATACTACCACCACCATGTTTCACAGATGGGATAAGGTTCTTATGCTGGAATGCAGTGTTTTCCTTTCTCCAAACATAACGCTTCTCATTTAAACCAAAAAGTTATATTTTGGTCTCATCCATACACAAAACATTTTTCCAATATCCTTCTGGCTTGTCCACATGATCTGTAGCAAACTGAAGATGAGCAGCAATGTTCTTTTTGGAGAGCAGTGGCTTTCTCCTTGCAACCCTGCCATGCACACCATTGTTGTTTAGTGTTCTCCTGATGGTGGACTCATGAACATTAACATTTGCCAATGTGAGAGAGGCCTACAGTTGCTTAGAAGTTACCCTGGGGTCCTTTGTGACCTTGCCGACTATTACACACTTTGTTCTTGGAGTGATCTTTATTGGTCGACCACTCTTGGGGAGGGTAACAATGGTCTTGAATTTTCTCCATTTGTACACAATCTGTCTGACTGTGGATTGGTGGAGTCCAAACTCTTTACAGATGGTTTTGTAACCTTTTTCAGCCTGATGAGCATCAGCAACGCTTTTTCTGAGGTCCTCAGAAATCTCCTTTGTTCGTGCTCTGATGCACTTCCACAAACATGTGTTGTGAAGATTAGATATTGATAAATCCCTGTTCTTTAAATAAAACAGGGTGCCCACTCACACCTGATTGTCATCCCACTGATTGAAAACACCTGACTCTAATTTCACCTTCAAATTAACTGCTAATCCTAGAGGTGCACATACTTTTGCCACTCACAGATATGTAATATTGGATAATTTTCCTCAATAAATAAATTATCAAGTATAACATTTTTGTCTCATTTGTTTAACTGGGTTTTCTTTATCTACTTTTAGGGCTTGTGTGAAAATCTGATGATGTTTTAGATCATATTTATGCAGAAATAGAGAAAATTCTAAAGGATTCACAAACTTTCAAGCACCACTGTACACACTACAATTACATTTCCAGCTTCAGTGCTTCTCTCAGTTACATTGTTAATGACCAAAACAAATAATACAACCCCAAAGTAGGAAAAGATGGCACAATATGAAAAAAGCAAATTAAAAAATAAAGCAGTGATTTCTAAATTTTCTTTGACATATTTAATCGTTTGAATCCAAGATATTTCATGGTTTTTTTTTTTTCTGGTCAACTTCATTTAATTTGTTAATCTTCATCCATTCCTGCATTTCAGGCCTGTAATACATTCCAAAAAGTTGGGACAGGGGCAATTTAGGGCTAGTAATGAGGTAAAACAATTAAATAATGATGTGATTTGAAATAGGTGATGTGAACACGGGATTGTAATCATGATTTGGGGCAAAATCATTATCCAGGAAAGGCCTAGTCTTTGAGGAGCAAAGATAAGCCAAGGATCTCCAGTTTGTCAACAAATGCATTAGAAAATTATTGAAATGTTTAAAAACAATGTTGCTCAAAGAAAGTTACAAAGGGATTTGGGTATTTCAGTCTCTACAGTGCATAATATCATTAAACATTCCAAGGAATCTGGAGGAATTTCGGTGCATAAAGAACAAGGGCGCAAGCCTAAGCTGAACACCCATGGTCTCTGATCCCTCAGATGGTGCTGCATCAAGAACTGTCATTTGTCTATAGCTGCTATAACCACATGGGCTTAGGATTACTTTGGCAAACCTTTATCAAGCTACAATACAGAGTTACATCCACAAATACCAATTAACCTTTTAGTGTGCAAAAATGAAGCCTTGTGTTAACTGTGTACAGAAGCACCGTCAATTTCTCTGGGCTCTGAGGCATGCGGGATGGACCATCACACAGTAGAAATGTGTATGGTGGTGAGATGAATCAGGATTCCAGGTATATTTTTGTAAGAAATGGACACCATCTGCACCAGACCAAAGACAAAAAGGACCATCCAGACTGTTACCAGCAACAAGTCCAAAAGCCAGGGTGTGTCATGGTATGGCTTTGTCAGTGCCCTTTTGGAGTAACACATGCTGCCTTCAGGATGACATCTTTTCCAGGGTGATTTCAACAAGACAATGCAAAACCACATTCTGCACACATTTCAAAGGCATGGCTGTGGAAGAAGAGGGTGTCTGTCCCCTCTGTCCCCAATAGAGAATGTGTGGTGAGTTTTGAAATGAAAAATATGACAATGATGACACCATACTGTTGCACAACTTAAGACCTGTTTGCAGGAAGAATGGGACAAAATAACACCTGAAACATTTCATAACTTGGCGTCTTTAGTCCCTAAACATCTTTTAAGTGTTGTGAGAAGGAATGGCAACATTATAAAGTGATAAATGCTTTACTGTCTCAACTTTTTTTTTTTTAATGTGTTGCAAGAACCAAAATTGAAATGTGTTAATTTTGAAAAAACAATAAAGTATATGAGGTAAAACATCAAATAATGTGCTGTTGTATTGTTTTGAGTTCAATACAGGTCAAAGATTATTTACAAATCATTGTTTTCAGTTTTAATATCAATTTCAACATGCCATCATATCCATCATCATTAATGGTAGATTGCTGAAATTGAATGCTGCCACTTTCTACTTATTTGACCAGATAGTCTTTTCTGATGATTTTATTTAAATGCCTTTCATGTCATTTATAGCCTACAGTTTATTCACAACTATTAGGCGCTATTTACTCAAAGCCATTTTAGTGACTATTTGTGCTTCTGATCAGTTTAGCAGCTAATCTACTAAGAATGTGCAGGCAAATAAACCCAGGCACACGTTCTCTAATGAATATATGTGTAATATAAACCGAGGCGATTCTAGAGTCTGTTGTGGCCACAAGCAAAAATTTCCAGGGGGCCCTTCTGACCAGTGTTCATCATCAATATGTTATAAATAATCTGACACCAACGAAAAATGTATGAAACCAAAGTTTTTTAAATTCCAAATGTGAAAATACAATGGTAAAGAACAATAAAAACAATAAAAAACAAAATAAATAAGCCCTCTGGCCCCGACTCTCAGGGGGCCCCTGGGCCAGGGAACCCCAAGCAGTTGCCTGCCTTGCCTGTTCACAAGCTGCGCATCTGAATATAAACCCATTTTTATATAGTCAGGTGCTTCCTGTTCAGCTCATGGGATCAACTAAGTATGAGCTGAGTACATTTTGAAGCTGTAATGCTGAAAAATCTATGATGAATGTTCTTTATAATTTTTGCTTCAAATAAATGCATATAAATCTGATTTTGCAGGTGATTATTGTAAAGTTTTTTTTTCTAACTCTTTAAAGAAAAATCAGTATTACTTTATGAACATTGTTTCTTTGAACGTCCACATTCAGTAGGTTGCTGTGGATGACACTTTCAGTGTTTAAAATGTCTAACTTTACATGCATCTATTTAAAAATAATATAATCTCGATGGGACATTAGATTCATACACTGATCCAAGTCGTAGGTTTCTAAAAGCAACATAAAGATAATCCTAAGCATTAGAGAGTTCGGATTGCATACCATCTAATGCTCTCACTACAATTTCACAATGAAGTTGTGATGCAATGCTTTCAGAAAGCACAATAGTTCTTTCAAATTAAGCTTAATTTTGTTCAGCTGTGTGCAGCACACCATGCAAGCTTCACTTTGCATAAATCTATGAAACTCATATTTTATTTCTGTCTGCACAGATGTACGGTTGTGCTCAAGTGAATAATTGCTGGACATTTTACGTGTATGGGACATTCCACCAAATGGGTGCCATTTGCTTGTTGTACCACTCCCAAATTAAACTTAATTTGTTATATCTTTTCAACACTGATTACAATAACACACATATTTAACTATTCAAAAGGTTGTATTGGTCAACCTCAGGCTACGTTACAAGGTTTGGAAGTCAAAGATGGCTGCATTTTTTCAGTCCTGTTACCAAAACTCTGAAAGTAACAGGACTGAGTTTTTAGCCTAGGATTAGCTAATACATGGAATTAAGCCACATGGCATCATCGCTAATAGCATGACCACACTTAGCACATTCTAGTGACTTACCAAAAATCTGTATTTTTAAAATAAACAAATATCATCTAAGAAATAATTTAACTAACAGGACAGTATGTTAACATTGACCTTATCAGTCAAAGTTAAAAAAAAATCATCAAATATACAGAAAAGTAAATGAGAGAACTAACTTTTGGTCTTCCCATGGCCTTCAGAAGACACAACTGATGTAACTTCCTGTTGAGCATGTGATTTATGGAATGTTCCAAATTTGTCAGATGGGGTAATACGGTATGTTGGGTAACAGGACTGAGTGAAAACCCAGGGACACGACTATAATGTGTATTTTAACTAAGATATTGTGGATTTCTTATGAAAAAATATATTTAAACCATGGATAGGATATGGAGTCACACAACAGTGCAAAAGAAATACTGTTTCTGAAGGATTTTAATCATAATATTTCATAGTTAAGTATAAAGTTAGAGTGCGGGGACAGGTAACACATGCTATTTTTCAGTGTTTTAGGTAGTTTTTATTAATCCTTACAATTATATAGCTTAAATTTGAAATCAGATCAATGTGCAGGACATTCTGTGTAATAAAGAAATGTATTTTAAAGTACATTTTTATGTGCATTTATACATACCCGTATAATTTTCTAGGGACGGAAATGGCACCGATTCAGTGGAATGACTCGCATGTTGAAACATTTTTTAACAGTCAAGGTCGAATTTAAAAAAATTATTGATCAATACCTCACAGTGAGACTTCAGATCCATTTACCTGCAGCTTTTGAGGTGTAGTGTAGAGGTCTGCGCGGGTCGGATTTTTCAGTCCCGCTCCCGCCCGTGCCCGCATTGTGCAGTCCCACTCCCGCTTGCGCCCGCAAAGAATTATGATTTTCAGTCCCGCTCCTGCCCGCGCCCACAAAAAAATTATGATTTTCAGTCCCGCTCCCGCCCACGCCTGCCATATTTTGTCCCGCTCCCGCCCGCAAATCCCGCATGATGCAGACGTCTGCGTTATTTCTCAGGAAAGTTCTTGTCTTGACACAGCGTGATGGTGCCCCGCCCCCTACTTTGATTGGATTTGAGCATAAATATCTACAGCTCACGTTTGTTATTGTTTACCTTGTTTCTGAATTCAGCACATAGTATCTATAATAATAATAATAATTAGTGCTGTCAAATGATTAAAATATTTAATCACACATTTTTATCACATGAGAAACCATTATAATTCTCTGATCAGTATAAAAAAGTGAATGGGCTTGCTTTGTACCAATGTTTTTTTTTTTTTTATTGCAAAGCAGAACTAGTAAAAGAAGTGAATTGATTTACTGCTTGCGTTAGTCTACAACTTTAATCAGAGAGACATGTTACACAGTGACGGTAGGCTTGACTCAATGCTATCCCAGAAATCCTTCCTGTAATATGCAAATTTGGCCACCTCTGATTGGACAGCCAAATTTGCATATTACAGGAAGGATTTCTGGGATAGCATTGAGTCAAGCCTACCGTCACTGTGTAACCTGTCTCTCTGATTAAAGTTGTAGACTAACACAACAAGTAAATCAATTCACTAATGGTTCTTTTGCTAGCTGGGTGTAAACTGCGAGTCATTATAGTGATCAAAGAAATTCCTCTTAGGGTGATCAATGGCGAGTTTAAAATGCAATTTCTCACTCAATCTGACTCTCTCTGCAAATTTAGGCATCTTAAAATGTTTTTATTAATGCCAAATAAAATATCCTGCACAAATTATATATGATAAACATAAATTAATAATTTATTGTTACAAATGGTAACACAGGAAGGCGACATAGACACAAAAAGAACAATTCAGAATAATTTAATAAACAAAAATCTAGGGGGATACACAAAAGGGGGAGCCACGCTCCCGGTTCAAGATGAAAGCAAAAAGCCCCTCAAAAGGCTCAAAACACAAAAATAGGGCGCTCAGGCCAATCAAAAAGCAGTCACAAACAGGCGCGTAGCAGAGACAAGACAAGCGCTGGCGTCAGACGGGTTCAACGAGGGAAGCGAGCCGGATGCAAGTGAACGGTGCAGGGGAAGCTCCAGCTGCCGCTTAAATACGCTCACGCCCCTCCCTGGCCCAGGTGACATTGAGCAGGTCCTCCTACTGCGCCAGCAGTGTACCTACAGGGCATGGGGCACAACAACGATTAGTGGGTGCCAAACCCACATAGACCCAGAGGGAAGAAAAAGGAAACCCCCCAAAAAAACAAACACCAGGCTAGTAACACCCCCACCACAAAAGGGAGACCATGGTCTCCAAGAAAAAGACAAGGGCACGTAGGGGGCAAAATACCATGCAACCAGCATGATATCAAGCCCCAGCATAAACTGCAAGCAGTCAAAGATATTGTGCACACCCACCACCACATCATACACATGCGCAACACAAACGGTCACATGAAATATACAGTATACATAAATGGACATCAGCAAGTGCTGACGATGAGGCACTTACAGATGACACAGGCCTAATGGCTGAAAATACAAACACACAACACCTAGGGCAGACTTAAACTGCCAGACACTAGGGCGATCACGCGCACCAAATTGAATTTAAATTTGAATGCCTAACAGTCTAAACGGTCGTCACGTCAGAATGGCAAATGTCAGAGGGCGCTACAGCTCTAGATAGGGCATCGGCCACAACATTGTCCTTGCCGTGGATATGAGAGATGTGCAGGTCGAATGGCTGAAGTAATAAACTCCAGCGCATCAGGCGACGGTTGCTGTTGAACATTCGGTTGAGGAACTTTAGGGGATCGTGGTCGGTGTAAACCACAATTGGCTGGGACGACGAGCCTAAATACACCTCGAAATGCTGAATGGCCATCACGAGCACCAGGGCTTCTTTCTCGATAGTGGCGTAGTTTCGCTGCGCACGATTGAACCTTTTCGAGAAGAAGCAGACCGGGTGCTCGTGTGTTTCAAAACTCTGGAGGAGGACGGCTCCCGCGCCGGCATCGCTCGCATCGATGGCGAGGCTGAACGGCTTCGAGAAGTCAGGCGCCACCAAGACAGGCGCCGACATCAGGAGGGTTTTAACGTTCTCGAACGACTTCTGACAATCATCTGACCATTGAAAGACAGTTTTCGGGCTCAGCAAGTCGGTGAGAGGCGAAACGATGGCAGCAAAGTTTTTACAGAAGCAGCGGTAATAACCGACTAACCCCAAGAATCTGCGCAGCTCCCGTCGATCGTTGGGTACAGGATAAGCCTGCACAGCTTCAACTTTAGCAGCCACGGGACGAACCATCCCACCACCCACTACACGCCCCAAGTACGTGACGATTGCTTTACCAAAGTCGCATTTGGCGAGGTTGACGGTCAGCAACGCAGCGGAGAGGCGACGGAACACTTCGCGTAACCGGGCCACATGTTCGGACCACGTACGATCATGCAAGACTAAGTCATCCAAATAGGCATCACAGACACCCCCTTCCTGATACCACGAACCAGCACACTACTGCCTGTGGCAGTACGCGCTGACAACGGAAGGACTCCCTGCAAAAGGATTGACTGATTCGCGCCGGTGTCGCGTAAAATACGAACGGGCACCGGAGCGGCGCCAGACACGGACACGGATCCATCCAACAGAAACGGATCGTAAGATGACTTGTCAGAGTTTGCGGCATAATCGAAACGACGCTGCAGAGGTGGAAGTGAACAAGCTAAACCGACGCTTTTAGCGTTGTCATCCCTAGCACGTTTACGTTTCAATTTCAAACAGTCGGCAATCACATGACCGGGTTTACTGCAATAGAAACAACCTTGCTGAACGGTTGGCGTAGACGGCGGCTTGGTCCCAGCGCGGTTGCGGGATACAGTCGCCACGGGAGACGTAGGACAAGGTCTAGTTTGGACACGGTCATGGTGGATGAGCGAATACTCATCGGCGAGCGTGCACGCAGCAGAAAGTGTTTTAGGTTTCTGTTCGCTGACATGCGTCGCAACCAAGGGCGGCAGGCAATTAATGAACTCTTCGAGGAGGATTAACTCAATCAACTTGGCCATATCATTGGCTCCAACGACGGTGCGCCAGCGGTTGAATGACGTTTCTTTCAACTGGCCAAACTCGACATACGTCTGATCGTGTTTCTTCCTAAGTTTTCTGAATCTCTGGCGATACACTTTGGCTGTTAGCTGGTAACCATTTAGAAGTGCTATTTTAACCGCGTCATAGTCGGCGCTACGGTCAACAGGGAGAGAGGAATAGATCTCCTGGGATTTACCCGTTAAAACGCATTGGAGGAGGAATGCCCATTTGTCTTTCGGCCAAGCCAAATTGGTTGCCACCCTTTCAAAGTGAGGGAAATATCGCTCGACGTCTGCCTCACTAAAGGGGGGAACCAATCTGATATTTTTAGCCACATCAAAAGCAGATTTGGCCTTTGCGGTCTCAGATTCTAACCGGCGGATTTCGGCCTCGGTCTTTAGACGTTCGCGCTGTAATTCAATCTCCAGACGCCTCTGCTCAGACTCCATCTCCAGACGCTTCTGCTCGAGGTCCAGCTCGCGCAAGCGGATCCGGGTGTCTCGGGCCTGAGCAGGAGCTGGGGACTGAGTAGGAGACGCGGAGGGCTGCAACTTTATAGGCGTTTGACGCTGAGACAACACACCCATTTCGACAAGTACAGCGAGAAGTTTAGCTTTAAGAGCGTCTTTGGTGCATTCTTCGTCGGCGCTTAACGGAATATTGTACTCCTTGGCTAAATCGAGCAGCTCGGGTTTGTTAAGCCTATGCATCTTTGTGCGGGATGGAGACTTAAGAAATTCCTGGACCGACGTCATATTTTAAAGGCTTCGTAACAAACAACAAAAACAGGTGCGCTTACCGAACCGGCAAGATAATAAGTAACAGGCGCACAATAATCGGTACTAATTGACACTAGTCAACGAAATGCCCCTCACGTGAGGGTTATAAAGATTAACGAGCAGCAGGTTAACCAATACAAACAAAAGGCAACGAGACTACTCAAAAATCAAACAAGCTACTAAGTAGCACAGGTGGTTAATTAGAGCAGGCACTAATGTGCAGACAGAACCACAGTCAATCAAACTTCCCCAAAACCGTACAAATCCACTCAAAAAGAAAAACGAGAGCGGACAGCGAGTCAGGCAGAGCCCAACAAAAACAGATTGGCGCGCTGGTGTACTAACGTGGATGGCACCGGGCAGGGAGTGGCTACCTACACTGTCTAAACTGAAACTGGAGAAAACAAAAGCCTAACTATCTCCGGTTCTTCCGTGGAGTACCCAGCTCGAGGCTTCACAGAGCCCCCTCCTGGGATATCCACAAAAACGTTCTAACAAAAAAAAAAAAGAGCCAATCCCAAAAAGTACTCACCACGGCGAAAACAAACACAGCGTGGCCAATAAACACCAACCCGTAGATCAAAAGAATGCGAGAGGTACCTGTAGCGCGGACAATGCGTGGGTGGAGCACAGAGGACGGCAGGACAACGTTTGGAGGTAGAACAGTGTATTTTATTAATAAACTTTTCAGTTTAAAAGAACTCGCAGCACACAGACACACTCTCAGCCTCCACTCCCGGGTCGCGCTCCCTCTGCTCTCTCTCAGCCTCTTAAAATAGGGAGCGGTTTACTGGGAAAACACACACAAAACACAGGTTAATTACCGTCAGGTGTAGCGAATCCGCCACTCACCTTCCCCGGCTCCACCCTCCTGTCACAGACCGATGCTTGACCACGCCCCCGCTGCCACATACCCCCACCGCCCGACTCAGGCCGGGCGCCCGTCCGGCCCGCAGCCGACTCCCCCCCCCCCTTGACGGGAGAGGAAGTCCGCCACGACCATCTGCGCCCCCGGCCTGTGGACCACCTTGAAATTGAAGGGTTGGAGTGCCAGATACCAACGGGTGATCCGCGCGTTGGCATCCTTCATGCGGTGGAGCCACTGGAGGGGCGCGTGGTCCGAACAGAGGGTGAAAGAGCGCCCCAGCAGGTAGTAACGGAGGGCGAGGACCGCCCACTTGATCGCCAGGCACTCCTTCTCAATGGTGCTGTAGCGCCCCTCACGCACTGACAGCTTGCGGCTGATGTATAGGACTGGGCGGTCCTCCCCCTCCACCTGCTGGGACAAAACGGCCCCCAGCCCTCTGTCCGACGCATCCGTCTGCAACAAAAAAGGGAGAGAGAAGTCAGGGGAGTGTAAGAGTGGCCCCCCACACAGTGCAGCCTTTACCTCAGAGAAAGCCCGCTGGCACTGCTCCGTCCACTGGACCGGATCTGGTGCCCCCTTTTTAGTGAGGTCAGTCAGCGGGCTGGTGACGTCCGAATAATTAGGTATAAACCTACGATAGTAGCCAGCCAGCCCCAGGAACTGTCTCACCCCCTTTTTGGTCTTGGGCCTCGGGCAGGCCGCAATCGCTGCAGTCTTATTAATTTGGGGACGCACCTGCCCGTTGCCCAAGTGGAAGCCCAGATACCGTACTTCCACCCGCCCAATCGCACACTTCTTCGGGTTGGCAGTGAGTCCCGCCCGCCTCAGCGACCTAAGGACGGCCCTCAGGTGTTGCAGGTGCCGCTGCCAGTCATTGCTATAAATGATGATGTCGTCTAGGTACGCGGCCGCATAGGTGGCGTGCGGCCGGAGGACTCGGTCCATCAGCCGCTGAAACGTAGCGGGCGCCCCAAACAGCCCAAACGGAAGTGTGACGAACTGGTGTAAGCCGAACGGTGTGGAAAAGGCCGTTTTCTCTCGGGATAATGGAGTCAAGGGGATCTGCCAATATCCCTTCGTCAAATCCAGTGTCGAGTAAAAGCGAGCCGTGCCTAGTCGATCGAGCAGCTCATCAATACGAGGCATTGGGTATGCGTCAAATTTAGACACCGCGTTGACTTTTCTATAGTCCACACAGAACCGGACCGACCCGTCGGCCTTGGGAACCAAGACCACTGGGCTGCTCCAGTCACTGTGGGACTCCTCGACGATGCCCATTTCGAGCATGGCCTGAAGTTCTTCCCGAACCACCTTTTTTTTGTGTTCGGGTAGTCTATAAGGGCGGCTACGCACTACCACCCCCGGGGGCGTCTCTATGTGGTGTTCTATGAGGTTCGTGCGACCGGGCAGGGGCGAGAACACATCCGAAAACTCGGCCTGCAACTGGGCGACCTCCGCGAGTTGGGTCGGGGAGAGGTGGTCTCCACAGGGGACCGGAGAGGTACGTGATGCCAATGACCCTTTGGGGACCTACGGCCCCAGCTCCGCCTTCTCCGGAACTACCGACACCAACGCCACGGGGACCTCCTCATTCCAGAGTTTCAGCAGATTGAGGTGGTAGATCTGTAGCGCCCCCTCCCTGTCCGTTCGCCTAACCTCGTAGTCGACGTCCCCGACTCGCCGTGTGACCTCAAAGGGTCCTTGCCACTTGGCGATTAATTTGGAGCTCGACGTGGGCAACAGGACGAGTACCTTCTCTCCCGGAGTGAACTCTCTAAGGCGCGTGCCCTTGTTGTACAGGCGGACTTGCCGTTCCTGGGCCTGCCGCAAATTCTCCTGAGTTAGGTGGGTGAGCGTGTGGAGTTTTGCGCGCAGATCCATAACGTACTGAATTTCGTTTTTGCTCTGTGAAGGTCCCTCCTCCCAATTTTCCCGCAGTACATCTAAGATGCCGCGCGGCTTACGCCCGTATAATAATTCAAACGGGGAAAACCCCGTGGAGGCTTGGGGGACCTCTCGCACTGCAAACAACAAGGGTTCGAGCCACTTATCCCAGTTACGTGCGTCCTCACTTACGAATTTTTTAATAATATTCTTGAGGGTGCGATTGAACCGTTCAACTAAACCGTCCGTCTGTGGGTGATAAACGCTGGTGCGGATCGGCTTAATACCTAGTAGCCCATACAGTTCGCTCAGTGTTCGTGACATAAACGAGGTGCCTTGGTCAGTCAGAATCTCTTTCGGGATTCCAACCCGGGAGATGACGTGGAAGAGGGCCTCTGCAATACTGCGTGCTGAGATATTGCGAAGAGGCACCGCTTCCGGGTATCGCGTTGCATAGTCCACCAGGACTAATATAAAGCGGTACCCTCGTGTTGACCGATCTAATGGCCCAACGAGATCCATCCCAATTCTTTCGAACGGGGTCTCGATTAATGGTAGGGGGCGCAAGGGCGCTTTTGGAATGGCCGCTGGATTTACTAACTGGCATTCGCGGCACGCCGTACACCACTTACGGACGTCGCCGCGAATCCCCGGCCAATAGAATCGGGCCATTATCCGGGCGAGTGTCTTATCCTGCCCGAGGTGTCCAGCCATGGGATTAAAGTGGGCCGCCTGGAATACCAATTCCCGGCGGCTCTTTGGAATTAATAACTGGGTGACTCGCTCTTTCGTCTGAGTGTCCTGCGTCACTCGATATAATCTATCCTTCAAAATGGAAAAATAGGGGAAGGACGGGGTGGCGTTCGGCTGGAGCGTTTGACCATCGATTACTCTCACTTGGTCAAACGCGTGTCGCAGAGTCTCGTCTCGCGATTGTTCCAGTGGGAAATCCACGAGGGATTCCCCAATAGAAAGAGGAGGGGCCGGCGGCTCCTCCCCCTGTCGCGGAGGTGACGTAGACGGCTCTGCGACCGCCGCTCCAGCCAAAGCGACACCGGGACCCTCCCCCGTCAACCGGCAGGACCCACTCTTTACTAGGCGTGCCATTAAACCCCGAAATCCCGGCCAATCGGTCCCCAAGATCAAAGAGTGGGTAAGGCGAGGATTAACCGCCGCCTTCACTATAGATTTTTCCCCTCTAAAATATATGTGGACTGACACCAACGGGTAGCTGTGAATATCCCCGTGCACACACAACACCTTCACCCCCTGTGCTCCCCCCAATGCCTCGTCTTGCACCAGGCTTTGGCGGATCGAGGTCTGATTGCAGCCTGAATCCACCAACGCCTGATATGTAGCCCCTTGTACACTTACCGGTATGCGATACGCTCCGGCCCGATCGAGGGCAGCCTCTGGCGCGTTGGGGATCCGCACCACCGCCCCCACCTCCATCGCTGCACATTGTTGCTGCAGGTGGCCCGGTTCCCCGCAGCGCCAGCAAACCGGCCCGGGCCTCCCCTCTGCAACTGTGTTCTGGGGCTCACTCACCTGAGGGGGGGGAGAGACAGACACAGAAGGGAGAAACGGGAGGGCACCACGGGTGCGGCGGGCCGGCTGGGGTGGGGCCGGCCCCCGCCTCCGTGGTGGGGGAATGGGGCGAGGACGGGACACGGGAGGAGGGGGGGAAGACAGAGAGAGAGGGGGGGAAGACAGAGAGAGAGAAGAGGAGACAGAAGACGATGTCATCCGTTGTCCTGCCGCCGGTACAGCCGCCAGATGATCCTCCGCCAGTCCTACGGCCTGATCCAGCGACGCCGGGCGGTGGCACTGGACCCACTCCGCGGTTCCGGCTGGTAAGCGGGCAACGAACTGTTCCAGCGCCACCTGGTCGATGATTCCCTCGGCGTCGCGATCTTCGGCCCTCAGCCACCGCCAGCAGGCGTCCCGGAGCTGCTGGCCAAACGCGAACGGGCTGCCGGCTTCCTCCATCCGCAGCGCGCGGAAGCGCTGGCGCTGCTGCTCCGGCGTGCGCCCCACGCGCTGGAGGACGGCCCGGTGAAGGTCAGCGTAGGCCAGCCGGCGGTCGGCGGGGAGCTGTAATGCGGCCAGCTGCGCCTCTCCAGTCAGGAGGGGGAGGAGGCGCGCCGCGCGCTGCTCCATCGGCCACCCCGAGGCTTCGGCGACCTGCTCGAACAAGGTGATGAAAGCCTCGGGGTCGTCCTGCGGGCCCATCTTGGTCACAGTGAGGGGAGACGGGCCCGCGGCCGGGGCGCTGGTGGACCCCGCCGACGCGAGGAGCCGCCGGAACGCCTCTCGATCTTCCTGTTGAGCCAGCACCAGGGCTTCGAAGCGGCGCTCCTGCTCCGTTCGGAGCGTGACGAGTGCCTGGTGCTGGCTCTGCTGAGCCGTGGCGAGGGCGTGGACCAAGTCCGCGAACGGGGAGGATTCCATGGAGCTGTAGCACTGGTGCTCCACCTTTTCCCGGGTTTCGGCACCACTGTAGCGCGGACAATGCGTGGGTGGAGCACAGAGGACGGCAGGACAACGTTTGGAGGTAGAACAGTGTATTTTATTAATAAACTTTTCAGTTTAAAAGAACTCGCAGCACACAGACACACTCTCAGCCTCCACTCCCGGGTCGCGCTCCCTCTGCTCTCTCTCAGCCTCTTAAAATAGGGAGCGGTTTACTGGGAAAACACACACAAAACACAGGTTAATTACCGTCAGGTGTAGCGAATCCGCCACTCACCTTCCCCGGCTCCACCCTCCTGTCACAGACCGATGCTTGACCACGCCCCCGCTGCCACAGTACCAGAATTTCTTAAGTCTCCCGGACGAGCCCCCAATATGTTACAAATGGTAACACAGGAAGACGACATAGACACAAAAAGAACAATTCAGAATAATTTAATAAACAAAAATCTAGGGGGATACACAAAAGGGGGAGCCACGCTCCCGGTTCAAGATGAAAGCAAAAGCAAAGAGCCCCTCAAAAGGCTCAAAACACAAAAATAGGGCGCTCAGGCCAATCAAAAAGCAGTCACAAACAGGCGCGTAGCAGAGACAAGACAAGCGCTGGCGTCAGACGGGTTCAACGAGGGAAGCGAGCCGGATGCAAGTGAACGGTGCAGGGGAAGCTCCAGCTGCCGCTTAAATACGCTCACGCCCCTCCCTGGCCCAGGTGACATTGAGCAGGTCCTCCTACTGCGCCAGCGGTGTACCTACAGGGCATGGGGCACAACAACGATTAGTGGGTGCCAAACCCACATAGACCCAGAGGGAAGAAAAAGGAAACCCAAAAAAACCCCAAACACCAGGCTAGTAACATTTATAAATTTTATTTCAAGCACGTTTTTAGTTAGCGGGACTGCAGCTTATCACCGCTCCCACCCGCGCCGCATATGTGCACTCCTGCTCCCGCCCGCGCGTGCATATGTGCACTTCTGGTCCTGCCCGCGCCCGCAATGAGCTTTCAAAATTTGTCCCGCGCCGCACTGCTTTGCGGCGGGTCCCGTGAGTCCCGCGGGACTCCCGCGGGAGTGCAGGGCTCTAGTGTAGTGGAAAGATTGAAAATTTGCTCATAGATTATTTTTATTCATCTGTTTATTGGACTTGATGAATCCAAATGCTGAAGAAGTAGTGCATGGGGAATAATGTTGCGTGAGGGAGAGAAATCTAGGGAATTAACCAAATTTTTATCGAGAGGAAAGAAAAAGGAGCTATACTGTTGGGCACATGAATATAATGGGCCATATTTAGAGCTGAGTTAATGAAACATATTCAGGCCTCAGGCCTTGTTCCAGACTTCTTCAAAAGCAAGAGTTACACATATGAGGTATCAGTTTGATGTAACCACAGTACATCAAGCTTGAAATGTATATTTTGGCCTGTAAATACACTCAAAAAACTATCCCGATACAATATTTAATAAATATGACAAGTAAAAAATAGTGTTCAGGGATCAACATTAACTTTTCAATCCACTTGTCCAACTGGACAACCAGCAAGATAAACCATAACCACTTATCCTAACCATAACCTTTTTATTATTATGTATTTACTAGTTCAATGAAAGGAAAGTAGTTAACAAAGTTTATCCAAAAGCAGGTATAGTTATGATAATCATTATGCTGTCATGATTTATATTTTTTTTAATAAAACTCAAACTTTAACTGTAGCAATAAACAAAAACTATCCAGTGCCCCATGATGGTGCATGTGTTGTTATAACCCATTACCTGATCTGCAGTTTTAAGAGTTAGACTCACACAAATTCAAAGCTTCTGGAGGAAGAAAAGTTACATCTTGATTAATTAAGTCAAACTTGAAGTATACATTAATTTAAAAACAGACTAGAAAACATTGTGGTCACCAGGTGAAAGGAGACTTGGGTTTTTTAACCTCTTTGGATGGAACTCACGTTTCCTTTTCTCTTCATATGACTGTTTAGTTTCTGTTCATCCTTGTATTTTGGGGAATTGTCTTTTTCTCTTTCTTTCGATGAAATGAAAGCAAAAGAAAACAAATTGGACATGATAAGGGTGACAGAATCACATTGTGAATGAAAACAAACCGTGGCACTGTTGTAAAATTCCCACAAAATATTTAACAACATTTGTGATGGTTGATGTGAACCATACAAAAGAAAAATACAGTGAATGTCTGAAGGAAATGAAGATTCACCACAGATATTTATTTTATTGAAGTATTCGATCGCCAATTCTCCAATTTCAATGAAACAAAAGTCTAATAATCTATAATTGGATATTACGATGTGGTTGTTTTTATACACACACCTGCTGTACTCGGCTTCCCTGGAATTTTGTAAACAATAACATGGCCGGATCGAGGTGATTGAACTAGTTCTGTTGGAATTTTATTGATGTAACTCTTCAATAATTACTATAAAAATCATGATTTTCAACAAATATTCAACTTGTCCAGACCAAGCATTTGGTTATCTCAGACAGTCGGACTACCGTTAATGTCAAGCCTTGGTATTGACACTCCAAAGTCTACAGAAAAGGTTTATTTTCACACTGAGGACATTGGAGGACTGATATGTATATATCTCCATTATTTATACCACTTATCCATCAGGGTTTCAGGTGAAGCTGAAACCAATCCCAGTTGACTTGGAGAAAGAGGCGCGGTACATCCTGGGCATGTTGCCAATTTATCTCAGAGCTAACACAAAGACAAACAACCATTCACCCTCACATTCACACCTACTTGCATCTGCATGTCTTTGCACTGGCAGAGGAAACCGGAGCTCCAGAGGAAGCCTACTAGAACATACAAACTTCATACAGAAAGGACCCAGTTGGCCATGAGGTTCAAGCCTAGAACTGTCTTACCGTGAGGCCACAGTGTTAACCACTGCACCACCATGCCGCCCATGCTATTTTATAGTATTGAGAAACAAAAAGTTTCAGATGCTTCCATTGAAGAAAATTAGGAGGTTCCCCTTGAAGGTGTGAACTTCACACAGATCATATTGTAAATGGTGAGCCTGTGCATCAACTGACTTTGAATACAAGTAACTTTCCACATGTAAATATTGAGGTAACTTTTTGTCACCAACTCTGTATCCAGCCCAATGAAAATATTGTATTATTTTACCATGTTTTATAAGGACATAAAAGGAATCCTTGACCAGATACTAGTCTAATCATAGAGTATAAAATGATTCACTTAGTTTCTGTCAGATGGCCACTTTAGCTGTGTGGCTGTCTGATATATAAATGAAGAGTAAATCCGTGAGAGTTGAGACGTAAAATGTCACTATTAAAGCCACAAGCTGCACTCTTATAAAATATATCTGGGTTGTACTGAAGGTGCTCTTGTCTCCTTTCAGAACCTGTCGGTTCTTTTATGTCCCTTACTTCGCCTGAGTGAAGGTGAAAAATGGAAAGTGAGAGCAGGTCACCCTTGAACTACGTGTACAGCAGAATTTGGGCTGAAGTTTGTTGGAGTGGATAATGCTGCTGTAATACTTCTGGGGTTCAGCCATAACACTGAATTACTCACATCTCCGACGGCCTCAGTGATATTTACATAGATGTAATTGCTCAGCGCCGATGCTGAACAGAAGAACCTGCATCAATCATAGGGAAGAAGAAAGACTATAAGTCTGGGCTGCACTGAATATAAATGTATTATGCCACCAAACACATTAAATATTTTTTTATCTTGAAATATTTAACAATACTGATGCTAATTTTTCAGTCAGTGCTCTATGTTTGCGTTATTCCTGTCAGAAGTTTACAGGTAGCAGTCACGTCATTTCCCACCAAAGTTCTCAGCTAGATAGCAAACTACAAGATGATAAGTATGACAGCATTGATGGTGGTATTGGCATGAAAGTAGAAGCTTTGGAACCTGGTCTGTTTGAGCAGAGTGTACAGCTGAGGAGGTGACATACAGTAGCTGGACAAACTAAAGGATTAAAACACCACTGCATTGTTCTCTTTAGGTAGAAATGAAGCAAGAGCTATCCTATTGTCAAGTTAAGTTTATTTGTATAGTACCTTTAACAACAGACATTGTCGCAAAACAGCTTTACAGAAAATTAAAGAATTTAAACATATGAGCTAATTTTATCCCCGATACATTTATTTATCCCTGATGATCAAGCCTGTGGTGACAATGGTGAGGAAAAACTCCTTCAGACGACATGAGGAAACCTTGAGAGGAACCAGACTCAAAAGGGAACCCATCCTTATCTGGGTGATAACAGATAGCATGATTATTCATAACATGCTTCTATAACTGTGTCCTATATACAGTAGTCACAAAGTATAACTGTGTAACCAGGAAATTCATTAAAGGTTTAGAATGAAGTCTCTTTTGTTGAAGTTATCAACTGTTCATTGATGGAGACTTGAGTACAAAACTGTTCATGACAATCGCAGTCCTAAGGTTATCATGGCAACTATAGTCCTCAGCCATCATTGCAGTAAGTGTCCAGAGCCATCTTCTAATTGCAATTTTCAATAAGGGACCATCCTCTACTGGAGCAATGTGATGAGACTCCAGCCAGAAGTAGGGCATCAGGATGGATCAGGCAGGTCTGAAGAACAGAAGAAGTCAGCATCACTGGTGTCTCAGGATCAACATGTAACTCAACAGAGACAGACAGACAGACAAACGGAGGGAGAGACGGGGGTGTGGAAGCACAGGTTGTTAAGTATGCCAAATGTCACCAAAGGAGTAAGAACAGGATACATTTTGCACTGAGTACAAGCAGGGACTCTGGCAAAACTAACTATGACAGCATAACTAAAAGGGAGAGCCAGAAGGTAACAAAGTCATGAGGGAGCCCTGGGACATAAAGCAGCCAACCACTACACCATCAACAAACCCAAGTGAGTGAGGGGGGACTGACAGCATCCATACGTCCCACTTTACTAAAACACTCTATGCCTGAGGACCTTCTAGATCTACTCCTTTACCTAATAAACCTATTAACAAAAGGCTTGACTAAAGATATATATGTTTTCAGCCTAGACACTGAGACTCTGTCTGAGTCCCGGACTCTACTTGGAAGGCTGTTCCATAACTGTGGGGCTTTGTAAAAAAAAAGGCTCTGCCCCCTGATGTAGCCTTCACTATATGAGGAACCATCATCCATCAAAAGGTTATCAAAAGGCATGGTGGGTAATGTAGAAAATCATGAACTAAAATGAAAAAAGACCAATGTCAGGAGTTAAAAGTAAAAAAAAAAAGTCTGCTACTGAAGATAATATAAATTATAAAGATTAACATTCAAAGCATTCAGGGTGGATTTTTTTTTTTACATGACAAAATTATCTGACTGCTTTTTTTTTCTCCCAAGAGAATCAATTTACAGGGTTTTGATTGAGTCATTGACATTGTAACAAGCAAAAACAAAAAGCTGAGTAAACACTAAAAAGGAGATAAATAAGTAAATTAAAGAGCTTAAAGAACTCAGCTAGTTTGCTGTATTTCAAATAGTGAGTTCAGCAGACATGAAAAATATATATTTTTTAAATTGGATGCATCATTTTGTCTGATTTGAATTCAGAATTTTGATTCTGCATCAGAACAACTGATTTTTGAGTTAAAATATGGGTGACACACTAGAAAGAAAAAAAGAAGAAAATCTCTTCACGTTTGTGAAACCTATTGTGCAGTTAACACTTTAGCCAATGAACTACCGCTTTAATTTGTTTTTACCTACTGATTTAAATGCATTATTAGTTTTTACAAAATGTTTTATTCTGAGGATTAGATAGCACAATTTATTAGCATTACTTTATGCAGTATGCATGCATATTGGTCCAGCCAACAAAATGATTTTTAATGTGAACTGTGAAAACTCAATTGAGGCCCATTACTCAAATGACAGAAACACATTGTTTACTGATGATAATTCTTATATATATATATATATATATATATATATATATATATATATATATATATATATATATATATATATATATATGTGTGTGTGTGTGTGTATGTGTGTGTGTGTGTGTCTGTGTGTGTTTGGACACACCTTCTAACTCAATGTTTTTCTTTATTTTTATGAACCAAAAGGCACTTCATGTTTTAACCTCCTAAGGCCCAAGCTGTTTTTTTTTACATGCATTTTTTATTTCTCTTTGCTATTTGGGCTTATTTGAACCTGATTAGAATAAAAACTAAGCATAATCTTTTGATAAGATGTACTTTTAGAGAAAAAGTATGTCCACATGTGGATTCTTGTTCCGAATTTCCATAAAGTGCTGTCCACGCATGTGACCGCTAAGCCCTATGAGGTTAAAGTAATGATGGATGTCATTTCTCTTTACATTGTTGAGCAGTTCTTGACATAATACAGAATGGATTACTAGCATTGTGGAATAGAGCTATTTACTGTATTTTTATTATTTCCTATTTACTATTTGATCTCAGACACATTAAGAAGGCAAGAAATTGCACTAATTAACTTTTGACAAGGCACACCTGTTAATTGAAAAGCATTCCAGGTGACTACCTCATTAAGCTGGTTAAGATAATGCCAATACTGTGTAAAGCATCATCAAGGTAAATGCTGGATACTTTGAAGAATCTAAAATTTGAAGCATATTTTTTAACACATTTTTTGTTTACCACATAATTCCATACATGTTCCATATGTTATGTCATAGTTTTGATGTCTTCAGTATAGTTCTGCAATGCTGAAAACAGTTAAAGTACAGAAAAACGTGAATGAGTAGATGTGTCCAAACCAGTCACCAGTGGACATGATATATAATAAAACTTTAATATAAATTGATCAAATCAACCAGTTTCCTAAAATCATTAATTGATAGAGTGGGTATCATTTTAATATCTCTCTCTCTCTCTCTCTCTCTCTCTCTCTCTCTCTCTCTCTCTCTCTCAGTTAGGACTTTTCACTGTTTTTGACAGAGTATATTGGGTTCAGATACATTAACCTTATCCAAAGCCCAACACATTTCTTCTTCACATTCATTTGAAAAATCCACCTCAAAACATTCTACGTGATACCTTTAGTGAGAACTTGGCACAAGCAATACATCCATGGGCTTGATACTGGCATCAATTTGTAAAGCAGCCCTAAGGACACCCTTGCATTTGTCTCAATCAATAAGGGCAATATTAACGGCTCCAGACAGGGTGTCTGCTAGCGCATGTCCCCGACATCCTCCTCCTGCCTGGGGTTACAGCGTCTGGCCACAGAACTGCCCAAAGCTTCTGTCAGCACTGTGTCATGCACTGGAAATCATTACTCGAGCCTCAGGGGCAAAGCTTCTCCACACAGCACAATTAAGGGTAAGTACGCCTGCTGTCCTCGTAGGAGCAGGACGACTCAGGGTCATGGACACCTTTAAAACGAAAAGCAAAGAAATGCCACATGGTGTTTGTGTGTTTTATTCATCAATACAAATGCAAAAACTGAATCATGATGAGTCATTTGACTGACGTGGCTGAACCTGAGAAAGAATATGGATTAAAAAAATAGCTGAGAATGGAGACAGACTAATATTAATTACGATGTATGGTATAAATGACGAGGAAGCTTTGAAAGTCAGCCTATAAAACTGACAAGTGATAAAAATGACTTAGCTGCCAGCCTCTGCTGTATATGAGATCTGTCAGAAGAGAAATTAAAGTTCAAGATGAGCTGGGCGTGCAAGACAAATCTCTGGTTTTCACTGCTAAGTAGCACTTATTACCAGCTCGTACCCCAACTGCAACACCAGGCTTTCATAGACTGATTGATGCATAAACACTTTTATTTATATCATTTCAATAAAAAACAGCAGTCTCCATTCTGAGCCTGTTGTAAGTGTAACAGAAAGTTATCCATTAAAATATAAAGTGTTTTATTCCTTTTACACAACAGCAGTAGCAGCTACAGTATAAGGTCATTCCCTCACCCAGGCATTATTTTTCTTTCTTGACGTTAATTAGACAAAATAAAATCAGCTTGTCATGTTACCAAGAAACAGCAAAGTGTAAACTGTTCTGAAGACTTTCCTGTGGTTTAAAATATAAAGTTAGAGCTTTATATTTTAACTTAATAAAGATACACCTAGTTTCCATTTATAACATTCGTGAACTCTATAGTTTTGGAGATAAGTTGCAAAACTGACATCCATTTTCTTTTTTCACCCATTCAAAAAAAAAAAAACATGAGGGTGCAAACTTTTGTACTCAACCACATAACAGATGTATATTGATGGCACTTGTTCATAATACAGTATAGATCATGTGCGGAGGAGGAACAGTATGAGATTCCTATGAAGTGTGTGTGTGTGTGTGTGTGTGTGTGTGTGTGTCCCATTAGTGTCACCTCTAAGTGGCATCTCATCAATACAGCCTGAAAGGCAACACCCTTACATAACTGTCTGATCGATAGCTGTCCTGCCCCGATAGCTTTGTTTTTAACATAATTATCACACTTTGCTAAGTGGGGAATTGGGGTGTCTAAAATTGTGTGTGTGTGTGTGTGTGTGTGTGTGTGTGTGTGTGTGTGTGTGTGTGTGTGTTGTAAGATATAAAGAATATAGTGCTGTCCACAAAAAGCTGTCTGCTACTGTGTAAGGAATAAAACACTTTGGGGCATAGAAAAAGAATCAATGACTGGGAATGGGTGATGCAACTTTGCTGAGTTACTCTTAATTATTTTCCAATAACAGCTCTTCCCAAAGTGTTTGCTTCCTCTTAGACAACAGCAATTAATTTAGTTTTAAAAAAGGCATGTTTTTGCATTTATCCTTTTATAGTTACATTTAATTTACTTGCATTACTCTTATCACTTGCATTACTTACTTACTTATCTTCTTCTTTCTGAGTAGAAAATAAGGCTGTGACATGTCGACACCATTCTGTGCAGTCTTTTGCTACCCTTTGAGCTTCACCCCATGTCAGGCCTCTCTTGGTGCTCAGCCTGGGCCGTTCTATGCCAGGTTGTTTTTGGCCACCCAGGTTTACGCTTACCCACCGGGTTCCAATGCAGCACTATTCTTGGTGGACATTCTTGTTCCATTCTCAGCACATATCCAAGCCATTTCAGCCAGTGATGCTTGATCTCCAGCATAATATTGTTGCACCCAGTCTTCTTGTGCAGGTCTTCATTTGATATTTTCTGGGGCCAGAAGATGCAGCATATCTTCCTCAGACAGCTGTTGTGAAAAGCGTTGATCTTGTTCATGTCTGTTTTAACCACTCACCAACACTCTGAGCCATAGAGAAGTACAAATTTCACATTGCTGTTATATAGTTTGAGCTTACTCTTTAGGCTGTACTGCTCTAACTTCCAGATGGATTGAAGTTGAGCAAATGTACTTACCTACTCTTGCTTGTATGTCCTTCTTTATCCAGTTGTCCTTACTAATCAAGCTTCCCAGGTAAGTAAAGTCATCTACATCTTCCAGTGGTTCATCATCTACAGTGATGGGTGGAGGGTTGGCAGTTGAAGTGATGTGCATAACTTTCGTCTTTGAGGTATTAATGTTGAGACCCATTTGTTCCAAATAACTATTAAGCCTATTGGTTTTCTCCTGAAGATGACTTTTATTGGAGGAAAAGACTGCTAGGTTGTCTGCAAAATCTAAATCCTCCAACTGGGACAGGAGAGTCCACCGGATTCCTCTGGGTTTATCAGATGTCTGTCGCATGATCCAATTGATGGTAACAAGGAATAAGATGAGTGAAAGGATACAGCCTTGCCACATGCCAGATTTTACTGGGAACCATTCGGAGAGTGTGTTGTTGCTGATAATAATGCTGCACTCGAAGTGATTATAGAACAGGCTTATGAGTGCTATGATCTTTTCAGAGATTCCATATGATGCCAAGATCTTCCAAAGAGTTTATCTGTGCACACTGTCAAAAGCCGTACGACAGTCTATGAAATTGATATACAAGGGGACATTCCACTCAAAGCACTGTTTGATGATATTCCACAAAGCAAAAATTTGATTGATGCATTGTGACGTTCTGCTTAATGTTTATTATAGCCCCGCCTACTCTGCTGCTTGTGTCTGCTTGTGTTTCTTTTTGCAGATAATGGACTGCAGGTGCGCTGATTGGACGGGGTATAAAATGGCAGCATTCCTGTCTATCGGGGGCCTCCCCTTTTCGTGTCTTTGGCGTTTTGGTTTTTGGTTTTGGCACTCCTAGACATCTTTGCATACACTCTCATATTTGCTGATCTTACACCTACATTTTTCTTTATTATACTTATTTAATAAATTGAACCAAACGTAATTCCGTCCGCGTGTGGATTCCTTTTTTATGTTACATTGCCTTTGAGCTAGGGTTTGTAACAGCATCCTCTACCCTTTCTGAATCCAACTTCTTCCTGTCTTAGATTACTGTCAACAGCTTGGTCAATTCGTTGAAGAAAAACTCTGCAGAAGATTTTACTTGGGATGGAAAGAAGTGTAATGCCATGCCAGTTGTTGCAGATCTGTAGGTTGCGTTTCTTTGGGAGCTTAACGATCAGGCCCTTGACCCAATCATTTGGGATGGTGTTACTATCCTAGATCATATTGAAGAGGTCGACCAAGACAGTTGTAGTGTCAAGGTCTGCTTGCAACATTTCTGCATGGATGGAGTCAATGCCTGGTGCCTTGCCATTCTTCATTACTTTAATAGCTTCTCTGACCTCAGAAACTGTAGGGTAACCCATGTCGATGTCAAGAACATCTGACGGTGGCAGAGGGTTTGCCTGTTCATCTGGCTCAGGATGATAAATAACTCTTTGGAAGTGATGAATCCGCCTTGCTCCCTGTTCTCACTCAGTGGTGATAATAAAACCATTCTTACCTCGAACTGGGGATGACTGGTTGGTACAACTCCCGCAAAGTTGTTTAGTGATCTTATATATGACGCCCATCTCCCCTCTTGCAGCAGTGAGCTCAGCTTTGCAAGCCATCTCTTTAATGAATAACAATTTATCTTTCCTGGCACTCCTTTTCATCATTTATTTGTCTTTTAGTTTATAAGCCCATTTGGACTGTTCTTGAAGTCTTCATGACTTGGTGCTTAGTAACTTAGCTTTTAGATATTTCCATTCATCTATTTTCCTCCATGTCTCAGATGTTAACCATTCTTACCCTTCTTGTAGCCTAATGTGCTAGTTGCCACTTCTGTATACAGTGGTGCTTGAAAGTTTGTGAACCATTTAGAATCTTCTATATTTCTGCATAAATATGACATAAAACATCATCAGATTTTCACACAAGTCCTCAAAGTAGATAAAGAGAACTCAGTTAAACAAATGAGACAAACATATTATACTTCGTCATTTATTTATTGAAGAAAATGATCCATTATTACATGTCTGTGAGTGGCAAAAGTATGTGAACCTCTAGGATTAGCAGTTAATTTGAAGGTGAAATTAGAGTCAGGTGTTTTCAATCAGTGGGATGACAATCAGGTGTGAGTGGGCACCCTGTTTTATTTAAAGAACAGGGATCTATCAAAGTCTGATCTTCACAACACATGTTTGTGGAAGTGTATCATGGCACGAACAAAGGAGATTTCTGAGGACCTCAGAAAAAGCATTGTTGATGCTCATCAGGCTGGAAAAGGTTACAAAACCATCTCTAAAGAGTTTGGACTCCACCAATCCACAGTCAGACAGATTGTGTACAAATGGAGGAAATTCAAGACCATTGTTATCCTCCCCAGGAGTGGTCGACCAATAAAGATCACTCCAAGAACAAGGTGTGTAATAGTCGACAAGGTCACAAAGGACCCCATGGTAACTTCTAAGCAACTGTAGGCCTCTCTCACATTGGCTAATGTTAATGTTCATGAGTCCACCATCAGGAGAACTCTGAAAAACAATGGTGTGCATGGCAGGGTTGCAAGGAGAAAGCCACTGCTCTCCAAAAGGAACATTGCTGCTCATCTGTAGTTTGCTAAAGATCACGTGGACAAGCCAGAAGGCTATTGGAAAATTTTTTGTGGATGGATAAGACCAAAATATAACTTTTTGTTTTAAATGAAAAGCGTTATGTTTGGAGAAAGGAAAACACTACATTCCAGCATAAGAACTTTATCCCATCTGTGAAACATGGTGGTGGTAGTATCATGGTTTAGGCCTGTTTTGCTGCATCTGGGCCAGGACAGCTTGCCATCATTGATGGAACAATGAATTCTGAATTATACCAGTGAATTCTAAAGGAAAATGTCAGGACATCTGTCAATGAACTGAATCTCAAGAGAAGGTGGGTCATGCAGCAAGACAATGGCCCTAAGCACACAAGTTGTTCTACCAAAGAATGGTTAAAGAAGAATAAAGTTAATGTTTTGGAATTGCCAATTCAAAGTCCTGACCTTTATCCAATCGAAATGTTGTGGAAGGACCTGAAGCAAGCAGTTCATGTGAGGAAACCCACCAACATCCCAGAGTTGAAGCTGTTCTGTATGGAGGAATGGGCTAAAACTCCTCCAAGCTGATGTGCAGGACTGATCAACAGTTACCAGAAATGTTTAGTTGCAGTTATTGCTGCACAAGGGGGTCACACCAGATACTGAAAGCAAAGGTTCACATACTTTTGCCACTCACAGATATGTAATATTGGATCATTTTCATCAATAAATAAATGACCAAGTATAATATTTTTGTCTCATTTGTTTAACTGGGTTCTCTTTATCTACTTTTAGGACTTGTGTGAAAATCTGATGTTTTAGGTCATATTTATGCAGAAATACAGAAAATTCTAAAGGGTTCACAAACTTTCATGTACCACTGTAGGTAGTTTTAATTGCATCCCATTTGGATTCAACTAGGTCCCCTCTTCTTCACTAGTATTGGAGAGAGCATGGACACGATTTCTAACTTCTAGGACAAACCGTTGTTTCACTCTAGGGCTCTTAAGTCTGGTGATATCAAATTGTTTCCTCTGCTGCACTTGCTTTTTCACCTTGTGAAGTTTCAATCTCACTGTTGCTATAATCAGGTTATGATCACTGGTTACATCAGCTCCTTGGAAGTCTCTAACATCTGTAAGAGAGCATCTCCATTTCCCATTCATGATAACATGGTCAATCTGGTTAAATGATCTCCCATCTGGTGACCTCCAAGTCAACTTATGGAAGTTCTTGTGTGGAAAGATCATACCACCGATGACAAAGTTGTTATTAATGCAGAAATCAGCAAGACGTTCGCCATTGTTGTTCATCATGCTGCAGCCATGTTTACACATGGCTCTTTCACAGTTGATGTTGTCTGTTCCTACTTTGGCATTTAGATCGCTGATAATTAAGAACATGTCATGACAGGGGACTTTAGATGTTACTTGGGTTAGATATCCATACCATTTGTCCTTTACATCGTTATCTGCTTTATTAGTTGGTGCATAACATTGGATGATTGTGAGTTTGCAGTATTTCCAGTTGAAATGGGCTGCTCTTAGCATTCAGTCATTGATGGGCTCTCATTCTAGCAAAATGTTAACCTTCTCCTTGGCAATAATCAGGGCTACACCATTGATGTGAAGATTTGCATGGCCTGAAAACAAAATGATGGCACCATCACTTGTTCTTTGGCATCCAGATCCAGTCCAATGAGACTCGCTTATGCCAAGGATATCCAGGTTATCGTTACACATTTAATTCAATATTTCAGCTGATTTAGATGTTTCGTACATGGTGCAAACGTTCCACGTTCCTATTCTAATCCTCGCCTTGGGTCTGAGCAGACTATCTCTCATATCTGTAACTTCCCCACACTGCTGGCTTTCATCAGAGATAGTCATTCTGCCACTGATTGGACTCAAGTCCTCTCTGGTACCCATAGATATTATTTGACTTGTTGTCATTGTCATAGTTTCTGTAACAAAAGGGCTTTTTATGGTATGGGGATATTGGCCCCATGCCCAATCCTCAACCTGGAGGACCAGGGGATCGCTCTTTGTCTGGACCCTACCCTTCAACCTGTTCGGCATAGGTGGCCCTATCAGGAGTCTAAGACTCCAGCCGACATGGCTCTCGGAGTTACAGGGACACACAAACTGCTCCACAATGATAAGATTGCAATCCCTTTGGAGCAGAACACTTACATTAAAACAGCTATTTAACAGTTATTCCATGAAATCGAGTTGTACATGAGCTGATGGCTATAAGCCATGTATGATGATATTGAGTGGAATAACTGTTTTATTATATCTACATTCACTGGATTTTAAGAAACACAGTGGGTTTTTTTTGCAAATTCGATAAATAAAAGCTTGATACAAAATGTCCGACCAAATAATTTCCACTTAGTATGTAAACAAACCAGCAAAATGACAGTAGCAATTTGTGAAAAATGCTATAATAATAATTCTTGAAAAATAAAAAAAAATGTTCTTACCATCAAATACATTCATTCCATATTTGCTTTTTTGTATTTTTTAGGGTTTTGTTTTCGAGTAGAGTTTTTATTTCATCTGCAGTTGGTTCAGCAACATGTTCTGCCATTTTGTTTTTTCTCTACTCACGGAATATGAGTTGATAGCCTAATCATGGAGTATCCAATCAGAATGCACGATTGAACATATCCAGTGAATATGGACAGAATAATAAGAGTTATTCCATTACCAGCCTCTTTTTTTAACTCTCTCAAAGTTAATAAAGAGGAAAAACATTTTGTTATGTTACAGAGAAACTGGAAAGTCATCTGTCCTGAATACTTTAACATAGTTGAAAACTGGCTGTTACAAAGAGCTGGTACAAGAGACTCCTTCCATAGAGTTGAAGTTAGAAGTTTACATACACTTAGGATGAAGTCATTAAAACTAATTTTCTTCACTCCTCCACAGATTTCATATGAGCAAACTACAGTTTTGGCAATTTGCAATTTGCATTCCAACAATTGTTTACAGGTAGATTATTTCACATTGAATTGATTGTATCTCAAGTCCAGTACATCAGACGTTTGCAGACACTAAGTTAACTGTGCCTTTAAATAGCTTGGAAGACAGGCTTGTACAACCCTGATTCCAAAAAAGTTGGGACAAAGTACAAATTGTAAATAAAAACGGAATGCAATAATTTACAAATCTCAAAAACTGATATTGTATTCACAATAGAACATAGACAACATATCAAATGTCGAAAGTGAGACATTTTGAAATTTCATGCCAAATATTGGCTCATTTGAAATTTCATGACAGCAACACATCTCAAAAAAGTTGGGACAGGGGCAATAAGAGGCTGGAAAAGTTAAAGGTACAAAAAAGGAACAGCTGGAGGACCAAATTGCAACTCATTAGGTCAATAGGCAATAGGTCATTAACATGACTGGGTATAAAAAGAGCATCTTGGAGTGGCAGCAGCTCTCAGAAGTAAAGATGGGAAGAGGATCACCAATCCCCCTAATTCTGCGCCGACAAATAGTGGAGCAATATCAGAAAGGAGTTCGACAGTGTAAAATTGCAAAGAGTTTGAACATATCATCATCTCCAGTGCATAATATCATCAAAAGATTCAGAGAACCTGGAAGAATCTCTGTGTGTAAGGGTCAAGGCCGGAAAACCATACTGGGTACCAGTGATCTTCGGGCCCTTAGATGGCACTGCATCACATACAGGCGTGCTTCTGTATTGGAAATCACAAAATGGGCTCAGGAATATTTCCAGAGAACATTATCTGTGAACACAATTCACTATGCCATCCGCCGTTGCCAGCTAAAACTCTATAGTTCAAAGAAGAAGCCGTATCTAAACATGATCCAGAAGCGCAGACGTCTTCTCTGGGCCAAGGCTCATTTAAAATGGACTGTGGCAAAGTGGAAAACTGTTCTGTGGTCAGACGAATCAAAATTTGAAGTTCTTTATGGAAATCAGGGACGCCGTGTCATTCGGACTAAAGAGGAGAAGGACGACCCAAGTTGTTATCAGCGCTCAGTTCAGAAGCCTGCATCTCTGATGGTATGGGGTTGCATTAGTGCGTGTGGCATGGGCAGCTTACACATCTGGAAAGACACCATCAATGCTGAAAGGTATATCCAGGTTCTAGAGCAACATATGCTCCCATCCAGACGACATCTCTTTCAGGGAAGACCTTGCATTTTCCAACATGACAATGCCAAACCACATACTGCATCAATTACAGCATCATGGCTGCGTAGAAGAAGGGTCCAGGTACTGAACTGGCCAGCCTGCAGTCCAGATCTTTCACCCATAGAAAACATTTGGCGCATCATAAAACAGAAGATATGACAAAAAAGACCTAAGACAGTTGAGTAACTAGAATCCTACATTAGACAAGAATGGGTTAACATTCCTATCCCTAAACTTGAGCAACTTGTCTCCTCAGTCCCCAGACGTTTACAGACTGTTGTAAAGAGAAAAGGGGATGTCTCACAGTGGTAAACATGGCCTTGTCCCAACTTTTTTGAGATGTGTTGTTGTCATGAAATTTAAAATCACCTAATTTCTCTCTTTAAATGATACATTTTCTCAGTTTAAACATTTGATATGTCATCTATGTTCTATTATGAATAAAATGTGGAATTTTGAAACTTCCACATCATTGCATTCCGTTTTTATTTACAATTTGTACTTTGTCACAACGGGCGGCACGGTGGTGTAGTGGTTAGCGCTGTCGCCTCACAGCAAGAAGGTCCTGGGTTCGAGCCCCTGGGCTGGCGAGGGCCTTTCTGTGTGGAGTTTGCATGTTCTCCCCGTGTCCGCGTGGGTTTCCTCCGGGTGCTCCAGTTTCCCCCACAGTCCAAAGACATGCAGGTTAGGTTAACTGGTGACTCTAAATTGACCGTAGGTGTGAATGTGAGTGTGAATGGTTGTCTGTGTCTATGTGTCAGCCCTGTGATGACCTGGCGACTTGTCCAGGGTGTACCCCGCCTTTCGCCCATAGTCAGCTGGGATAGGCTCCAGCTTGCCTGCGACCCTGTAGAAGGATAAAGCGGCTAGAGATAATGAGATGAGGCTTTGTCACAACTTTTTTGGAATCGGGGTTGTAGTACTCAAGTCCAGGATTTGGACTCGATCCTGACGTATGCCCTAATTTTAAGGACTCATGACTTGACTTGGACTTGAGCACTGATGACTCAGACTTGGACTCGGACTAGTGCATTAATTGCATTCTGAGTCGTAAATTGGAGATGAGGACTCAGATTTTTTCTTTATTTTTTTGTAACATGCCATAATAATCTGGCCTAAGATATTTATATCTACATAAATTTTTATACTAATTTTGTGCAATAGAATGCACATTCACCTGTTCATACATCATGTTCAGGAACAAACTCATGTTAATGGCGCTAAAATGCCTGGAAAGAATGCCCCTTGGAATGTCTGCTTTGCTTATACAGACTTCTCGTGCAGTAGGAAAAATGCACTGCTACCAGTATGTGTTCCATATGGAGAAGAACTATCAAGGAGACGATGGGAACAACCTCAAACTTCAACTGTCATTTGGCAAGACTACACCCAGAGAAGTAAGACACACGCTATGTTCATTGCTCTGTTGATAGTGGGGCTTGCTGACCGATGAACTCACCAGTGTTAACCCTCTCTCATGTTTTTTGCCCTGTTGGGGCTTGCTGAGCGATGAACAAGCTTTTTATCTGTAGTCTATTAACTAAAATGGGGCAGTCAAGCAGTAAAGTTAATCCAACACAGTAGCAGAGACAGTTTCACATAAAGGCAGCAACAGCCACCGTCAAATGGTGTGGTTGGAGTCTTGTTCTCGGACTTGACTCGGACTCGACACAGACTCAACTCGAATTTTTTTTTAATGACATTAAAATTGACTCAGACTTGAACACTGGGGACTTAAGACTGGACTCGGACTCGAGGTTGAGTGATTTGACTACAACACTGTGGGAAGATTCCAAAAAAATTATGTCAATCATTTAGGCATTTAACCAATTAGCTTCTGAGAGGTTAATTTGCTAACTGGAGTCAATTGGAGTTGTACATGTGGCTGTATTTTAAAGTGCATATCACAGGTAAATTCAGTAGCAAGATCAATGTAATTCTCCTATGTTATATTAAACTTTGGTCAAATATCTGTAACGTTCTGCATTCTCTGCAATTTTTTTACCTTGCGCAATACCAGAAAAATTCTGTTGAAATCAAGCCATTTGAGGCAAATTGGTCTGTCTCTGAAAAAACTTGGCATTTGAATTTCCCGGCAAACATTGATTTTCATGACGTCATCTGTGGGATGCATCCCTCTGACTCTTATGTCAGCGCTGGTTTGTTTATGAGAAAACGACCTGGTGGTTTTCTGCAAATTTCTTCAATGTTATCGCGTAATTATTAAAGTGGTTAACAGATGTATCATAGAAGGGTGTAGCAACACCAATCTTGATGGGATTAGTACTCATCGTTTTCCAAAAGACCAGACAATGAGAGAGAAATGGGAGCGCTTGGTCTACACAGGCTGTGCACTTAAACCGTGCAAAGCTTGTGCAACCTGCTTGCGCTTCCGCGGATAACGTCACAAATCTGGCTCCAGACTCCCTTGGGATTTTTCCAGACACGTTTTGTTATTTTATTTTTTTCTGCTGTAGACAGATGGCCTTGTGCAAAATTACCCTTCTGGATGAGTGTGTAAAGGGACATACTTTCATATAAAAAAAAAACACAAAATTGGTCCAGAATATGTACTTTAAGGCCTGCCTTCAAACTTGGTGCATCTTTGCTTGGCATGATGGGAAAAAAAAAACAACTGTGGGCCTCCCACAAGTCTGGTTCATACTTTGGAGCAATTTCCAAATGAAGAGTTTGGTTCTAAACCGTGATAAATCCACTATAATAAACTTGAGAGAATTTTTTTTTCTTTAACAAAAAATTGGTAGCATTAAAACCACTATTGGTTAGTGCTGTCACCTCACAGCAAGAAGGTCCAGGTTCAAGCCCTGTGGCCGGCAAGGGCCTTTCTGTGCGGAGCTTGCATATTCTCCCCATGTCCGCATGGGTTTCCTCTGGGTGCTCTGGTTTCCCCCACAGTCCAAAGACATGCAGGTTAAGTTAACTGGTGAGTCTAAATTGACCGTAGGTGTGAATGTGAGTGTGAACAGTTGTCTGTGTCTATGTGTCAGCCCTGTGATGACCTGGCAACTTGTCCAGGGTGTACCCCGCCTTTCGCCCGTAGTCAGCTGGGATAGGCTCCAGCTTGCCTGCGACCCTGTAGAACAGGATAAAGCGGCTAGAGATAAAGAGATTTTATATATATATATATATATATATATATATATATATATATATATATATAATGTAGGCACTGTCTAAAAGTGGATGAGTGTATGAGCAAAATATTTGCAAGGGCACAAAATAGTAAAAGTCATCCTGCACATACAGATATCTCACCCCACCCCGCTTCCAGGACAGAAAGTGTCAATTGTCCAATTGTCCAACAAGCTAGTGGATGAATAACTGTTTTAACAAGTTTTATATGAAACTGTCATGAATATTTTCAATAAAATATGTTATGAAATAATCCTGTTATTTTTCAAAAAGCAAATTAAAAATAAGCACTGGATAAAAATCCATCTCTCTAATGGAAATAAAGATACAAATTTTGTTGCCCAGTGGTCAAGTGTTTATGAGATATGTTGCCTTGCATTTACAATTGGTCCCCTGTGGTGGTACACGTTCATACATATGGACGTTGTACGGTTGCAAAAGTCATCAAAAATCAGGTTGATGCTTTACCATATTCTCTTAAGTATGGAGCTCCACTCAGGGAGCTCTGCTAATATAAAACCTTAAGGCCCGGTCACACAGCACTCCGCGTCTATATCACGTACAAAAAGATACAAAAATCTGGTGGACGTGGTCGTAAGTGGTAATTTTTGGTCAATTTTGGCTTTGCCGTGCTTTGTACGGGGTATGGCCGTCGGCGGCTGTTTCACTGCTGCAGCACTGCCAAATCACGGGTAACCGCGGCTCAGCGTCGTTGGAAGAGCGGCTTGCTGCGCATATAAAAGCGGTAGGATATGTTGAGCCTGTATCAGTTGGTTCTGTTGGTGCTGGAGCATTAAGATGAGGACATCACAGCGTTGAGGGTTCATGTTCACCCCTTGACATCTAGACTGCAAGTGCCGAGGTCTCAGAAAATTACGGTATTTACATGCCGCAAATCAGAAGTGATGCAGAAGTGATTAGACAGTGATCAATCGAATTTAGAACTTGTTTGAGACGTCGTTTAACGGGCTTAGACAGTGCTATGTACGCGGAAAAATCCATTTCTCAGTGATAAGCCGCTAAACACACGCTATATCCCATGATACCAACACGTAACACCCGTCCGATGACCGTGCTCTGCCCGTGATAGACCGCCAAACTTTCGCGTCTTACCACGTCTCCCCAAGTTTTAATAACGGCCGGGACACTGATTATCACGTGTTTTTCACGTGTGTTGCACGTCTTTACCACGTGTGCCGGCCGTGGTTGTCCGCGGTCTAAAGTTTTGAGCAGTCCAAAACTTTTTACCGCGTCCGACGCCGTTCCGATTTTCCCCTGCGTCCTGTCACGTCTGTATATCGACTGTAACACGTCTTAAGTTCGACATCAACACGAACAATATCGTCTGCTTCACGGGAGAGCACTTTTTGACGGGTTTTGGCCGTGATAAAGCCGTAAAGCGCTGTGTGACCGGGCCTTTAAGAAAGAAAAAAAGGAAAAGGGAAGAAATGTGTGATTCCATCGAAGTTTTTCATTTATTTCATTCAAAATCTCACTAAAAGTTGGGGATTCGCCATGATGTTGACAATCAGTGGGAGCTTCCATTACTGTTCATGTATTTGAATGGTGTGCTGTAATCGGTGAAGCGGAGATATCACTTTCTGCTGAAAATCAGAAATGATGTTTGCCGTGTTTTGGAAAGAAAGGGGATATCCTATGTAGAGAAATGTGGCAGATATCATGTTTGCATAAAATTGATTATGGAACTTTGAATAGCAATCAAATGACAAACTTCTGTTGGCAGGAACTTGATTTTTTTTTTTTAATCGCGCTTATTGTATTTTGGAACCAAACTCTTCAAATGCTTGAAGGTACCACATTCATCTGTGCAAACAATATTACACAAATATAAACACCATGAGACCATGCAGCTGTCATACTGCTCAGGAAGAAGAAACATTCTGTCTCCTAGAGATGAATATATTTTTGTGCAAATCAGTCCCAGAACAACAGCAAAGGACTTTGTGACAATGCTGGAGGAAATGGGGTAGATAATTATCTACTGGTATATCCATAGTAACATAAGTCTTATATTGACATAACCTGAAAGGCTGCTCAGTAAGGAACAAGTCACTGCTCCAAAACCACCATAAAAAAAGCCAGACTACAGTTTGCAAGTGCACATGGGGACAAAAATCTTACTTTTGGGAGAAATATCTACTGGTCTGATGAAACAAAAATTGAACAGTTTGGCCATAATGACCATTGTTATTTTTGGAGAAAAAATGATTAGGCTTGCAAGTTGAAGGACACCATCCCAATTGTGAAGCATGTTGGTGGCAGCATCATGTTGTGGTGGTGCTTTGCTGCAGGAGGGACTGGTGCATTTCACAAAATAGATGGTATCATAAGGAAGGAAAATTATGTGGATTTATTAAAGCAATCTCTCAAGACATCAGCCAGGAAGTTAAAGACTGATCTCAAATGGATGTTCCAAATGAACAATGACCCCAAGGAGAAATTTGTGGGCAGAAATGAAAAAGAAATGTCTGAGGAAGGAGGCCTTCAAACCTGACTCAGTTACACTAGTTCTGTCTGGAGGTATGGGCTGAAATTCCACCAACTCATTGTGGGAAGCTTGTGGAAGGTTACCCGAAATGTTTCACCCAAGTTAACCCATTTAAAAGCCATGCTACCAAATACTAACAGTGTATGTAAACTTCTGACCCACTGGGAATATGATGAAAGAAATAAAAGTGGAAATAAATCATTCACTCTACTGTTCTTCTGACATTTCATCTTCTGAAAATAAAGTAGTGACCCTAACTGACCTAAAATAGGGAAGGTTTTCTTGGAGTAAATGTCAGAAAATGTGAAAAACTGAGTTTAAATGTATTTGGCTAAGGTGTATGTAAACTTTTGGCTTCAACTGTGACAGTTACTGTGTATAAATCTTTAGCTACTTAAAACTTTATATCAATCCATTCTGATAAGTCTTTGTCAAATAACATTTGTCTTAACATCTGTTTATTATTGGGTTTAGATTACGTGAAGTATCCACCACAGACATCACTGTGTCAGCTGTTACTATAGCAACAATAACCTTATTTGAATTACAGCCAGAACAAATGAATCAACACCATGTTGACCATCAGATTTGAGAATTCAGAAAACAGCACTGTGCTATAAATAAATATATACGGTATAGAGGCTGACTTTTCTGCTTGTTTTGTTAAAGGACTCAAGCATAACGATTTTCCTTCTGAAAAGCTTTTAATCTGAAAGTTGCAGTTTGCCCTTGAAATCTCTTTCACACTTCCTTCTCACAGCCTCCCCTTGCCAAAAAGAGGAAATTAAAAGGCAGACAGTAAGCAGAAAAGTGACTTCATGTGTGTTGCAGGAACATGCCTGTTTCTCAGGTGCGACACATAGCACTGATTTTTATGACATCATCCATCATTCATCCACGAGAAGTTCCTGGCACTTTCGCATCCTTGGGGAGCACTCTGATGGTGCAGACAGAGGTGCCCATCTTTCCTGGCTGAAGCTCCAGTGCAAGCTTCTATACAGCACACTGTGTGTGTGTGTTGGTTTTAAATCTCATGGCAAGCTTGGCAGCAGTGTCCTTGTGGTGGCACGCTGTGAGAATCTCTGCGTTTTTATCTTCAGTTCTCATCTAGGCCTAATTCTGATATCAGCGACTCGAGGATTTGCTCTGCACCCTCAGGGCCAGATTTATTGAAGCATTTGGCAAGCAAGGGAACAATTTGTGCACTTGCTCTCAGAGTTTCTTTCGCTAGTGCAAAACAGTCTTGCAGCAGCTGCTGATTTAGGAGATGTTCCTGCTAGAAGAAGCATGCATACGCAGCACAAGTGTTTATGGTTCCTTCCAGAAATAAACATTTAATTGATGGCAATCATTAAACACTGAATAAATCATTAAAGGAAAATATTGTCGATGGTAAGTCACATGGTATGTAATGTTATCCATCTGATGGACTTCTTTTATCTTAAGTGAGGTATGATATACTGCATGATATCAATAAAAAATGTCCAAAAAGTCAGAGCAGAAAATCAGTAATAACTCCCTGTTTCAAACATGAGGCATAAAACACTTCTTTTTTTTTTTTTTTTTTTTTGGGGGGGGGGGGGGGGGGGTGCTTTTATTGGAAAATAATCTGTGAGTTACCATTACCACCCTGAGGTTGATGATTTTCCTATAGTGCTTTATTCCTTTTATACCAAATTGCTTGTCAATGGGGACAGCATGGTGGTGTCAGGGTGCAGGCACTTACAGATGTAGATGCAGGGGAGAGTGGGAGAAGCAAACTGTGGGAGAAGCCAAATCAGTAGATGAGAATCATGGTGAGAGAAATGGGCAGAGGTTGGATGATCGGCAAACAGAATAACGGAGGCAAGACTAGGAGATGAGGTTGAGGAAAATGTAAACAAAGGTCTCATCTCATCTCATTATCTCTAGCCGCTTTATCCTGTTCTACAGGGTCGCAGGCAAGCTGGAGCCTATCCCAGCTGACTAGGGGCGAAAGGCAGGGTACACCCTGGACAAGTCGCCAGGTCATCACAGGGCTGACACATAGACACAGACAACCATTCACACTCACATTCACACCTACGGTCAATTTAGAGTCACCAGTTAACCTAACCTGCATGTCTTTGGACTGTGGGGGAAACCGGAGCACCCGGAGGAAACCCACACGGACACGGGGAGAACATGCAAACTCCGCACAGAAAGGCCCTCGCCGGCCACGGGGCTCAAACCTGGACTTTCTTGCTGTGAGGTGACAGCGCTAACCACTACACCACCATGCCGCCCTAAACAAAGGTCAATAGTGAAAAGGCAGGCAGAAAGTAAATGGCTTGGTAATGACAGGGGATAAACACTGAACGATACTTTGTGCTGACCGGGAGTTAGAGTGGTGTTTAAATAGGGAAGCTGATTACAGAGGAAATGAGTGACGGGTGTAATTAATAAGCTGGAGACAGAGGGCGCTGTGGTTCATGGGAAGTGTAGTTCGTGGTGGCCATGTTTGGGGGCTGTTTTGAGCTTGTGCTCTCAAAGCTGTTACTGACAGAACACCGCCCCCCCCCCAAAGAGCTATATTCTTTCTTGGATGCCCTCTCCCTCTTGGTGTAGGCTTGCTGGGGTGCTGGCTGTGGAATTTCTGTATCAGGAGAGGGTCCAGAATGTCCTTAGAACATACCTAACTTTGTGTCTTGGGTCTGTAGCCTTCCCAATCTACTAGGGACTCTAGTTGCCCTTGTCTATGTCTGGAGTTCAGGATCTTGTTTACCTGGTAGATGGGTTCCCCCTCTACATTTAGGGGTCGGGGGGGGGGGCTCTTTGGTGGGTGTGTTTTCATATAATGGACCTTGGATAGCTGGCTTCAGACATGAGACATGAAATGTGGGTGCCACTCAGTTGTGAGGTGGGAGCTCTAGTTGTATGAAACCTCATTGATGCAATGGAGGACTTTGTACAGACCAATATAGTGTGCCTGAAGTTTCTTATATGTGTTGGGTTCCTTCAGATCCCACACCCAATCTCCTGGAGAGTATTCCTGGGTTCTTGCTCTTGTGTTTGTCAGCATATTGTTTATACTTGCAGTTGACTACTTCAATTCTTTGGTGAACCTCCTCCTATACCTGTTGGCTCCATCTGAACCAGTTGCCGAATGCTTGTACTTGGATGGGTGCATCATCCCATGGGAACTGGGGGGTTAGCAGCCAAGTATGCACTGGAATAGGGTTAGTTGAGTTGCAGAATACTTGAGTGACTTCTGTGCACACTCGGCCCATGGAAGGAATTGTGCCCAGTACCCCTAGTTCCACATACAGAAGATCCATAGGAAGCATCCTACTTCCTGGTTGGCTCATTCGACCTGGCCGTTGGATTGCAGGTGATAGCTGGAGGTGAGACTCACTGAAATTCCCAATCTCTCCATAAAGCAAGACAAGAGTCAGGAGATGAACTGCGGCCCATGGTCACTGGCAATGTCCTCAGGAATGCCAAAATGTCTGCAAACATGATCGAAGATGAGTTCAGCAATTTGAAAGGCTGTAGGTAGACCAGGTAACAGGATGAGTCTGAAGGCTTTGGAAAATGTGTCAGTGATGACCAGGATGATTGTGTTGCCTTGGGAAGGAGGTAGATCAGTGAATGAAATCGATGGCCAGGTGAGACCAGGGTCTTTGAGGTACAGGAAAGGGACATAATTTTCTGGTGGGTGGGGTTCGTGGTACCTTGGCTTGAGCACACTCTGAACATGAGGAAACAAAGTGGTTGATATCTGTCACCATATCCTCCCACCAATACTTATTCCTCAGCAGCTGGTGTGTACAGTGGCTGCTGGGGTGGCCTGTGGCAGGAAATGCATGAGCCCAAGTAATGAGCCTACTTCTGAGGTTGTGTGGGATGTACAGGAGACTGGGGGGCAGTTTCTGGAGGTCTCTGAGGTTGTGATTCTTTAATTTGTTTGTCCAAATCCCATGTGATGGCCTGAACAAAACATTTGGGTGCTAGGATGGGGTGTGGTTCTGAGTTGTGAGGAGAGGAGCTGTGAATTCTGAACAGTGCATCTGCCTTGGTGTTCTTGGGATTCAGGGATGGAAAGATAAATCATGAAATTGAAATGTGTAAAGAACAGTGCCCATCTGTCTTGATGTTGGTTGAGACATCTTGCCTTCTTGAGATATTAATGGTTCTTGTGATCAGTTAAGATAACAAAGGGGTGCATGGCTCCCTCAACTCAATGTCTCCATTCTTCCAGAGCTAACTTTATTGCTAGTAGTTCTCTGTTGCTGATGTCATAATTCCTTTCTGTGGGTGTGAGATTCTTTGAAAAGAAAGCCACTGGGTCCAGTTTGGGCTTCTCCCCGAATCATTGGGAGAGCATGCCTCTTACTCCAGTCTCAGATGCATCCACTTCTACTACAAATGGTTTAGCGGGATCAGGATGCTGAAGTATGGGGGCTGTAGTAAAAGCGGCCTTGAGTTTCTTGAAGGCTTCCTTGGCTGCTGAATTCCACTGGAGGCACCGAGGTCCATTCTTTAGGAGAGAGGGCAATGGTGCTGTGATGGTGCTAAAGTCCCTAATGAAGCAACGGTAGGAATTAATGAAGCCAAGAAAATGCTGGAGTTCCTTGACAGAGGCAGGAACAGGCCAAGACATGATGACTGATACCTTCAACTGGTCCATACTGATTCCCTCAGCACTGATAATCTCATCTCATCTCATTATCTCTAGCCGTTTTATCCTGTTCTACAGGGTCGCAGGCAAGCTGGAGCCTATCCCAGCTGACTACGGGTGAAAGGCGGGGTACACCCTGGACAAGTCACCAGGTCATCACAGAGCTGACACATAGACACAGACAACCATTCACACTCACATTCACACCTACGGTCAATTTAGAGTCACCAGTTAACCTAACCTGCATGTCTTTGGACTGTGGTGGAAACCGGAGCACCCAGAGGAAACCCAGGCGGACACGGGGAGAACATGCAAACTCCGCACAGAAAGGCCCTCAGCGGCCACGGGGCTCTAACCTGGACCTTCTTGCTGTGAGGGTGACAGTGCTAACCACTACACCACTGTGCCGCCCAGCGCTGATAATATACCCCAAAAAGGAAATCTGATATACATGAAATTCACACTTCTCAGCCTTCACATACACAGGATTTTCAAAAAGATAGGAGAGTACTGATCTGACATGTCTAAGATGGCTTTCTTTGTCTGGGGAGTAGATCAGGATGTCATCTATGTAGGCCATGACATATCTCCCCAACATGTCTCTGAGCATGGCATTGTTCAGACACTGGAAAACACTGGGCACCGAAGAAAGGCCATAAGGCATTACCTGGCACTCAAAATGGCCGGTGTTGGTACTGAAGGCCATCTTCCACTCATCCCTTTCCCTGATTCTGATCAGATTATAGGCACTACATAAGTCTAGTTTGGAGAACATTTTTGCGGCACGTAGTTGTTCAAGGGCTGAGGGTACCAGTGGGACAGGATAAGGGTATTTCACTGTGATTTGGTTGAGGCCCCTATAATGCATGGTTGAAGACCTCCTTCCTTCTTCTCCACAAATAAGAAGCCAGCTGATGCAGGTGAGGTGGAAGGTCAGATATACTCTTGGTTCAAAGTTTCCTGTACATACTCTTCTATGGCAGCTTGCTTGGTCTGGGAAAGTGGGTAGATGCAGTTGCATGGTGGAGTGGTACCTGGGAGGAGATCAACTGCACAGTCATATGTGTGGTGAGGTGGAAGGCCACAAGCCTTACCTTTATTAAAGACTTCCTTTAAGTCCATGTAACATTCAGGAATATTGTCAAGCAAATCAGGCTGGGGACTCTCCACGGACATGGAAGAGAAAGTCAGTTGGGGATGAAGCAGGCAATTTTGGAAACAGGTAGATGACCACTGAAGAATGCCCTTATTCTGCCAGGAAATTAATGGGTCATGTAGTTGAAGCCATGGATAGCCCAGAATAATGTTGTGGTGTGCCATGGATGTGACCAGTAGTGAGATGAGTTCAGAGTGGAGGGCTCCCACCTGAATATGAAGTAGAGACATGCAAGTGGTGATGAGTCTGTCCCCTATGGGACCTCCGTCGATGGTCTTGAGGCTGAACGATCTCTGCAGTGTGATAGCAGACAGACTGAACTTCTGGACAATTGAAATGTTGATGAAATTCCCCTCTGCCCCAAGCCAATAAATGCAGAGAGCATGTTTGTCGACAGCGGTAGCTTCAGTAAGACTGGCATTTTAAAAGACTGCATTTTATGAGGTAACGGAACTCACCAGGTTGGATGAGGTTTCAGCAGAACTGGTGTGAGGTGGATGAACAGGGCACTTGGAAATAAGAAGATTGGGATCACTGCAGTAGAAACATAAATCCTCACATTTTCTTCTTTCTCTCTCTGAGCATTTTAAACAAGCCTGAGACACTGCCATAAGTGTGGGCATGTTAGTGGTAGGAGTTAGCATGGCAGCATTTTGTAAGGAAGGTCTACTGTTGATTAAATGATCCAGAAAGATGGCTAGATTGATGAGAGAATCCAGAGTTAAATGTTCGTCTCTACAAGCTAGCTCACTCAGTACTTCATAGGCATAGACCTTGGCAAAAAACTGCCTTCAGAGCTGGCTCATTCCAACCACTGCCTGCAGCAGTGGTACTGTTCTCTTACCCTGCTTTATGGTCAACAGATTTTCTATGGCTTCAATACCCTCTGGTTTATGATTGAAGACTTGTTTAAATAATTCCAGGAAACGATTGTAAGATGTTGTGTGCGCCCCTTCATGTTCCCAAACAGCACATTGCAGAGCTTTTCCAGTCAGCAGTGTGAGACACTTGGTGATTTTCTGTTCCTCAGAAATGCCGATGAGAGATGAGAAATACAGGGAGCATTGGAGAAGAAATCCCTTAAGACTGGCAGCATCACCGGTGTATTTCTCAGGTAGCAAGAGAAGCATTGTGGAGTTCATGGAGGACTCGGGCATGTGAGGAGGGCCTGCAACATCACAGCAGCAAGCTGCGCCATTCTGGTGTTGAGTTTGCTGAGCATCTGCTGGTGTTCTAAGAGACACCCTTGAGCATTCAGAGCAGTCTGCTTCACATCCTCTGCTGCATCCATGGATGGTGAAGTATCCTGTCAGGGTGCAGGCACTTATGGATGCAGGCGCAGGGGAGAGTGGGAGAAGCAAACTGTAGAAGAAGCCAAATCAGTAGACGAGAATTATAGTGAGAGAAATGGGCAGAGGTCAGATGATCAGCAAACAGAATAACAGAGGCAAGACTAGGAGACAAGGTCAAGGAAAATGTAAATAAAGGTCAATAGTGAAAAGGCAGGCAGAAAGTAAATGGCTTGGTAATGACAGGGGATAAACACAATGATACTTTGTGCTAACTGGGAGTTAGAGTGGTGTTTAAATAGGGAAGCTGATTATGGAGGAAATGAGTGACAGGTGTAATTAATAAGCTGGAGACAGAGGGCACTGTGGTTCATGGGAAGTGTAGTTTGTGGTGGCCATGTTTGGAGGCTGTTTCAAGCTTGTGCTCTCAACACTGTTACTGACAGGTGGTGTAGTGGTTAGCACTGTTGCCTCACAGCACAAAGGTTCTGGGTTCTAGCCCAGTGGCTGACAGGGGCCTTTCTGTATGAAATTTGCATGTTCTCTGCATGGGTCCCCTCCAGGTGCTCCGGTTTCCCCCACAGTCCAAAGACATACAGGTTAGATTAATTGATGACTGTAAATGTGAGTGTTAATGGTTGTTTGCCTCTATGCATCAGCCCTGAGATGATCTGGTAACTTGTCCAAGGTGAACCCTGCCTCTCACCCATAGTCAGCTAGGATAGGCTCCAGCTTGCCCTTGACCCTGCACAAGATAAGCAGTTACAGATAACAGATGGATGATTTTCAATGCTACCAAGAAAGCTTCCTGACTGTTACAACACGCTGACACTGCAGACTCATAACATTTCATAAATCTTAAACATCTCGGCTCAGAAAACATCACCATGTCAGTAGGTTAAGACATTCTTCTTTGTTAAATAGCAATTTTTAATGTGTTTATTACATTTAGTTTATGTAGAGCAGGGCTATTTAATTAGTTTGTAATGAGGGCCAATTCATGAAAAGTGTCCCAAACGAGGGTCCTGAGAAATACCACTTGAAATATGAGTAATCACATTAACAGTTACAATAAAGTACAACAACAACAACAACAACATAGGAGTTCTTACATATACATATTGTATTTTGTAACTGCATAACAACATCAGTGCATTGTATTGTTTACAAACAGCCATTTGTACAACTCAACTGTTGATGAGACTGGAGGATCTCCTCAGCTGGGCAAGGATGAAAATCAAACCAGCTAAGAATCGAAGCCTGTCCATTTGGAAAGGGTCCAGGAATGACAACATCTTCTTCTCTGTCAATGGAGAGAAGATCCCACTGTTGTCAGAGCAGCCAGTGTGAAGCCTTGGGAGGCTATACACTGCTGAGCTCTCAGACAAGCACATGGCTCGCTCTGTCATGTCACAGCTCTCAGAAGGCATGGTGAAGATAGACCAAAGCCACCTGACAGGAAAATTCAAGACCTGGTGCTATCAATTCGCCCCTGATGTGGCTGCTGAAGTTGCATGAGATCTCTGCAACAATAGTACAGGGGATGGACCTGAAAGCAAACAACTATATCTGCATGTGGCTAGGTCTACCTCGCTGCCTCTCCAGTGCTGCCCTGTTTGGAAAGAACACACTCCAGTTACCACTGAAGTCACTCAATCTGGGCTACAAGCTGCAAAAGGTAAGGCTCGTGTTTGAGCTGAGAGACTCACCCAATCCAGTTGTGCAACAAGCCAAGGCATCAGTGCAAACAGGGTGCAAATGGAGGGCTGAACAAGCAGTGGACCAGGCTATCAACCAACTACAACACTGGGAAATAGTTGGGCGGTTACAGCAGGGCAAGGCAAGGGTGGGGTGGGGACCAGCACCCAAGATGTGGTCCAAAGCTATGAAAAAGGAGAGGAAAGAGCTGGTGGTCTCAGAAGTCACCAGAATTGAGGATGAAGAGCTAAGGATCAGAGCTGTGAGCCAGCATCAGCAAGGAAGGTGGACAAACTGGGAGGCAGTTACCAACAGAGTTGTAAAGTGGACCGACATGTGGAAGATCCCTCAAGCAAGAATGAGCTTCCTCATCAGGTCCACCTATGACACCATCCCAAGCCCCCAGAATGTGCACCTCTGGTATGGCTCAGAAACCTGCTGCAGCCTTTGTGATGCACAAAATCCAAGCTTGCAGCATATCCTTACTGGCTGCAAAATAGCTCTGACCCAGGGCCGATACAGATGGTGCCATGACCAAGTGCTCCGGAAACTGGCAGAGGTGTTGGAGGAACACAGGATCGAATCCAACAGAGCCAGCCTGTCATCCTCCAAACCATGGATAGGTTTTGTTAAACAAGGAGTGGAAGCAGGAAACATCAGACAGAGAGAGTGGTCCATATTGAAATCCGGATGTGAATGGCAGATGAAGGTTGACTTCAACCAGCAGCTCAAGTTCCCTCCCGAAATAGTCATTACTGCTCTATGACCAGACATCATTCTGTGGTCCACCTCTTCTAAGATGGTAATCTTGGCAGAACTCACAGTACCGTGGGAAGAAATGATGGTGGCAGCCTTTGAAAGAAAAAAAGAAGAAGTACAGCAAGCTTGCTGCAGCTTGTACAGAAGCAGGATGGAAGGTATGCACCTACCCTGTCGAAGTCGGATGCAGAGGCTTCATTGGAAAATCCATTCAGCAGCTACTGAAGACCCTTGGAGTCACCGGGTCCAAGCAGAAGAAGGCCCACAGGGAACTGGCTGAGGAGTTAGTGAAAGGGAGCTTCTGGCTCTGGCTCAGAAGAAGAGACCCAAAGTGGGGGAACCAAGGATCTTACGGCCAGCCACAGGGAGCAGTAGGGAGACGTCCCTACCACTGCCCCACCACCTAGAGATGTTCTGGGTTCAAAAGGGGCGAAACATCTGTGAAGGGTGGCTCCCAGCCACTGGCACTGGCGGAGGTGTGGCAGGCAGAAATGCCCTGCAGGTAACAAACACCTGTACTTCCAACTAAGACAAAGGCTCAAGCCTTTCTACATTCAAATGACATGTTAGGAAATCAGTCCAGGTGAGCCATATCATATTTAGAATTTCACTCATTTTACACGCAACTGTATCAGAAAAAAAAATAAAAAATTAAAATAAAAACAGTGCATAGTATGACCCAGGGGAAAATATTACTGCTTACAACAGTCTTGTCTTTGTCTCACAGAAATAAATAAGATCTTCCTGAATTCTGATCTGTTTCTCCTAAAATCCCTTTAGGAGCAAAAGAATTCACAGAAGAGTATTTTAAGATCGTAAGTTGAACTTAAATTGGACTTAATTGGGCACAGTAGACTATTACTTAGGAGTTTAAATTAAGAAGTGATGTTATGAGACACTGGCCAGATCTTACTGAATTCTGACTTGTTTCTCCTAAAACCCCTTTAGGAGAAAAAGAGAGAGAGAAAATAAAAGAGAAAAATAGAGAAAGAGAAAAAGAGATTGACCTCAATGTAAGAGCTGATTTGTTTCTGAAAGACAAAGATAAGACTGTTGTAAGAAGCAATGGGGAATTATATGATAACATATCAGTGCAGTGTTTTATCAATGCAAAGTAATTATATTGAAATTGCATCAGACATTTCAAAAATCAGCCAACATTTGTCATCTAATGAGAGAAATTACTTTTTTTCCAATTTAGCAAGAGCAGTGAAATCAGGTGTATACGTGGTCAGAGCAATATGCATACAGTGGTGAAGATTCTGGGCAGTGAGGGATGCACAGGTATTAGTTTTAATGGTATTCATGTGTGAGAATGATGATTCTCATAAGTACTGCCAAACATTGTGAGGATAAAAAGAGAAAGACCCCCTGAATGAGGGAACTTCTCATGGCTAAAGTCATGAGTCCAAAATTTTTCAGAACCTCTCAGCTGCCAGACTGACTGTCACAGGTCATCTGATGACAGAATGTCAATGAGTTCGAGTTGTAAAGATGCTTAATTTAATGATGTTACCAGCGCATTTGCTTTCAATGCAAACTCTATAAACAAGTACTTCTCTGTCCATTCACTGTTGAATTCCCTGTTTTCTGCATCAACTTTTTGCTTTTTTAAAGTAGAAAGAGACATTTTGTCTAGTTAACGTGCACATTTAAGAAAAGAACCATTTAAGAACAGGACCATAATTAGAAGAGCGGAAACGCGAGAGCAGAGTGCAGTGTATGCATCTGGACATTTTTCTTTTTTTTTTTACACTACTTAAAGGGCTGGTACAAATTGCCTCATGGGCCAGACCCGGCATGAGAGCCACCAATTGAATAGCACAGATGTAAAGCATCCCCCGTACAAATCTGAACAGTAATAGTTTGAATTAGCTGTTACTATAGAACAATAATGTATTTGACAATGTATAGGAAATTAACCAAACTGGCCATATTCAAGAATAAAACAGCACTGTGGAATAAAAAAGCCATTATTTTAATCCACATGATATGTACTGCAGGGTGGCACGGTGGTGTAGTGGTTAGCGCTGTCGCCTCACAGCAAGAAGGTCCTGGGTTCGAGCCCCGTGGCCGGCGAGGGCCTTTCTGTGCGGAGTTTGCATGTTCTCCCCGTGTCCGCGTGGGTTTCCTCCGGGTGCTCCGGTTTCCCCCACAGTCCAAAGACATGCAGGTTAGGTTAACTGGTGACTCTAAATTGACCGTAGGTGTGAATGTGAGTGTGAATGGTTGTCTGTGTCTATGTGTCAGCCCTGTGATGACCTGGCGACTTGTCCAGGGTGTACCCCGCCTTTCGCCCGTAGTCAGCTGGGATAGGCTCCAGCTTGCCTGCAACCCTGTAGAAGGATAAAGCGGCTACAGATAATGAGATGAGATGTATTGCACTATATACAGTATGCAGGGAGGAGGCAGCCATTTTGTATGTAACCCTGATTTATTACCTAAAAAACAAACAAAAACAGTAATATGACCAACAAATAATTGCTTTGGATCTTTTGTTTTTTCTTTATTTGATTTATTAGTATTATTATTATCATTTTAATTAATTAATTAATTAATTAATTAATTAATTAGAAATTGTGGATAAAAAGACACCGACACTGAAGTTTGATTCAGGAGTTGAAAGACAGTTTTTTTGTGCATGATCACAAGCTTTGACTCTGGAAGCATTACAACAACAATTTAATTATTCTACTATGTATTACTTACTTACTTACTTACTTACTTACTCAAACAAAATGCAGTTATATCATCCAAACCTGGTCTGCTGATTTATTTTTCAGTCCAGTGTGTCCTGAATTTTGGATAAGGGTGTATTTTTTCTTTTTTTTTCTTGTTTGCTTTTTCAGTACTTCCCTACCTTAATCTCTGAACTAACTCTGATTCCAACTGTAGAAATACATCATAAATGAATTAGAAGTGATAAATGAATCCATTTTCCTCCACGTGGGCTAGCCATTTTAGTTTGGATTTAGGGTTTTTGGGAGGTTTTTTTTCTTTATTCATTCTCTCTCTCTCTCTCTCTCTCTCTCTCTCTCACACACGCACACACACGCACACTGTGTAGATCACATAGATCATGGGATCAATTCCCCATGTTTGGAGACTCCTACAGATGAGACAGTGATCGAAAGGAAGTGGAAATGCTGTGTAGAGAAATTGCAAGAGAAGAAAGGAAAAAACAAATATTTTGTTGGTCAATGCAGTAATAAAAGAAATGTTCAAACATAAATTGATTTTCAGTTCCAAATTAGCTGCTGGTGATTGTGAAGGTGAGGAGAGTGCCTGACATTATAGGTAAATAAGGCTAAGGAATAACACCTAACAGACCGGCCTGTGATAGGAAAATAATCCACTTCAGGCTGGTAACTATGGTGTGGATTATTATCATATGAACACATGGTCTGGAGTGTGTTATTCCTCTTATACTGCACAAATTTGCGAATAATTACAACCTGGAAACATTTCCAGCCTGGAAAGTGTAAACTCCTCTGTCTTGAAGATGTTGGTGCATTTAAAGTTATAGCTTGCAAAGCACTGACACTGGAGACTCCTTCAAAAAAATGTTAAATAAATATTTCCGTACAGAAAACATCATATGAACAGTTAGACACTACTTATATGGAGCATCCACCTGTGGAAATTGTTCCTAAAGAAACACATTACAACAAATGCACGGATATAAATCTGTGATTTAAATTACAGTCAGAGTCGCTGTTTTCAAAAATTAACCAACACCTTCTGAGCAGTCAGATTCAAGAATTCAACAGCACTGTTGTACTAAGTGAAAAGTATGTTCAATGGGAGTATGCAACATTGGTAGACTGAAACATCGGGAGCCATTTAAAGCGAATATCTGTGCTGATTTTTTTTGTTTTTTTCCTTTTCAAACATATCGGCCTTGGCTGAAATTTTATTATGATGTTTTAAGGGTTTCAGGGTTTCCAGTTCTTCAGCTCAGGTACTCGTATCTATTCACACATTTGGATCCAATTAGATGTAGTGCTTTATTTAAAATGTGACTTGCTACTATAATTGTTGAAAAGATGAAAAGCTAACATTGTTATCAAAAAATAAATCAATGATCTAATTTCAAGTCCATTCCACAGACCTTTCTCATACATACATGGAACATGAGAATAATATATACTCTGAAGTTTACATAAACAGACATGAATGTCATGGCCACATTGGGCTTTCAATGAGTTGTACAATCTTTCTGTCACAGAAAAACAACTAACTGAAAGCCCAATGTGGCCATGACACTCATGTTCATGTATGTAAACTTCAGAATCTATATTATTCTCATAAATACATGGAACATGAAAATAATTCTGAAGTTTACATACATGGACATGAATGTCATGGCAACATTGGGCTTTCAATGAGTTGTTTTTCTGTGACAGAATGATTGTACAACATGCTTATTTATTATGAATATTATGATTAATAATAATAATAATAATAATAATAATAATAATAATAATAATAATAATAATAAAGAATATGGTTACATTTGTTTAGGGTTTTCTGAAATCAACACAGGGCCAAAATTATACATACAAGGTAAAAAAAATACACATACAGCACCCCTAATATTTGGTTAAATGTCCCTTATCAAGTTTCACCTTGACCAAATACTTTTGGTATCCATCAACAAGCTGCTGGCAGAATTCTGGTTGAATATTTGTTCATTCTTCTTGGCCAAATTAGTAAAGCTCAAGTAAATTGCATGTTTCCTGGCACAGACCCAAATTTTAGCACAGTCCACATATTTTCAGTAGGGTTGAGTTCAGGACTTGTTTTAAGCTTAAGGTTAGCCTGCTTTATCCACAACTGGCTTTGATGTGTATTTGAGGTCATTGTCCTGTAGGAACACCCAATTATGTCCAATACTGTGATGGTTTGAGGTTATGCTGAAGAATTCATTATTGCATCTACATTGTGCAATGCATCAGTTCCATGGAGTTCATTACATATTTAAGCAGAAAGGAGTACTTTGTTAGTATAAGGGCTATAGCAACTCAGAATACAGACATTGACCCAGGAAGCTGAGGAAATAGTGCTCTTTTATTTATGTTTTTTTTTCTCTAGGTGATGGAAGGGGAGGGTAAGAGAGAGAAGAGAGGTGCCCAAGAGCTTACTGTGAAGGTGAGGTGAGGAACTCAGCCAGCTGCTTCCCATGGTCAGGCAGCAGTGTGCTGGCAGGCTGTGATGTCTCTCAATGGGCGGACTAGAGCTCTAGTTTGTGGCAGGTGAAGAGTCCTGGCTGGGAGTAGTCTTGGGCTTGGTGTGGTGTTGTTGTCTCCAGAGCTTCCTGGGAGAGAAAAGAGAGCCTCTGAGATGAGAGTATTAACCTGCTCAGAGCAAGAAGGTCTTTTATACAAACCCCATTTCCAAAAAAGTTGAGATCTCATCTCATCTCATTATCTCTAGCCACTTTATCCTGTTCTACAGGGTCGCAGGCAAGCTGGAGCCTATCCCAGCTGACTACAGGCGAAAGGCGGGGTACAACCTAGACAAGTCGCCAGGTCATCACAGGGCTGACACATAGACACAGACAACCATTCACACTCACATTCACACCTACGGTCAATTTAGAGTCACCAGTTAGCCTAACCTGCATGTCTTTGGACTGTGGGGGAAACCAGAGCACCCAGAGGAAACCCACGCGGACACAGGGAGAACATGCAAACTCTGCACAGAAAGGCCCTCGTTGGCCACGAGGCTCGAACCCGGACCTTCTTGCTGTGAGGCGACAGCGCTAACCACTACACCACTGTGCCGCCCAAAAGTTGAGATATTTTCCAAAATGAAAAATGAAAAAAAATCTGTGATTTTGTTAATTCATGTGAACCTTTATTTAACTGACAATAGTACAAAGAAAAGATTTTCAATAGTTTTACTGACCAACTTAAGTGCATTTTGTAAATATAAATGAAGTTAGAATTTGATGCCTGCAACACACTCAAAAACAGTTGGGACAGAGGCAAAATGAGATAGAAAAGTTGATAGTATATTTGTGCAACACCATTTTGGAAAATTCCACAATAAGCAGGTTAATTGGTAACAGGTAAAGGTATCACGATTGGGTCTAAAAGGAGCATGCACCAAAGGCTCAGTTTTTGCAAGCAAGGATGAGTTGTGGCTCATTCCTTTGTGCCAAAATTCGTGAGAGAATGGTTAGTCAATTCAAAAAGAACATTTCTCAACACAAGATTGTAGGTCTTTCAAAAGCTACAGTACATAATATTGTGAAAAGATTCAGGGAATTCCGAGACATCTCAGTGGGTAAAGGGCAAGGTCAGAAATCATTGTTGAATGTATGTGACCTTCAAGCCTTCAGGCAGCACTGCCTGAGAAACCATCATGCTAATGTGACAAATATAGCCACATGGGCATGAGAGTATGTTGGAAAACCATTGTCACTTAACACAGTCTGCTGCTGCATCCAGAAATGCAACCTGAAACTGTATTGTGCAGTGAGGATGCCATTCATCAATTCTATGCACAAACACCATTGATTTCTCTGGGCCTGAACTCATTTCAGATGGATTGAAAGACAGTGGAAATGTGTGCTGTGGTCAAATGAGTCCACATTTCAGCTTGTTTTTGGGAAAACCAGACATTGAGTTCTCTGTGCCAAAGGTGAGCATGACCATCCAGTTTGCTATCAGAGAAAAGTGCAATAGTCAGCATCTGTGATGGTAAGTGGGTGCATCAGCACCCATGGCATGTGTGTGTTGCATGTGTGTGAAGGTACCACTTACATGGAGCCATGTATTGGGATTTTAGACAGACATATGTTGCAATCAAGGTGATGTCTCTTCTCAGGAAGTCCATGCTTATTTCAGCAGGACAATGCCAGGTCTCATTCTGCATGGGCTACAACAGCATGGCTTCATAGACACAGAGTGTGTGTGCTTGACTGGCCTGCTGCCAGTCCAGATCTGCATCCTATTGAAATATACTGCACATCATGAAGAGGAAAATCAGACAATGGCGACCATGGACTGTTGAGCAGCTGAAGTCTTGTATCAAGCAAGAATGGACAAAATTTCCAGTTGCAAAACTGCAACAATTAGTATCCTCAGATCCCATACAATTAAAAAGTGTTATTAAAAGGAAAGGTGATGTAACACAATGGTAATAATGTCTCTATCCCAAACTTTTTTTTGAGTGTGTTGCAGGTATCAAATTTTAACTTTGTTTATATTTACAAAATGCAGTTAAGTTGGTCAGTAAAACTATTGAAAATATTTTCTTTGTATTTCTGTCAGTTAAATAAACATTTGTGTGAATTAACAAATCACAGATTTTTGTTTTATTTCATTTTGGAAAATATCCCAACTTTTCTGGAAACAGGGTTTGTACTTTCCTGGAAGCTGCTGGAGGATAAACAGCAGTGCCATTTAATCTGCTGCATGAACCCTGCAGGCACGCAATCTCTGGCTGTCCACAATATTGTAGGTGCTTAAAGGGTACCAACAGTGAAAAATAAACATCGGCAAGAAATATTACACATTTTGCACAAATTAATTTTGACTCCCCCATATTGTCACACTCTGTTGCATAAAGCAGAGCTTTAAAATTCTTTTGTATTTCCGCTCACTTAAGTTACTTGAGAGGGCAGTCATATTGCCATTTTGTGGGTGGTGTCAAAGGTCAGCATAACATAGAATCATTGATAGGTTTCCTGTATCTTGATTGGCTCACTGCTCCTGACTTCGCGATGCAGCTAGAGGGACAAAACATTGATGAAAAATGGCAGCGTGCAAAGCCTATGGTTATAAAAATAATAAATGTGATAATAAGGGAAAGTATTTTTTTCTGTATTCCATTGCTGACAACCAAGCAATGTAAATGGCTTTAGAAACACTATCCTTTAGTAGGAATTATGTTGTTAGCAAGGACCATTTTGAGCCCAATTGCTTTGAAAGGAATCTACAGGCCAAGCTCTTGCGCTACACAGGCCCTGTTAGACTCAAACTTGATCCTGTGCCAACAATATTCCAACACCATCCATGGAAAAGGGATTCAGACCATGCAAGCTGATTAGCTAGAAGAAATGTCAAGTCAAGTTTATTTGTATAGCGCTTTTAACAATAAACATTGTCACAAAGCAGGTTTACAGAATTTGAACGACTTAAAATATGAGCTAATTTTATCCCTAATCTATCCCTAGTGAGCAAGCCTGTGGTGACAGTGGCAAGGAAAAACTCCCTCAGACAACATGAGGAAGAAACCTCGAGAGGAACCAGACCCAAAAGGGAACCCATCCTCATTTGGGCAACAACAGACAACATGACTATAACATTAACAGTCCTAAAATAATGTCAGCTTCATTGATGCTATAAACCCCCCACCGACGGAAACCTGAGTGCAAAACTGTTTACTACAACCGCAGTCCCAAAGTCAGCAAGTCAATTGCAGTCCTAAAGTCAGCAAGTCAACTGCAGTCCTAAAGGTGACAAAGGTATACCATTTAATTTATTAGATTAGATTAGATTAGATTAGATTAGATTAGATTAGATTAGATTAGATTCAACTTTATTGTCATTACTCAGTATAAATACAGGGTAACGAAATGCAGTTAGCATCTAATCAGAAGTGCAAATAGCAGAAATGCAGTAAATACAGATAAATACAGTATGTACAGATAAGCAATATGTACAGATGAATGCAGTTATGTACAGCTAGTGCAAATGAGATGGTTATACTGAGTAGAGAATGTACCGATAAATAAATAGGATGTTCAGTAGTTCTGTGCAGTAGTTAAAGGAGAAGTAACTACAGGTAGGGCTATAAAAAAGGGGTGGTTATAATTATCCTTAAGGCTATATACAGAAGAACTAACTTGCAATACAGATGTCTGGTGAATATACAAACAATAAGAGTTAAATAGGCATTCAGAATATACAAATATACATACATACATACATACATACATATATACACCTACACACCTAAACTCAAGTGTGGATGTAAGCATATACATACAGTGGGGCAAAAAAGTATTTAGTCAGCCACCAATTGTGCAAGTTCTCCCACTTAAAAAGATGAGAGAGGCCTATAATTTTCATCATAGGTACACTTCAACTATGAGAGACAAAATGGGAGGAAAGAATCCAGGAAATCACATTGTAGGATTTTTAATTTATTAATTGGTAAATTCCTCGGTGGGCGGCACGGTGGTGTAGTGGTTAGCGCTGTCGCCTCACAGCAAGAAGGTCCTGGGTTTGAGCCCCGGGGCCGGCGAGGGCCTTTCTGTGTGGAGTTTGCATGTTCTCCCCGTGTCCGCGTGGGTTTCCTCCGGGTGCTCCGGTTTCCCCCACAGTCCAAAGACATGCAGGTTAGGTTAACTGGTGACTCTAAATTGACCGTAGGTGTGAATGTGAGTGTGAATGGTTGTCTGTGTCTATGTGTCAGCCCTGTGATGACCTGGCGACTTGTCCAGGGTGTACCCCGCCTTTCGCCTGTGGTCAGCTGGGATGGGCTCCAGCTTGCCTGCGACCCTGTAGAAGGATAAAGCGGCTAGAGATAATGAGAATGATGAGAAATTCCTCGGTAAAATAAGTATTTGGTCACCTACAAACAAGCAAGATTTCTGGCTCTCACAGGCCTGTAACAACTTCTTTAAGAGGCTCCTCTGTCCTCCACTCATTACCTGTATTAATGGCACCTGTTTGAACTCGTTATCAGTATAAAAGACACCTGTCCACAACCTCAAACAGTCACACTCCAAACTCCACTATGGCCAAGACCAAAGAGCTGTCAAAGGACACCAGAAACAAAATTGTAGACCTGCACCAGGCTGGGAAGACTGAATCTGCGATAGGTAAGAAGCTTGGTGTGAAGAAATCAACTGTGGGAGCAATTATTAGAAAATGGAAGACATACAAGACCACTGATAATCTCCCTCGATCTGGGGCTCCACACAAGATCTCACCCCGTGGGGTCAAAATGATCACAAGAACGGTGAGCAAAAATCCCAGAACCACACGGGGGGACCTAGTGAATGACCTGCAGAGAGCTGGGACCAAAGTAACAAAGGCTACCATCAGTAACACACTACGCTGCCAGGGACTCAAATCCTGCAGTGCCAGACGTGTCCCCCTGCTTATGCCAGTACATGTCCAGGCCCGTCTGAAGTTTGCTAGAGAGCATTTGGATGATCCAGAAGAGGATTGGGAGAACGTCATATGGTCAGATGAAACCAAAATAGAACTTTTTGGTAAAAACTCAACTTGTCATGTTTGGAGGAGAAAGAATACTGAGTTGCATCCAAAGAACACCATACCTACTGTGAAGCACTGGGGTGGAAAAATCATGCTTTGGGGCTGTTTTTCTGCAAAGGGACCAGGACGACTGATCCATGTAAAGGAAAGAATGAATGGAGCCATGTATCATGAGATTTTGAGCGAAAACCTCCTTCCATCAGCAAGGGCATTGAAGATGAAATGTGGCTGGGTCTTTCAGCATGACAATGATCCCAAACACACCGCCCGCGCAATGAAGGAGTGCCTTCATAAGAAGCATTTCAAGGTCCTGGAGTGGCCTAGCCAGTCTCCAGATCTCAAACCCATAGAAAATCTTTGGAGGGAGTTGAAAGTCCGTGTTGCCCAGTGACAGCCCCAAAACATCACTGTTCTAGAGGAGATCTGCATGGAGGAATGGGCCAAAATACCAGCAACAGTGTGTGAAAACCTTGTGAAGACTAACAGAAAATCTTTGACCTCTGTCATTGCCAACAAAGGGTATATAACAAAGTATTGAGATTAACTTTTGTTATTGACCAAATACTTATTTTCCACCATAATTTGCAAATAAATTATTTAAAAATCAGACAATGTGATTTTCTGGATTTTTTTTCTCATTCTGTCTCTCATAGTTGAGGTATACCTATGCTGAAAATTACAGGCCTCTCTCATCTTTTTAAGTGGGAGAACTTGCACAATTTGTGACTGACTAAATACTTTTTTGCCCCACTGTATATACACACACATGCAAGACTGGGTATGTAAATAGATCCAACAGTAGAGAATATTGATGAATATGTACAGCTATGGAACCAGATGTGCAGTTATCAAATGCAACAAGAGTCAACACAGGTAGAAGGAGGATATGGAATCATCTGCTGACAGAGTTCAGTAGGGTGATGGCTGTGGGGAAGAAGCTGTTCCTGTATCTGCTTGTTTTGGTCTGCAGACTCCTGAATCGCCTCCTGGATGGGAGGAGCTGAAAGAGTCTGTTGGCTGGGTGGGAAGAGTCTCTGAGGATGCTACATGCCCGGCGCATGCATCTCTTCTTGTAGACTCCCTCAATGTCCGGAAGTGGAGCACCTATAATGCGTTGGGCAGTTTTCACCACCCTCTGGAGTGCTTTGCGGTCAGCAGCAGAGCAGTTTCCATACCACACTGTAACACAGTTAGTCAGGATACTCTCTACTGCGCAGCGGTAGAAGTTGCCCAGGATGACAGCAGACAGGTGGTTTCTCTTCAGTGTTCTTAGGAAGAAGAGACGCTGATGGGCCTTCTTTATGAGGCGGGAGGTGTTGGTAGACCAGGTCAGGTTCTCTGAGATGTGGATCCCCAGGAATTTGAAGCTGGAGACACATTCCACCTCCATGCCATTGATGTGGAGGGGGGTGTGGGTGCCTCCCTTCTTCCTGAAGTCCACAATGATTTCTTTTGTTTTACTGGTGTTAAGGAGCAGGTTGTTGTCCGCACACCAAGCAGCAAGGTGTTTAACCTCTGACCTGTATGCCGACTCGTCGTTGTTGCTGATTAGTCCAATCACTGTGGTGTCGTCTGCAAACTTTATGATGGAGTTGGATCCATACATAGGTCTGCAGTCGTGGGTGAAGAGGGAGTAGATGAAGGGGCTCATCACACATCCTTGCGGAGTTCCTGTGCTGAGTGTGAGGGTGGAGGATGTGATGTGGTCTGACCTAACATGCTGTGGTCTGTTGGTCAGAAAGTCCATGATCCAGTTGCAGAGGGAGGTGCTGATTCCAAGGTCTGTGAGTTTTGTGATTAGCTTGGCGGGGATGACAGTGTTGAATGCTGAGCTGAAATCCACAAACAGCATTCTTGCATAAGTGTTTTTATTGTCCAGGTGTGAGAGTACACAGTGCAGCGCTGTGGAGACTGCATCCTCTGTACTCCTGTTACTGCGGTAGGCGTATTGGTGTGGGTCGAGTGTGGGGGCAGACAGTCTTTGAGGTGTGCCAGGACCAGTCGTTCGAAGCACTTCATCACTATAGGAGTAAGTGCCACTGGGCGGCAGTCATTTAGGCACTTTGGGGAGGAGTGTTTCGGCACTGGCACAATGGATGTTGATTTAAAGCACGCCGGTACTACTGCTTGGGCCAGGGACAGGTTGAAGATGTCCGTGAATACTCCTGAAAGCTGCTCAGCACAAGCTCTGAGCACACGTCCTGGAATACCATCAGGGCCCGCAGCCTTGCGTGCGTTGATGCGACTCAGTGCGTTTTGGACGTCTGTGTGTGAAAGAATGACTAGCTGAGGGTTAACAGAGGGTGTGATCTTTATGGCCTTTTCTTTGTTGTCCTTATCAAAATGGGCATAGAAATCATTGAGCTCGTTTAGGAAGGACACATCTATGGTGGCTGATGAAGTGTTACTGTTCTTGTAATCTGTGATGGCCTGGATGCCCTCCCACATGCGCCGGGGGGTCGTTGTTCGCAAAGTGTTCCTCCACCTTGAGCTTGTGTTCATGCTTGGCCTTCTTGATGCCCCTCTTCAGTTCTGCTCTGGATGTACTGTAGGCGAGTGCATCTCCCGATCTAAACGCGTTGTTACATGCTTTCAGCAGGAGCCACACTTCCCTGTTCATCCAAGGCTTCTGATTGGGGTATGTGGTGATCTGTTTTTCTGTGGTAACACTATCAATAGTGGTGTTGATATGCTCCACTACTGCATGAGTGTAAGAGTCAATGTCTATCTGGGAGCCACAGGTAGCCTGGGAGGCAAACACACTCCAATCTGTGTCGTTAAACCTGTCCTGGAGTACCGAATCTACCCCCGCTGGCCATACCTTAATGGTCTTCACAGTTGGTTTCACACGTTTGATGAGTGGTGAATAGGTGGGGGTGAGGAACAAAGAGAGATGGTTAGACTGTCCGAGGTGGGGAAGGGGGGTAACCTTGTAGGCTCCAGGTATGTTGGTATACACATGATCCAAGGTTTTGTTGTCTCTGGTGTGGCATGAGACATCTCATCTCATCTCATCTCATTATCTCTAGCCGCTTTATCCTTCTACAGGGTCGCAGGCAAGCTGGAGCCTATTCCAGCTGACTACGGGCGAAAGGCGGGGTACACCCTGGACAAGTCGCCAGGTCATCACAGGGCTGACACATAGACACAGACAACCATTCACACTCACACCTACAGTCAATTTAGAGTCACCAGTTAACCTAACCTGCATTTCTTTGGACTGTGGGGGAAACCGGAGCACCCGGAGGAAACCCACGCAGACACGGGGAGAACATGCAAACTCCACACAGAAAGGTCCTTGCCAGCCACGGGGCTCGAACCCAGGACCTTCTTGCTGTGAGGCGACAGCGCTAACCACTACACCACCGTGCCGCCCCGGCATGAGACATGTTGATTAAATTTGGGAAGTACAGTCTTTAGATTGGTGTGGTTGAAATCGCCAGCTACGATGAATGCAGCCTCCAGGTGTGCAGTTTGTTGTTTACTGATGGCTGTGTGGAGTTCAGACATTGCTTGTTTGCCATCGGCATCCGGGGGTATATATGCAGCTGTAATGATAGCAGATGTAAACTCTCTCGGCAAATAAAAAGGTCTACATTTAACCAAGAGAAACTCTAGGTTCGCTGAGCAGTGGCTTTCAACAATGACAGAGTCTGTGCACCAAGCTTTGTTGACATAAATACATAATCCACTACCTCTTGTCTTACCGGAGCCGTCAGCTGATCTATCTGCTCGGAGAGTGTGCCGCCCGACTAGCTGGATAGCATTGTCAGGTATCTCACTGTGTAGCCACGTTTCCGTGAATATCATGACATTACAGTCCATAATCCATCTATTGCTTGTAATCCGAAGTCGTAGTTCGTCCATTTTGTTTGCCAGGGACCGCATGTTTGCAAGGAAAATGCTGGGTAAGGAGAGTCGATGTGGTGTTAGCTTTAGCTTAGCTCTCACCCCTCCGCATCTTCCCCGCCTTTGTTTACGGTCCCTGCGCTGCCTACGAGTACTTCCTGTTGGCTTGGTAGTCCCAGGAGTGTCCAGTGATCTCCGTAGCTCAGGAAAGAGATGAAGATTGCTGATAAAACTGTCCGATGGTTGAAATCTGATGTCCAGAAGCTCTTGTCGGGTGTACGATGTTAGGGAGATGCTGTTCTGTATGAACAGACCCGAACAGAGTATGAGAAAAACTACTAATTTGCAGAATCTGAAGAGACGCTGAGCCTCGCTCTGCAATACGAGCGCCGCCATCTTGTTAGTTAACATGTAATACAAGTTAGAGAGACTGTTAAATCTAGATCTAGGTCAAAAAGCTGCCTTGCAAAAATAAAAAAAAAAGTGTTGCTTCACTGTCAAAATTCCAATGTCAAGTTAATATACATATTTACCTGTGCTGACAATTTGATAATCTGGTTCACCAGTGACTACTGAGAAAAGAGCAGTTGGTGTCCAGGAAAGACTAGAGGGCTGCCAAAGAAGCCTGGCTGATGGCAGGAAAAACTGCACTGGGGTGGAGGGGCTAGTTACCCTTTTTACATGTCATTGCAGCTCACCCTACATTGACACCCTAAAGCAACGACAAGCACAAGAAGGAAGAAACAGCCTGGTGGTCCACCGAGAGGCGGGATGGAAGATGGACCATCCAGGATGGACAACATGGTAATGACTGGAATGGCAATGACCAAGGATCAATGGACCCTGAGAGAATGCAGTTGTGGGTGGTCTAAGGTGACAACCTACAAGGTGACAGCCTGCGTATCCACCAGGGGAAGTCTAAGTGTGACCAGGGCAGCCAGATGCAAGTTTGCACTGCAGCAGCAGATCAGACAAGGAGGAATCAAGGCCATGTTGAGCACCACAGTGCTGATGATTCCATCATTGCAATTGGCGAAAGTGTGGAAGACCAGCCCTCATGTCAGGTTGTGCACCAACAGTTGGACAGCCCACAGCATCAGCATTATGAAGATAGAACCAAAAGAAAATCCCTGAACAGAACATCAAAGAAGCCATCCCACAAATCCAACGTCAACTGGCTGAAAGCCAGTAAGGACGCGTAGAGAAGCTTTGATATAAGCCTATACTCCATCCTCCAGAATACATTAAGACGTAGCACCACTGCCAAATTGAACATCTTCAGCCATGTCATTTACAAGGAAGATTGAGAAATATTTGGAGAGATGCCCCAGAGGAGCACTATTCCCAAACAGATTGGAAGATGGGAGAAGGAAATCCTCCAACTGGTGAAGGAAAGACATCTGCTATGGAAGGCTTGGAGAAAAGCAAAAGACGAGGAGAAGGAGTGCTTGAAGGATTTGTGGAGCCAAATTAAGGCCAGACTTGCAAACCTGAGGTGTGCAGAAAGGATTAGAAGCTGCAGAAGCCACAAGGAGAAAGCAAGGATGAGCTTCCTCTGGGACCCTTTCAAATATGCCTGTGGCCTCCTGGAGGAGAAGAAGTCTGGGGAACTGTAAATCACACAGCAGGAATTGGAGGATTTTATTAAATGCCAGCTCAGTGGCAGTCAGATGGGAACCCCACTTGGATCTCCAGGATACATACCATGCCCTCCCGAGCCCACATTGCAGTTTGACACCTCTCCTCCAAAATGGTCTGAAGTTAAGCAGGTGGTAGAGCAAGCAAGAGCAGCATCAGCACCCAGACCAAATGGCATACCCAACCGGGTATAAGAACTGCCTTAGGCTCCTGAAGCTCCTGTGGAAGCTGATGGCAGTGGCTTGGAAAATACAGTCTGTCCCAACAGATTGGAGCAGAGCAGTCACCACCTCAATCCAACTGTCCCAAAGGAGAAAGAGACCTGTAACATCAATCAGTTCAGAGGCATTGCCCTGCTAAATGTAGAGGGGAAGATCTTCTTTTTGGTTTTGGCAAAGCGACTGACTAGCTACCTACTGGCAAATAACTTCATCAATACCAGTTGCCAGAAGGCAGGAATTCCTGGATTCCCTGGCTGCGTGGAGCACTCTGCAATGATCTGGGAACAAATCCAGACAGCCAAGAGAAACAGATCAGATCTCCATGTAGTTTGGCTGGACCTTGCAAATGCCTATGGCTCTGTTCCCCACCAGCTGATCGCCTTTCCGTTCAATTTCTTCCATGTTCTACCATGCATCCAGATCTTAGTGGAGAAGTACTTTAACACCTTTCATGTCTTCTATACATCCAAGTCAATTTCAACTGGTTGGCACCGGCTGGAGAAGGGAATAGTTCTATCTCTCCCATCTTACCTACAGCAGCATTTGAGATCATCCTAATTGGTGGCAGACAGATGGTTTGAGGAGTCAGGTCTCAATTAAGTCATAGACTCCCAGCTATAAGAAGCTACGTGGATGATGTCACCACCCTCCTCCAGACAGCTGCATGAACTGTCAGACTCCTAAAGAGGTTTGAGGAGCTGATTGCATGGTCAAGGATGAGAATAAAGCCAGCCAAGTCTCACAGTCTGTCTATCTGGAAGGGAGTCAGGAATGATAACATCTACTTCTCAGTTGATGGTGAGAAAATTCCACTTCTAGTGCATCAACTTGTCCGAAACCTTGGAAGGCTCGACATGGCTGACCTGTCTGACCATCATATGGCTGCCTCAGTAACATCCCAACTCACAGATGGTCTGGCCAATATTGACCAAAGCTGCCTTCCAGGGAAATTCAAGGTCTGGTGTCATCAGTTTACCCTGTATCAATGTCTGATGTGGCCCCTGAAACCATGTGATATCACTTCGACAACAGCCCTGAAAATGGACAGGAAGGCAAATAGCTTTATTAGGAAATGGCTTGGCCTTCCTCGTGGTCTCTCCAATGTGGCACTGTTTGGAAGAAACATCCTGCAACTTTCACTGAAATCCATTAGTCAGGGCTACAAGCAGGAGAGGTGAGGCTTGTGTTCAAACTAAGAGACTCACCTGACCTGCTTGTGTGAAATACCAGAGTCCAGGTCCATACCATAAGTGGAGTGCAATGCAGATAGTGGACCAAGCTATCAACTGGTTAAAACTCCAAGGGATTGTTGGGTTACCACAGTCAAGAAGGACAGGCCTTGGATGGGGAGCCACATCCAAAATGTGGTCCAAGGCAACAGAAGGGGAAAGAAGAGACCTTGTGATCTCTAAAGTGCTGAAAATGGAGGAGGAGTGCTATAAGATCAGAGCTGTGAGTCAACACCAACAAGGTGAACACCTGGAAGGCCATTGTTAACAGGAACATCATGTGGGCTGACTTGTGGAGGATGCCCCAGCAAGGCTTAGCTTCCTCATCAGGGCCACATATGACACCCTTCCAAGTCCCCAGAACTTACATCTGTGGTATGGATCAGAGGAGAACTGTCACCTATGCTCCTCCCAGAACCCAAGCCTGCAGTACATCCTTTCTGGGTGCAAGACAGCACTAACTCAGGGTCAATACAGATGGCATCATGATCTAGTTCCGCACAAGCTTGCAGAAATCCTGGAAACATGCAGACTGGACATAAATAGGGCCAATCCAACAACATCACAGCAGTGGATCCAGTTTGTCACGCAAGGGGAGGGGGGAGCAGCAACCTGAAGGAGTGGTCTCTCCTGTCACGTGGAGGTGAGTGGAGCATGGCAGCTGACCTTGACTGCCAGTTGAAGTTCCCCATCGAGATCACCACAACCTCCTGATGGCCTGATATCATCCTCTGGTCTATTCCGACCAAAACAGTCATCATGGTTGAACTGTCTGTCCCATGGAAGGAGGGGATAGAGGCTACCTTTGAGAGAAAAAAAGGAGAGGTACACAAAGCTGACAGCTGTGTGCTCACAAGCTGGGTGGAAGGCTCTCATCTACCCAGTGGAAATTGGCTGCAGAGGCTACACTGGGGTATCCACCCAGCAGCTCCTGAAGGTGCTTGGTATCACAGGCTCCACACAGAAGAAGGTACTCAAAGACCTGGCAGAAGAGGTGGAAAGAGGAAGTTTCTGGCTGTGGCTCTGCAGAAAGGATAAAGTGTGGGGTAAACAGGGATCCTAGGGCCAGCTGAAGGGGGTGGCAGGGAGACGTCCCCAACACTGCTCCACCACCCTGAGATGTTCTGGGATTAAAGTAGCGAAACATCATGGAAGGGTGGCTCCCGGCTGATGACCCTGCAGCTGGCCCAATGGCACCATCAGAGGTGCTTCAGGCAAAAATGCCCAACAGGTAGACCTACCTGTGCTGACAATTTAGGTGTGGCCTAAAAGTGGAGCTCCCAATGAGTGTAAAATGTATTAGTAAATAATCCCACATTATTTTTTAAAAAAAGCAAATTAAAAATAAGCACTGGATAAAAATCCACCTATCTTATGTATTTTTTTCTATATCCTGTAGGTCAATTGGCCTGTCAGTTGCCAGCCTCCTACAAGGCTGTCTGGGTCCATAGTGAGCACACTTCATCCAGTTTCCATCTAAACTGCATGTCTTTGGACTATGACGGAAACTGGAGCCCCTGGAGGAAACCCACACAGACACAGGAGAACATGCAAACTACACACAGAAAGGTTGTAGTCAGCCACTGGGCAGGAACCCAGAACCTTCTTGCTGTGAGGCAACAGCGTTAACCACTGCACCACCGTGCTACCCCTAATGAATAGAATAGAATAGAATAGAATAGAATAGAATAGAATAGAATGCCTTTATTGTCACTATACACATGTACAATGAGATTAAAAAAATTGGTACATAAAGATACAAATTTCATTGCCTGGTGGTCAAGTGTTTGGGACACATTGCCTTGCATTTACAATTGGGTACCCTATGGTCACAAAATGCATCAAAAATCAAGCTGATGCATTAACATAGTCTCTTAAATATGGAGCTTCACTCTGTGTGCTTCTATAAATTCACACTTGGCTTCAAGCTGTCAGTAGCCGAGACTTAGATTCTATAAACTATTGTGGCACACTGCATGTCTATACCTGTATTCACAAACATAATAAATAAATAAATAAATCCAGCCACTGGGGTGCATAAGCGTACTCTTCGTGCCGGTCCCAAGCCCATATAAATTGGAGAGGGTTGCGTCAGGAACAGCATCTGGCGTAAAACTGTGCCAAATCTAACATGTGGATTGAAAAGAGAAATACCATACTGGATTGGTCGGAGCCTGGGTTAACAATGACCACATCCAGTACTGTTGGTCAAGTTGAGGATGTTAAGGTTTGCGATGGGAGTGACAAGGTTAGACAGGATAAGGAATGAGCACATCAGAGGGACAGCACATGTGGAGAGCTTGGGAATTAAGCTAAGAGAGATGAGACTGAGATGGTATAGGCACATCCTGAGAAGAGATGCAGAGCATGTTGGAAGGAGAATGTTGAGGATGGAGCTGCCAGGCACATGAAAACAAGGAAGGCTAAAGAGGAGATACATGGATATGGTGACAGAGGACATGAAAGTGGCAGGTGTGGTAGAGAAGGATGCAGAAGACAGGGAGGAATGGAGACGAAAGATCCGCTGTGGCGACCCCTAATCAGGAGCAGCCAAAAGAAGAAGAATAAATAAATAAATAAATAAATAAATAGGGGCGGCACGGTGGTGTAGTGGTTAGCGCTGTCGCCTCACAGCAAGAAGGTCCTGGGTTCGAGCCCCGTGGCCGGCGAGGGCCTTTCTGTGTGGAGTTTGCATGTTCTCCCCGTGTCCGCGTGGGTTTCCTCCGGGTGCTCCGGTTTCCCCCACAGTCCAAAGACATGGAGGTTAGGTTAACTGGTGACTCTAAATTGACCGTAGGTGTGAATGTGAGTGTGAATGGTTGTCTGCACTGTAAAAAAAATCCCGTTGTTTTTACGGAAAAAAACTGGCAGCTGGAGTCACCAGAAAAAATCCGTAAAATATACAGCAAAACGGTAATTGCTTTTACAGCACAGCATGTACATTTTACAGTTTAAAGTAGCAAATATAACAGAAGTCCAGTGTTTTATATGCTGGATTTAACTGTAAAATGTACAAGCTGTACCGTAAAAGCAATTACCGTTTTGCTGTATATTTTACGGATTTTTTCTGGTGACTCCAGCTGCCAGTTTTTTTCCGTAAGAACAACGGGATTTTTGTATGCTGGTTTCAATGATCTACTAGACAGATATTTTTTGGGGGGGGCTTTTTTCACCTTTATTGAATAGGACAGTGTAGAGACAGGAAATGAGCTAGAGAGAGACTGGGAAATGACCTTGGGTCAGAATCGAACCCGGGTCCCCAGATTCACGGTATGGCGCCTTAGTCGACTGAGCCACGACAGTGGCCGTTTTTGTATTTTTTTTAACAGGGCAATTATGTAATTTTAACTATCACATTCTGTTTTAGTATTACAGTTTGTCTGTGTTTAAACTACAACAATTTGTAAATTCTACAAAAAAATATGATCAATTCAACATATTCTTACTGTTAAATTAACAGTGGTATTTGGTGAGGAGTTTTACAGTATATTGATGTAAATTACACACTGCTTCATTGTTTTTGTATTTACAGTTTTTTTATGTCATGATTTTACATAAATTCCCTGTTAATTCTACGGACATTTTTTACAGTGTGTGTCTATGTGTCAGCCCTGTGATGACCTGGCGACTTGTCCAGGGTGTACCCTGCCTTTCGCCCGTAGTCAGCTGGGATAGGCTCCAGCTTGCCTGCGACCCTGTAGAAGGATAAAGCGGCTTGAGATAATGAGATGAGATGAGATGAGATGAGACAATTCAGTGACTGTGCTTGTACTATAGCCCATAAAGGTTTATGTTCTTTACAACAAACACAATGAATGTCAGTTTACTGCTTGGCACACTTTCCACATCACCACCAGGTAGCTACCAAACCCTCTGACCTGCCTCCCTGACTTTGCATTTACAAAGCACCATCGATTTCATCATTAGAATCATCTGATGATTCGCTGTTGAAATCATTTACCAGAAGCAGATAGTCCTTTTTCCAAGCATTCAGACCATTTCTTAATTTGGAAGATGCCAAGAAAGATTTGGAAGGTTAATTTGGAAGAAGCTGATTCATTATTTTGTTTTATGACACCAAGACCACTAAACTTAACTTTTCATAGGACTACCTCAAAGATAATAATAGGCATATCAGCTGGCCATGGTGTGAAAATTGTGCATGCAGATGCTCACTGAAATTTCGAAACCTCTCATTGCTTAACTCTTGAATATTTTATATCAATGTTATCATTAAAAAACTTATAATCTCTGTTGTCCAAAGACATTTATCTTGTTAAGATCTGTTCAGGGCGAGGGGATCACGTGACCCATCGACAGCGATGCCTGCATAGTTTTTAGCTCTGCTCTCAAAGTCTATTTTTTTCAATAATCCTATCATATATCTCTAATACTTCAACAACATTTTCATCATGAATCCTTCCTCAAGCAAAGAAGCATGGAAAAGGGAGAATGAATAGTCGCCTATAAAGAAAAAATTCAAGGATTCTGCCATCTCTAAGGATGAACTCAATGCAGCTATAGCTAATGGCATAAAACTAGCCCTCCAAGAGCAACAATGTGGCCTAGATGTGGCGGTAGCCTCTGCTGTCAGGGAAGCGGTGGACTCTATCCTTGTCCCAGCACTACGTGATTTACAAACAGAAATCCAAAAGACTAATGAAACGGCGAAAGAAATTAGTAGGGAACTTGAAGATGTAGTCAAATCTACTAAAAGGACCCAAGACCATGTGGACTCTGTCCAGGCAGCTGCACGAGAGGATAGGCGATCGGCTATTGAGCTAAGAACACAGTTAGAGCAGCTCACTGCAAAGTTGACGGATCTGGAGGACCGGGGACGAAGAAATAACTTAAGGCTGGTTGGCTTACCAGAAGCAGTGGAGGGTCCGGATGCAATCGGTTACCTCAAAGATAACCTCCCCAAGTGGATCCCTTCATTGGTGGACCGAGACATTGACATAGAGCGGGCTCATCGTGTGTATGATGGAGGAGAGGCTAACTCCAACAAGCCATGCACCCTCATCTTCAGATTACTGCGTTGGCAAGACAGATCGGCTATCCTCAATGGGGCACGTCAAGTTTATCCAGTTAAGTACGCTTCCAACAAAGTTAGCCGCTGGTCTCCGTCTGATTCGGCATCAACAGCTAGCACGCTCCTGTTCTTCCCTGACTACAGTCCAGCGACTGCAGCAAGGAGAAAGAGCTTCAGTTCTGTCATAAAGAAAGCTAAAGACATGGGCCTGGAGCCATTCCTCATCTACCCGGCGCGGATCAAGCTGCAGCATAAAGGCGAAAAGAAGATGTTCGACTCCCCCAAAGCTGCCGAAGATTTCATCAACTCTCTTCCACGGAGGTCCACCACCACAGCGGTACGGCACGATGGTGGAGCTACTGCCTCTGCAGCCTCTAATCTGAGCATCAAGAAGAACCATGGGGCTCCTCCACACGCAGAAGGCAACTTAGTGGATATGAAGTAATGAATTTTCATAATTTAACGTGCACAAGTTACAGGTATGTAGCAATGGACAGTCTCAGGAGCCTTACAAGGTATTTGGAATGTTTTGAAATGTGAGATTAACTAGGCTACGTCTTCTGATAGTTGTTTCCAGTATGATTTAACATTAGCATGCTAAATTGGCCTAGTTTCACCAGTTCAAGAGGTGATGTATTTTTTTTGTTGTTGTTGTTCAGGTTATGACTGTGTGGGCTTAGCTGTTACTACAGCCATGCGTTGGTGTGGATTGGTCACGAATCAGACAATGCATATGTTTTTACGGACCGACGGATTCATGTCTGTGCGGTCGGTGTTTGTTTTTGTATATAGTTTTACCCACCCCTTCCCCATTACAGACATATTCATACTCTTTGTTAGGATATCAGCAATTGGGCAATTGTACAGTATTTGGCAGGACAATCGCATGCATATTCTCTATCTTATATTAACACGCTTATACTTTAAGGCAGATCTTAGCCGTATAATATGTCGACGCAGTCATTGAATATATTATCACTCAACGTGAATGGCCTAAACTCCGCTATCAAATGAACTCGTGTTCTTGAGTATCTCCATCGTAAAAAGGTGGACATTGCCCTGATCCAGGAAACGCACCTAAAACAATGTGACGTAGCACGTTTTCAAAACAGACATTACAGATTAATGATATCATCGTGCGCCCTAAATAAGACTAAAGACTAAATAAGACTAAATAAGAATAAAGCACTTTGTGGCCTCCCATAAAATTTGCGGATTGGAGCATTCCTTTGTGTTAATATCTAAAAAATCTTTAAATTGACTTTTGAGTGAGGGGCGGCACGGTGGTGTAGTGGTTAGTGCTGTCGCCTCACAGCAAGAAGGTCCTGGGTTCGAGCCCCGGGGCCGGCGAGGGCCTTTCTGTGTGGAGTTTGCATGTTCTCCCCGTGTCCGCGTGGGTTTCCTCCGGGTGCTCCGGTTTCCCCCACAGTCCAAAGACATGCAGGTTAGGTTAACTGGTGACTCTAAATTGACCGTAGGTGTGAATGTGAGTGTGAATGGTTGTCTGTGTCTATGTGTCAGCCCTGTGATGACCTGGCGACTTGTCCAGGGTGTACCCCGCCTTTCGCCCGTAGTTAGCTGGGATAGGCTCCAGCTTGCCTGCGACCCTGTAGAACAGGATAAAGCGGCTAGAGATAATGAAATGAGATGAGATATATCCATTACCATTTTACCAATTCTACTATATGATCATTCTGCAGTATTATGCAACATTGATCTGTCCAACATTAAGACAAAGGTCCCCAGGTGGCGTTTAAACACATCTTTACTAACTAACTCTAGTTTTATTAGTTCACTCAAAAGTCAATTAAAAGATTTTTTAGATATTAACACAAAGGAATGCTCCAATCCGCAAATTTTATGGGAGGCCACAAAGTGCTTTATTCGTGGTTTCTGTATTTCATTCTCCTCAACTCTAGCTAAAACAAAAGCTTCCCAGATCACAAATCTTGAAAACAAAATAGAATCGTTAGAGAACTTACAAAAACATAGCTTCTCAGATGAGCAGTTTAAACTGCTGACATCTTTGAAAAATGAACACAAGACGCTGTCTGTATCAAAAGCGGAATTTATGCTGCATAGAATTAGACAAAAGTACGATCTTTGATTCAGAGAGACCTAGTCACCTGCTGGCTCTTATGCTTAAGGAATGTGAAACAAAAGCTCACAATCCAGCAATAAATAAGCCTGATGGCAAAATTACAACCCCGATTCCAAAAAAGTTGGGACAAAGTACAAATTGTAAATAAAAATGCAATGCAAATGATGTGGAAGTTTCAAAATTCCATATTTTATTTAGAATAGAACATAGATGACATATCAAATGTTTAAAGTGAGAAAATGTATCATTTAAAGATAAAAATTAGGTGATTTTAAATTTCATGATAACAACACATCTCAAAAAAGTTGGGACAAGGCCATGTTTACCACTGTGAGACATCCCCTTTTCTCTTTACAGCAGTCTGTAAACATCTGGGGACTGAGGAGACAAGTTGCTCAAGTTTAGGGATAGGAATGTTAACCCATTCTTGTCTAATGTAGGATTCTAGTTGCTCAACTGTCTTAGGTCTTTTTTGTCGTATCTTCCATTTTATGATGCGCCAAATGTTTTCTATGGGTGAAAGATCTGGACTGCAGGCTGGCCAGTTCAGTACCCGGACCCTTCTTCTATGCAGCCATGATGCTGTAATTGATGCAGTATGTGGTTTGGCATTGTCATGTTGGAAAATGCAAGGTCTTCCCTGAAAGAGACGTCGTCTGGATGGGAGCATATGTTGCTCTAGAACCTGGATATACCTTTCAGCATTGACAGTGTCTTTCTAGATGTGTAAACTGCCCATGCCACACGCACTAATGCAACCCCATACCATCAGAGATGCAGGCTTCTGAAATGAGTGCTGATGACAACTTGGGTCGTCCTTCTCCTCTTTAGTCCGAATGACACGGCATCCCTGATTTCCATAAAGAACTTCAAATTTTGATTCGTCTGACCACAGAACAGTTTTCCACTTTGCCACTGTCCATTTTAAATGAGCCTTGGCCCAGAGAAGATGTCTGCGCTTCTGGATCATGTTTAGATATGGCTTCTTCTTTGAACTATAGAGTTTTAGCTGGCAACGGCGGATGGCATGGTGAATTGTGTTCACAGATAATGTTCTCTGGAAATATTCCTGAGCCCATTTTGTGATTTCCAATACAGAAGCATGCCTGTATGTGATGCAGTGCCGTCTAAGGGCCTGAAGATCACGGGCACCCAGTATGGTTTTCCGGCCTTAACCCTTACGCACAGAGATTCTTCCAGATTCTCTGAATCTTTTGATGATATTATGCACTGTAGATGATGATATGTTCAAACTCTTTGCAATTTTACACTGTCGAACTTCTTTCTGATATTGCTCCACTATTTGTCGGCGCAGAATTAGGGGGATTGGTGATCCTCTTCCCATCTTTACTTCTGAGAGCCGCTGCCACTCCAAGATGCTCTTTTTATACCCAGTCATGTTAATAACCTATTGCCAATTGACCTAATGAGTTGCAATTTGGTCCTCCAGCTGTTCCTTTTTTGTACCTTTAACTTTTCCAGCCTCTTATTGCCCCTGTCCCAACTTTTTTGAGATGTGTTGCTGTCATGAAATTTCAAATGAGCCAATATTTGGCATGAAATTTCAAAATGTCTCACTTTCGACATTTGATATGTTGTCTATGTTCTATTGTGAATACAATATCAGTTTTTGAGATTTGTAAATTATTGCATTCCGTTTTTATTTACAATTTGTACTTTGTCCCAACCTTTTTGGAATCGGGGTTGTATAACCAATCCGCAGGCCATCAATAATACTTTTTCAACATTTTATGAAAATCTATACAAATCAGAGATTGCTCATAATGATGCTACTTGTAAACATTTTCTTGACAAATTGGAACTTCCCTGCCTTGAACAAACAGACCAAGATGATCTGGAAGCTGCGTTGAATCTGGATGAACTACACAGAGCTTTGAAATGTCTCAATAAAGGCAAATCACCTGGTTTGGATGGCCTCCCACCAGAGCTTTATGTAGAACTTTGGGACACGGTGGGCACACTCATACTTTTCGTCTCATCTTGTCTTCATCCGCTTATCCGGGGCCGGGTTGCGGAGGCAGCAGTCTGAGCACGGAAGCCCAAACTTCCCTTTCCCCAGACACCTTGGCCAGCTCCTCGGGAAGAACACTGAGGCTTTTCCAGGCCAGCCGAGAGACAAAGTCCCTCCAGCATGTCCTGGGTCTTCCCCAGGGCCTCCTCCCGGGGGGACATGCTTGGAACACCTCCCCAGGGAGGTGTCCAGGAGGCATTCGAAAGAGATGCCCGAGCCACCTCACCTGATTCCTCTCGATGTGGAGGAGCAGTGGCTCTACTCCGAGCTCCTCCCGAGTGACTGTGCTTCTCACCCTATCTCTAAGGGAGCACCCAGCCACCCTGTGAAGGAAACTCATTTCGGCCGCTTGTATCCGCGAGCTTGTTCTTTCGGTCATTACCCAAAGCTCATGACCATAGGTGAGGTCGGAACGTAGATCGACCGGTAAATTGAGAGCTTCGCCTTTTGGCTCAGCTCCTTCTTCACCACAACAGACCGGTAAAGCGACCGCATCACTGCGGAGGCTGCACCGATCCGCCTGTCAACCTCATGCTCTATCCTTCCCTCACTCGTGAACAAGATCCCGAGATACTTAAACTCCTCCACTTGAGGCAAGACTTCTCCACCAACCTGGTGAGGGCAAGCCACCCTTTTCTGGTCGAGAATCATGGCCTCGGACTTGGAGGTGCTGATTCTCATCCCAGCCACTTCACACTCGGCTGCAAACTGCCCCAGTGCATGCTGAAGGTCCTGGTTTGAAGAAGCCAACAGGACAACATCATCTGCAAAAAGCAGAGATGAAATCCTGCAGTTCCCAAACAGGATTCCTTCTGGCCCCTGGCTGCTCCTAGAAATTTTGTCCATAAAAATTATGAACAGAACCGGTGACAAAGGGCAGCCCTGTCAGAGTCCAACATGCACTGGGAACATGTCTGACTTACTGGCGGCAATGCGAACCAGACTCCTGCTCCATTCGTACAGGGACCAGACAGCCCTTAGCAAAGAGCCCCGAACCCCATACTCCCGAAGCACCCCCCACAGAATACCATGAGGGACACAGTCGAATGCCTTCTCCAGATCCACAAAGCACATGTGGACTGGTTGGGCAAACTCCCATGAACCCTCAAGCACCCTATGAAGGGTATGAACAGGGTGTGAACAGGGAGCTGGGGAGTTTGAATATACCGTAGACTTAGATTGGGAGAGAACATGGTGTAATTTAAGTATGACTTCAAGAACCTAGCTCACCAACTAATTCACTTCAAAACCATACACAGAGCCTACATCACACCCTATAAGAGATTCCGGATGAAATTGCAAGTTACTTATAACTGTCATATATGTAACACTGCTTCACCAGGAACATTCTTACACATGTTTTGGGATTGTCCAGTTATCTCTAAGTTCTGGTCTCATGTAAACTCAGTGTTAGCGGATATACTTAACATTGTGTATGTTCCTAATCCTGGTTTTTGTCTCCTGAATGACAATTCTGATATCAATCTAAAACAAATTCAGTTCAAAATGGTATTCGCAGGGTTTACCTCTGCAAAGAAAACAATTCTGAAAAACTGGTTTACTCCAGATTTGTGTATGAAATCATTCTGGATTCATAGCCTTGTCAACATTGTCAACCTTGAACATACAACTGCACGACTTAATAAGGCGCGACCAGTGACTGTTCAAGCTTGGAACTCTTTCTCATCCAAGATAATCTCTTGGGCTAAGGTCAACAACAATTAGACAATCTGCTCTCGCGATCTACCTGCTGAAAAGGTCTCTAATGTATGTACTGTCTTACCAACCTGATATTTTTTCTTTCTTTTTTTTCTCATTTAACATCTGCCTTTTGATATGTCTGTAACCCCCTCCCACTTTTTTTTGAATAAGCAATAAAATGTTGATCAAAAAAAAAGATCTGTTCAGGGCGGCACGATGGCATAGTGGTTAGCGCTGTTGCCTCACAGCAAGAAGGTCCAGGTTCGAGCCCTGTGGCCGGCGAGGGCCTTTCTGTGTGGAGTTTGCATGTTCTCCCCGTGTCTGCGTGGGTTTCCTCTGGGTGCTCTGGTTTCCCCCACAGTCCAAAGACATGCAGGTTAGGTTAACTGGTGACTCTAAATTGACCGTAGGTGTGAATGTGAGTGTGAATGGTTGTCTGTGTCTATGTGTCAGCCCTGTGATGACCTGGCAACTTGTCCAGGGTGTACCCCGCCTTTCGCCCGTAGTCAACTGGGATAGGCTCCAGCTTGCCTGCGACCCTGTAGAACAGGATAAAGCGGCTAGAGATAATGAGATGAGATGAGATGAGATGAGATGAGATGAGATGAGATGAGATGAGATGAGATGAGATGAAGTGAGATGAGATGAGATGAGATGAGATGAGATGAGATGAGATGAGATGAGATGAGATGAGATGAGAAGATCTGTTCAGTACTTTGGGAGTAATGGCAGGCTGAAATTGGTACCACAGAGTAAAAACTTTGCTTGCGTGACGTCAGGAAACTGCCGGTGCTTTTTGAGTCACTGGAAAGTGGTTAGACTCTCTTCTGATCAGTTTCTGGCTGGATTACTCATGAATATCAATCAGATAACTTTTATAGGGATGTTCTCTAGCTCTCACTGTTTCTGATGATATAGTCAGCAAAACTTTCTGTTAGCTAGTTTTGATGTTATGCTTCATGGGATAATTTGAAGTGAGTTTTCAGAGCTTTCCTGATTTATTTATTTTTTTAATAAAACTGATTCATGTAAATAAATAACTATTTTAGAATATAACTGTAGTTGTTCTGATGAAAAATACTGAGATCTTTGTAGTTGGAATGATATTTTAAAAAACTGGTAGTCAGAAACGTGAGTGTCAATTTCATTTCAATTAATTGGAATTGTTTACTGGATGTGGGTCACACAAGTTTTTTGACATTAGCCTTGAAAGCTGTGAATATTATAATTTATATTATTTAATATAAACACTAGTAGGCCCTACTTTTGAGAAATACAAAGGCCTACAGAGCACAAAGAGGGTATTAGAAATAATCTTTTATTACTTTTTTAATGAGTTTACTGATTTAACATTTTACCTAATTAGCATAATTAATACTCGTTAAATACTAATTTGCATAATTATTTTTTACTAATTTTTCAAACTTTGTATTCAGTATACAACCATCGATGTGCCTGCTGATTTCTATGTAAATATCTTGAAAAAAAAAGCTATTAAGAAAAAAAAACATTTGATTTAATTCATTAATGAGGCCCATTTTGGACCATGTTATCCTAATACATATTACAGCAGTTTTCTCAAAATTAAGCCATTTTTCCAATCTTTAATTTGCAATATCTCAAGAACGGATAAACATATTTTAATTCTGTAAAAAGTATGTTGTTCTACATTCATTTCTGAATTCACTGAGAGCAGTGAGTATTGAATTTGGATTGAAATTGAATTTTCACTTGATATGCCTAATAAGAGACAGATTACAACTTGTTCAGACTTGCGTAGCAGCAAGAGTACTTACTACAGTACTATAATAACTTAGCATATTGCCTCTATTTTAGCAACATTGCACTGGTTACCTGTTTCTTTTAAAATTGATTTTAAAATATTTTGATTCATATTGAAAGCTTGAAATGGCCCAGCACCTTCACACTGTATATTTCAGAGTGTCTGATGGAATATGTTCCAAATAGGGCCTTAAGCGTGTCAAATGCTGAATTGCTTAGCATTCCAACAAGAAATATGGTGATGCAGCCTTTTTGTTTTATACACCAAAGATATGGAATAACCTGCCCTTAGACATTCATCAGGTCTCATCAGGCTATCCCATATGGTCCAATCCCACAGAAGAGCTACTATAGCACAAAGTGCTGAAAAAGTTAATGCTAGATAAAACAGAAAGGTATCAGCATTAACTTTTTCAGCAGTTTGTGCTACAGTAGCTCTTCTGTGTGATTGGACCAAATGGGGTAGCCTTCATGCCCCACGTGAATCAATGAACCTTTGACACCCATGATCCTGTTGCCGGTTCACTGGTTGTCCTTCCTTGGACCACTTTTGGTAGGTACTAACTACAGCATACTGGGAACACCCCACAAGATGTGCCATTTTGGAGATGCTCAGACCCAGTCATCGAGCCATCACAATTTGGCCCTTGTGAAAGTTGCTCAGATCCTTATGCTTGCCCATTTTTCCTGCTTCCAACACATCAACTTCAAGAACTGACTGTTCTCTTGCTGCCTAATATACCCCACCTTGACAGGTCAAATCAAATCAAGTTTATTTGTATAGCGCTTTTAACAATAAACATTGTCGCAAAGCAGCTTTACAGAATTTGAACAACTTAAAACATGAGCTAATTTTATCCCTAATCTATCCCCAATGAGCAAGCCTGTGGTGACGGTGGCAAGGAAAAACTCCCTCAGACGACATGAGGAAGAAACCTCGAGAGGAACCAGACTCAAAAGGGAACCCATCCTCATTTGGGCAACAACAGACAGCCTGACTATAATATCTCATCTCATCTCATTATCTCTAGCCGTTTTATCCTGTTCTACAGGGTCGCAGGCAAGCTGGAGCCTATCCCAGCTGACTACGGGCGAAAGGCGGGGTACACCCTGGACAAGTCACCAGGTCATCACAGGGCTGACACATAGACACAGACAACCATTCACACTTACATTCACACCTACGGTCAATTTAGAGTCACCAGTTAACCTAACCTGCATGTCTTTGGACTGTGGGGGAAACCGGAGCACCCGGAGGAAACCCACGCGGACACGGGGAGAACATGCAAACTCCACACAGAAAGGCCCTCGCCGGCCCCGGGGCTCGAACCCAGGACCTTCTTGCTGTGAGGCGACAGCGCTAACCACTACACCACCGTGCCGCCCCCTGACTATAATATTAACAGTTTTAACCCTCAACTGTCCTCATGGGGCCATCCTTCACAGGAGCGGAGCGATAAAACTCCGACCAGACACAGGGCACCAGGATGGATCAAGCAGGTCCGAGGGGCAGAAGAGGCCAGCATCTCAATCCCAGGATCAAGATGTAACTCAGAGGGACAGATTGGGGGGGGGGGGGGAGAGACAGGTGCCAGTGTGAAAACATAATCAATGTAATTTACTTGACCTGTCAATATTTTTAATTTGGTGGCTGATCAGGGTGTGTGTGTGTGTGTATATATATAAAAATAAATAAATAAATAAATAATATATATATATATATATATATATATATATATATATATATATATATATATAAACAAGAGATACAAGAAAAACTAACATCCTTATGCACTTTCAGTAAAATTTTGCTGTGGAAAAATACATTGTGAAAGGAAGCTGAGTAGGAGGTGGTGGTGAGGTGGATTAAATCCAGAGCCTGCGGTCTAGCTTTCCTTTTTTTATTATATTTTTAAAAATAACAGCTGATGCAAGAGAATGTTTGCTGAATGTTATGCAAAGCAGCCCAATTTAAATTTAGTCATTGGTAAAGGTAGCAAAAATAATCCAGTGGTGTTTTAAAGGAAAAAAGAAAAAAAAAACTTTGGGAAGCCTTTGGGTGGCATGGTGGTGTAATGGTTAGCACTGTTGCCTCACAGCAAGAAGGTTCTGGGTTCAAGCCCAGTGGCCGATGGGGGCCTTTCTGTGTGGAGTTTGCATGTTCTCCCCGTGTCTGCGTGGGTTTCCTATGGGCGCTCCAGTTTCCCCCAGTTAGGTTAACATGGGGCAGCCATGGGCTGAGGTTGGGCTGAAGTGCCATTGAGCAAGGCACTTAACCCACAACTGCTCCCTGGGTGCTGTAGCATAGCTGCCCACTGCTCTGGGTATGTGTGTGTGCTCATTGCTCACCTGTGTGTGTGCATGCATGTGTTCACTGCTTCAGATGGGTTAAATGCAGAGGATAAATTTCACTGTCCTTGAATGTCTCATTTCATCTCATTATCTCTAGCCGCTTTATCCTGTTCTATAGGGTCGCAGGCAAGCTGGAGCCTATCCCAGCTGACTACGGGCGAAAGGCGGGGTACACCCTGGACAAGTCGCCAGGTCATCACAGGGCTGACACATAGACACAGACAACCATTCACACTCACACCTACGGTCAATTTAGAGTCGCCAGTTAACCTAACCTGCATGTCTTTGGACTGTGGGGGAAACCGGAGCACCCAGAGTAAACCCACGCGGACACGGGGAGAACATGCAAACTCCACGAAGAAAGACCCTCGCCGGCCATGGGGCTCGAACCCGGACCTTCTTGCTGTGAGGCGACAGCGCTAACCACTACGCCACCGTGCCGCCGTCCTTGAATGTGCATGTGAAAAATAAAGGCTTCTTCTTCTTCTTCTAAAGCCATCATGGATTTATTATGTTCAGCGCCATGACTAGAAATGAGGAAGCTGGAAGAAGCTTAATGAACTGTTATGGCTGTCATAAATTAAGGGAAGAAATCTTTTCAATGGATATAGGAAACCTATAATTGCAGATATGTAATATATTTCAGGTAATCAGCAATTTAAGATAGTCAATAGAATTATCATTGCTTTTTATTTTTTTTAATTATTTTTTTAGTTTTTTAAGGTACACTGCTCAAAAATATTATTGTTTTTAGTATTGGAAGTAATGCAGCTCCAAGGTCTTGCAATCGATCCTGAGCTTGAGTTACTTGCCTGGGATTCAGGATCAAATGATTACTGAAGATGAATGAACAAGTCCAACATGGATATTATTATTATTATTATTATTATTATTATTATTATTATGTTCCTTTGGAATTTTTTCTTCTCAAGAATATCTCATCTCATCTCATTATCTCTAGCCGCTTTATCCTTCTACAGGGTCGCAGGCAAGCTGGAGCCTATCCCAGCTGACTACGGGCGAAAGGTGGGGTACATCCTGGACAAGTCGTCTGGTCATCACAGGGCTGACACATAGACACAGACAACCATTCACACTCACATTCACACCTATGGTCAATTTAGAGTCATCAGTTAACCTAACCTGCATGTCTTTGGACTGTGGGGGAAACCGGAGCACCCGGAGGAAACCCACTCGGACACGGGGAGAACATGCAAACTCCGCACAGAAAGGCCCTCGCCGGCCACGGGGCTCAAACCCGGACCTTCTTGCTGTGAGGCGACAGCGCTAACCACTACACCACCATGCCACCGTTCTCAAGAATATATCATTTGTATTACATTTTATTGCATTACTTACTTCTTCAAAATGTGAACACATAGAACTCACTGCTTTACATACGTACATAAGGAATAAACCACTTGATGGCATGCTGTTATAGGAAAAGAATCAACAATAGAGTGGTGTGGTGTGTTTCTGACCACAGTAAAGTGGATTATTTATTTTCCAGTAGCAGCACTCCCCAAAATGGTTCATCCATGTATTATGTCATTATCCATTTTTTTTATCCAAACATTATCATTGACCGCAGTCTCAGAAGATTATTCTGTAAGCCATTAAATAAGCTGCAAACTTCCAAACTCTGTCTCTTTCCAGGCTTTATGAACCATCTATGCATCAACAAATCAGCAAGTTTTTTGTTATGTCCATTTTTCACATGTTTATAGCTAAGTGTGTCAGAAGTAGAATTAGAAGATGAATACTTTATATTTTGGCAAACAAAATATAATACAGGTGCCAAATTTCCAATTATTTATAAGCAGAATTAAGAGAATGGAAAGTTAGCTAACTGCCTATTTTTGGCAAGGCGGGGTTTCATGCACATGGCCATGGAAGTAAAGTGAATAGTTGTAACTGCTTGTACCTAAATTCCACCATTGCACATTTAATGCATTATTTCTACCAAGGCTCAAGCGACATCGTTCTGCTAAACAAATAATTAAATTCCTGTTTTTCTGTTCATGGTATTTGTGAGTGATCGAGACAGAAATGCTGCCCTGTGGATCAGAGCTGCTTTCTTTTTTCCTTTCCTTTTTTTTTTGCTGATGCCTGCTGAAAAATCAACACTTCAACTGGTGTCACATCACATGGTGGCTGCATGTCACCTGCAGGCAAGACCTTGGTAACTGCTTTGCTCTTCCAAGCGCTTTTTGTTCAGTGATTTCACATTATACTGCTACCAGGTCATGTTTAAGGCTAATGTTAAAGGCAAACTTATGGCTAATTCAAATCCTGAGACTGCCAGAGAGCCAGTGAGAGGTCCATAACCTTCAATTCTTTATATAGCATATATTATGCAGGCACTTTCATGTTGCTTTGGATAAAATAAGTCTGCCAAATGACAGAATTTCAATTGAATCCTTCTCCGAATAAGAGCTTCCAACATCCAAGACTTATATTTTTGGACTTTAAAAGATTGCAATCTTAGGGCGTCTCCACATAGCATTTTTCTTTGGCAGAAACGAGCTTGCAGAGTGCTGGGATGCACTTAATCCAAGTTCTTTGTCAAAAAAAAGTGTTCCCATGCTGCACATCAGTTTTGTTTCCATGACAACAATATCTTGACAATATATCACCACTAACCACAGTATGATTCATTGCCTTAAAAGGAGCTGCCGTATGATTGGTTGACACGAAACACAGCGACAATGTCAACAACAATACCTTTCTGCACAGCAAATTCCCCAGTGTTGAATTAACACTTTCAGAGTTCATTTGTGTCCAATTGGACACATATAAACACAGTAGGGTTTTAAATCAACACTCTGGGTGTTAATTCAACACTGGGGATTTTGCTGTGTGAAAAGTTCAGAGATTTTCAACTAGAAGCACTCGAAGTGACCATACAAAAAAAAAAGCAGCATGTTCTGAAAAAAATCTCTGGATGCAGCCAATTTTGTCTATAGGGGTGTTCACACGGCAACTTTTAATCTGGTGTAGCACCGGGGCTGCCCCAGTAGAGCGTTCACACGGGACAAAGTTATACCGGTGTAGGCCCTGAAAGCTGCTTAAACCGGTGCAAATCTAACCCTGCTCGGGAGGTGGTTTAAGAAATTTACTCCGGAGTAAATGCTAGTTTGCGGGGCAGCACCGATATAAAATGGGACGTCTGAACGCTACAGGGGTAGACTCGCTACGCGTGAGGAGAGTTGATTACATACGGGCATTGCATAATTTGCATCCTGGTATTTTGCGCTTCAAAACAACAACAGAACTGCATGTCTTCCAGTGTTGCCAGATTGGGCAGTTTTAAGTGCATTTTGGCGGATTTGAACATATTTTGGGCTGGAAAACATCAGCAGTATCTGGCAACACTGGTGTCTTCATCCACGTTGTTTTCCCAGCGCTTGGTGATGCCATGACAACCGGGAAAAGGAAGTACATTTTCACGCATGCGCATATTTAATTTCCGCATTATTACTATCGTATAGCACGGTCGCAAAAACTGCCGTGTGACCGCATGTGGGGCTGCACCGGTGCTAACACTCTTCTCTCTAGTAAGCAGGGTTGTGACGTGTGAACACTCCACAATATTTGCACCAGTGTAAGATATATCGCAACAAAATGTTTGGGAGACACAAAATTCCCGAAACACAGTTGTTTGGGAGACACAAAATACAACCCTGATTCCAAAAAAGTTGGGACAAAGTACAAATTGTAAATAAAAATGGAATGCAATAATTTACAAATCTCAAAAACTGATATTGTATTCACAATAGAACATAGACAACATATCAAATGTCGAAAGTGAGACATTTTGAAATTTCATGCCAAATATTGGCTCATTTGAAATTTCATGACAGCAACACATCTCAAAAAAGTTGGGACAGGGGCAATAAGAGGCTGGAAAAGTTAAAGGTACAAAAAAGGAACAGCTGGAGGACCAAATTGCAACTCATTAGGTCAATTGGCAATAGGTCATTAACATGACTGGGTATAAAAAGAGCATCTTGGAGTGGCAGCGGCTCTCAGAAGTAAAGATGGGAAGAGGATCACCAATCCCCCTAATTCTGCGCCGACAAATAGTGGAGCAATATCAGAAAGAAGTTCGACAGTGTAAAATTGCAAAGAGTTTGAACATATCATCATCTACAGTGCATAATATCATCAAAAGATTCAGAGAATCTGGAAGAATCTCTGTGCGTAAGGGTTAAGGCCGGAAAACCATACTGGGTGCCCGTGATCTTCAGGCCCTTAGACGGCACTGCATCACATACAGGCATGCTTCTGTATTGGAAATCACAAAATGGGCTCAGGAATATTTCCAGAGAACATTATCTGTGAACACAATTCACCATGCCATCCGCCGTTGCCAGCTAAAACTCTATAGTTCAAAGAAGAAGCCATATCTAAACATGATCCAGAAGCGCAGACATCTTCTCTGGGCCAAGGCTCATTTAAAATGGACAGTGGCAAAGTGGAAAACTGTTCTGTGGTCAGACGAATCAAAATTTGAAGTTCTTTATGGAAATCAGGGATGCCGTGTCATTCGGACTAAAGAGGAGAAGGACGACCCAAGTTGTCATCAGCACTCATTTCAGAAGCCTGCATCTCTGATGGTATGGGGTTGCATTAGTGCGTGTGGCATGGGCAGTTTACACATCTAGAAAGACACTGTCAATGCTGAAAGGTATATCCAGGTTCTAGAGCAACATATGCTCCCATCCAGACGACGTCTCTTTCAGGGAAGACCTTGCATTTTCCAACATGACAATGCCAAACCACATACTGCATCAATTACAGCATCATGGCTGCATAGAAGAAGGGTCCGGGTACTGAACTGGCCAGCCTGCAGTCCAGATCTTTCACCCATAGAAAACATTTGGCGCATCATAAAATGGAAGATACGACAAAAAAGACCTAAGACAGTTGAGCAACTAGAATCCTACATTAGACAAGAATGGGTTAACATTCCTATCCCTAAACTTGAGCAACTTGTCTCCTCAGTCCCCAGATGTTTACAGACTGCTGTAAAGAGAAAAGGGGATGTCTCACAGTGGTAAACATGGCCTTGTCCCAACTTTTTTGAGATGTGTTGTTATCATGAAATTTAAAATCACCTAATTTTTATCTTTAAATGATACATTTTCTCACTTTAAACATTTGATATGTCATCTATGTTCTATTCTAAATAAAATATGGAATTTTGAAACTTCCACATCATTTGCATTGCATTTTTATTTACAATTTGTACTTTGTCCCAACTTTTTTGGAATCGGGGTTGTAATTTTGCCATCAGGCTTATTTATTGCTGGATTGTGAGCTTTTGTTTCACATTCCTTAAGCATAAGAGCCAGCAGGTGACTAGGTCTCTCTGAATCAAAGATCGTACTTTTGTCTAATTCTATGCAGCATAAATTCCGCTTTTGATACAGACAGCGTCTTGTGTTCATTTTTCAAAGATGTCAGCAGTTTAAACTGCTCATCTGAGAAGCTATGTTTTTGTAAGTTCTCTAACGATTCTATTTTGTTTTCAAGATTTGTGATCTGGGAAGCTTTTGTTTTAGCTAGAGTTGAGGAGAATGAAATACAGAAACCACGAATAAAGCACTTTGTGGCCTCCCATAAAATTTGCGGATTGGAGCATTCCTTTGTGTTAATATCTAAAAAATCTTTTAATTGACTTTTGAGTGAACTAATAAAACTAGAGTTAGTTAGTAAAGATGTGTTTAAACGCCACCTGGGGACCTTTGTCTTAATGTTGGACAGATCAATGTTGCATAATACTGCAGAATGATCATATAGTAGAATTGGTAAAATGGTAATGGATATATCTCATCTCATTTCATTATCTCTAGCCGCTTTATCCTGTTCTACAGGGTCGCAGGCAAGCTGGAGCCTATCCCAGCTAACTACGGGCGAAAGGCGGGGTACACCCTGGACAAGTCGCCAGGTCATCACAGGGCTGACACATAGACACAGACAACCATTCACACTCACATTCACACCTACGGTCAATTTAGAGTCACCAGTTAACCTAACCTGCATGTCTTTGGACTGTGGGGGAAACCGGAGCACCCGGAGGAAACCCACGCGGACACGGGGAGAACATGCAAACTCCACACAGAAAGGCCCTCGCCGGCCCCGGGGCTCGAACCCAGGACCTTCTTGCTGTGAGGCGACAGCACTAACCACTACACCACCGTGCCGCCCCTCACTCAAAAGTCAATTTAAAGATTTTTTAGATATTAACACAAAGGAATGCTCCAATCCGCAAATTTTATGGGAGGCCACAAAGTGCTTTATTCTTATTTAGTCTTATTTAGTCTTTAGTCTTATTTAGGGCGCACGATGATATCATTAATCTGTAATGTCTGTTTTGAAAACGTGCTACGTCACATTGTTTTAGGTGCGTTTCCTGGATCAGGGCAATGTCCACCTTTTTACGATGGAGATACTCAAGAACACGAGTTCATTTGATAGCGGAGTTTAGGCCATTCACGTTGAGTGATAATATATTCAATGACTGCGTCGACATATTATACGGCTAAGATCTGCCTTAAAGTATAAGCGTGTTAATATAAGATAGAGAATATGCATGCGATTGTCCTGCCAAATACTGTACAATTGCCCAATTGCTGATATCCTAACAAAGAGTATGAATATGTCTGTAATGGGGAAGGGGTGGGTAAAACTATATACAAAAACAAACACCGACCGCACAGACATGAATCCGTCGGTCCGTAAAAACATATGCATTGTCTGATTCGTGACCAATCCACACCAACGCATGGCTGTAGTAACAGCTAAGCCCACACAGTCATAACCTGAACAACAACAACAAAAAAAATACATCACCTCTTGAACTGGTGAAACTAGGCCAATTTAGCATGCTAATGTTAAATCATACTGGAAACAACTATCAGAAGACGTAGCCTAGTTAATCTCACATTTCAAAACATTCCAAATACCTTGTAAGGCTCCTGAGACTGTCCATTGCTACATACCTGTAACTTGTGCACGTTAAATTATGAAAATTCATTACTTCATATCCACTAAGTTGCCTTCTGCGTGTGGAGGAGCCCCATGGTTCTTCTTGATGCTCAGATTAGAGGCTGCAGAGGCAGTAGCTCCACCATCGTGCCGTACCGCTGTGGTGGTGGACCTCCGTGGAAGAGAGTTGATGAAATCTTCGGCAGCTTTGGGGGAGTCGAACATCTTCTTTTCGCCTTTATGCTGCAGCTTGATCCGCGCCGGGTAGATGAGGAATGGCTCCAGGCCCATGTCTTTAGCTTTCTTTATGACAGAACTGAAGCTCGTTCTCCTTGCTGCAGTCGCTGGACTGTAGTCAGGGAAGAACAGGAGCGTGCTAGCTGTTGATGCCGAATCAGACGGAGACCAGCGGCTAACTTTGTTGGAAGCGTACTTAACTGGATAAACTTGACGTGCCCCATTGAGGATAGCCGATCTGTCTTGCCAACGCAGTAATCTGAAGATGAGGGTGCATGGCTTGTTGGAGTTAGCCTCTCCTCCATCATACACACGATGAGCCCGCTCTATGTCAATGTCTCGGTCCACCAATGAAGGGATCCACTTGGGGAGGTTATCTTTGAGGTAACCGATTGCATCCGGACCCTCCACTGCTTCTGGTAAGCCAACCAGCCTTAAGTTATTTCTTCGTCCCCGGTCCTCCAGATCCGTCAACTTTGCAGTGAGCTGCTCTAACTGTGTTCTTAGCTCAATAGCCGATCGCCTATCCTCTCGTGCAGCTGCCTGGACAGAGTCCACATGGTCTTGGGTCCTTTTAGTAGATTTGACTACATCTTCAAGTTCCCTACTAATTTCTTTCGCCGTTTCATTAGTCTTTTGGATTTCTGTTTGTAAATCACGTAGTGCTGGGACAAGGATAGAGTCCACCGCTTCCCTGACAGCAGAGGCTACCGCCACATCTAGGCCACATTGTTGCTCTTGGAGGGCTAGTTTTATGCCATTAGCTATAGCTGCATTGAGTTCATCCTTAGAGATGGCAGAATCCTTGAATTTTTTCTTTATAGGCGACTATTCATTCTCCCTTTTCCATGCTTCTTTGCTTGAGGAAGGATTCATGATGAAAATGTTGTTGAAGTATTCGAGATATATGATAGGATTATTGAAAAAAATAGACTTTGAGAGCAGAGCTAAAAACTATGCAGGCATCGCTGTCGATGGGTCACGTGATCCCCTCGCCCTGAACAGATCTTAACAAGATAAATGTCTTTGGACAACAGAGATTATAAGTTTTTTAATGATAACATTGATATAAAATATTCAAGAGTTAAGCAATGAGAGGTTTCGAAATTTCAGTGAGCATCTGCATGCACAATTTTCACACCATGGCCAGCTGATATGCCTATTATTATCTTTGAGGTAGTCCTATGAAAAGTTAAGTTTAGTGGTCTTGGTGTCATAAAACAAAATAATGAATCAGCTTCTTCCAAATTAACCTTCCAAATCTTTCTTGGCATCTTCCAAATTAAGAAATGGTCTGAATGCTTGGAAAAAGGACTATCCGCTTCTGGTAAATGATTTCAACAGCGAATCATCAGATGATTCTAATGATGAAATCGATGGTGCTTTGTAAATGCAAAGTCAGGGAGGCAGGTCAGAGGGTTTGGTAGCTACCTGGTGGTGATGTGGAAAGTATGCCAAGCAGTAAACTGACATTCATTGTGTTTGTTGTAAAGAACATAAACCTTTATGGGCTATAGTACAAGCACAGTCACTGAATTGTTTCACGGATAAACCCAGTTTGGAAATGCATGTCACACACAAGCCTGCATTGAAAATGGATTATAGACAAGCCAGGATAGCCAGACATGTGAGAGGAGCAGCACCAGATGGAGAACTTGCAAATTGGTAAGCAGCCTATTATATTTCGAAACTCAGTGTGTGCACATGTTTATGTATATGTGTGTGTGTGTGTGTGTGTGTATATATACTAGCTATAAAGCTTATTTATTTATTTATTTATTTATTTATTTATTTCTTCTTCTTCTTTTGGCTGCTCCTGATTAGGGGTCGCCACAGCAGATCTTTCGTCTCCATTCCTCCCTGTCTTCTGCATCCTTCTCTACCACACCTGCCACTTTCATGTCCTCTCTCACCACATCCATGTATCTCCTCTTTAGCCTTCCTCGTTTTCATGTGCCTGGCAGCTCCATCCTCAACATTCTCCTTCCAACATGCTCTGCATCTCTTCTCAGGATGTGCCCACCCAATCTCAGTCTCATCTCTCTAACTAACTTAGTATATGGTATATATGGTATATATTTATTTATGGGGATAGTTTATATATTCATATTTACAGGGATAGGTATGTAGTAGATATTTATTTTTGTAATTATATATTTATATAGATATTTATGAAGTGTATATATGGTATATAGTATATATATTTTTTGTAATTATATATTTATATAGATATTTGTGAAGTGTATATATGGAATGTAGTATATATTTATTTTTTTAATTAAATATTTATATAGATATTTATGAAGTGTGTATATATATATATATATATATATATATATATATATATATATATATATATATATATATATGGTATGTAGTATATATTTATTTTTGTAATTATATATTTATATAGATATTCATGAAGTGTATATATGGTATATATTTTTATAGGTGTATTTATAAAGTTTGGATGTCGGGGTAGTTAAAAAGGGGTGGGAAATTAAAAAAGTATTGTACTTCTTCCCACTCCTTTTTTGAACAATGTGTGGTGTATTGTAATGTCTTAGCTCTTTATGTATTTTATTTATTAATTTTTTTGTCACTTTCTTGTTTTCTTTCTTTTGTATGTACAAATAGTTACATACATTTTTTTCTACATGTTCGAAATAAAAAATAAATTCAATTAAAAAAAAACATCGGTGCAGCATCGATGCAAATATGTGCCGTGTGAACACCCCATATGTCAGGTACGAGGTAGGCAAATGCATGTCTCATCTCATTATCTCTAGCCACTTTATCCTGTTCTACAGGGTCACAGGCAAGCTGGAGCCTATCCCAGCTGACTACGGGCAAAAGGCGGGGTACACCCTGGACAAGTCCTCAGGTCATCACAGGGCTGACACATTGACACAGACAACCATTCACACCTACGGTCAATTTAGGGTCGCCAGTTAACCTAACCTGCATGTCTTTGGACTGTGGGGGAAACCAGAGCACCTGGAGGAAACCCAAGCGGACATGGGGAGAACATGCAAACTCCACACAGAAAGGCCCTCATCGGCCATGGGGCTCGAACCTGGACCTTCTTGCTGTGAGGCAACAACGCTAACCACTACACCACCATACCACCCAAATGCATGTGCAGAAGTATATTTAATAACACCAGTGAAGATATATACATTCGTGAAAACAGACACACAGGCAAACAGTCCAAATAGCCAGGCTAAATCCAAAACATTAAACATGCAAAGGGTCGGGCGAGGTGCAAATGGGATATCAGAAGCAGAGTGAAAATGTGAACCAGGAACAGGAACAACAATCAGGAAACCAGGAAATCAGAAACAAGGGTAGAAAGGCTCAGTAATGCGTACTGACATAGCATAATACTTCGCGCTGGCAGTGCATCAGAACAGTCCTTAAATAAGTGCACATATAGCTCCTTAATTAAGTTCAGCTGCACATCGTTAACAGCATGTGTGCTGGAGTCTGCTCGATGCACACACAGCCCTGGGTGCACCTTCAAGTGCGCATGCCACAGCATGCAGGACTGACAGACCCCCCCCCCCCCAAAAAAAAAAATCCATCCTTCTTGGCTCCGGTGGGGGCTCAGGTTCAGGCTCAGGACAAAACTTGCACTCCTGACTTGCACTGGTTTCAGACTCTGGAGATGACTCGGGTTCTGGACTGGACTTGGATTCGAGTTTTGTACTGGACTTGTGCTCGATCTGTGGAGATGACTCAAACTCTGGATTGGACATGGGCTCTGGAAATGACTTGGGCCCTGTGGATGAAGCATGCTCAGACTTTGGACTTGACTTGGGCCCTGGACTTGGCTAGGATCCAGGACTTACACTGAGCTCTGGGCTGGATTCGAGGTCTGGAGATGACTTGAACTTTGGGCTGGACTCTGGCTCCAGCTCAGGAGATGACTCAGGCTTGAACTCTGGATCTGTCTTGCACTTAGGGCTGGTAGTGTGCTCAATCTCAGGGCTGGACTCAAGCTCTGGAGATGACTTGAGCTCTGGACTGGACTCTAGCTCAAGCTCTGGACTGGATTCTGGCTCCATCTCAGGAGATGACTCAGGCTTGATCTCTGGATCTGGTTTGGACTCAGGGCTGGTAGTGTGCTAGAGCTCAGGAGATGACTCAGGCTTTGGACTGGACTCAAGCTCTGGGGATGACTTGGGCTCAAGGCAAGAAGCGAGCTCCAACTCAGGCTCCAGGCTGTACCTGGTTTCCAGGCTCTGGAGATGACTCGGACCCAAGACTTGGACTCTGAACTTGACTCAGGCATGGGCTTGAGTTCTGTCAACGCATTGCTATGGTCCTGGCTGGGAAGCGGGATGATGACATCTTCATGGCTGGGCAGCAGCAGGACGATGATATCTTCATGGCCGGGTGGCAGAGGAACAATGATGCCTTCATAGCCAGGCAGCGGTGGGACGATGATGCCTTCATAGCCAGCTGAGGCAGAGGTCGCACTTTCATCCTCTAACACAGGTTCTGGAACAGGCCCAGGTTCTGGCACTGGCCTTGACTCTAGCATAGGCACTGGAGCTGAGCAGGCCCTGGCTCCAACTCTGGTGTTGCTATGGTCCTGGCTGGGTGACAGGATGATGACGTCTTCATGACCGGGTGGCAGCAGGATGACGTCTGCATGGCCAGGCAGCAGCGGGATGATGACGTCTTCATGGCCGGGTGGTGGCGGAACAACGACGCCTTCATGGCCGGGCGGCAGCAGGATGACGATGCCTTCATAGCCAGCTGAGGCAGAGGTTGTGCCATCGTCCTCTAACACAGGTTCTGGAACAGGCCCAGGTTCTGGCACTGGCCTTGACTCTAGCATAGGCACTGGAGCTGGTGCAGGCACTGGCTCTGACTCTGACATTGGCACTGGAGCTGGCTCTGCTTCAGGCAGGGGTTCTGATGCAGACTCTGGTTCAGGCATTGATTCAGGTGCTGGCTCTAGCTGACAAACCAGATCTGGAAAAACAGCCTCTAAGAGGTGCCCTAGAACAACAGCCACCTCTACTGTCTCTGCATTGGTCACTGGAGGGAGCTCTGGAGCGATGGCCTCCTCTGCTGCATCAGCCACTGGAGGGAGCTCTAGAGTGACAGCCTCCTCCACTGCATCAGCCACTGGAGGGAGCTCTGGAACGATGGCCTCTTCCACTGTGTCAGCCACTGGAGGGAGTTCTGGAGTGATGGCCTCCTCCACTGCATCAGCCACTGGAGGGAGCTCTGGAGCAACAGTCTCCTCCACTGCCACTGCGTTGGCCATCGGCGTGATCACCCTCCCAAAAAAATTTCATGGGATTCCTCCTTTTCCAAAGATTCAAAAATAAACTGAAGCATGGCTAAGAAAGTCAGTGAACTCTGAAGGCATGGGTGCTCGACTCAGATCAGGTACTCCACCCATCAGCGAGCTCGTCCAGCTGTCCATTTGAGCAGAGGGCTCACCCAGATCAGTTCAGGAGGCTTGGGTTCTACAAAATCCTCATAAAACAGATTACACTGCAAGCTGAATCCCCTAGGGTGATATATTCCATGGTACATAGCCGGGAGGATCGTTCTGAAATGCTGCTGGAAATATGAAGCCAGGGATCAAGTTACAGGAACATGGTACAGTATATGCGAGGTATGGCAAACTGTATTACTTCTACTGCAGCCATTGTTGGCGAAGTATTCTGTTAGGTACAAGGTAGGCGGATGCATGTGCAGAAGTATATTTAATAACACCAGTGAAGATATGCAATCGTGAAAACAGACACACAGGCAAACAGTCCAAATCGCCAGGCTAAATCCAAAACATTAAACATGCAAAGGGTCAGGCGAGGCACAAACAGGATATCAGAGGCAGAGCGAAAACATGAACAAGGAACAGGAACAACAATCAGGAAACCAGGAAATCAGAAACAAGAGTAGAAAGGCTTGGTAATGCATACTGACATAGTGTAATACTTCATACTGATCGTGCATCAGAACAGTCCTTAAATAGGTGCACATATAGCTCCTTAATTAAATTCAGGTGCACGTCATTAACGGCGTGCGTGCTGGAGTCCGCTCGGCGTGCATGCAGCCTGGGGTACACCTTCAGGTGCGCGCGCCACAGTGCACAGGACTGACAGTCTACGCTCACTCCTCATGAGGAACAATTGAAAAAAAGAAAAAAATGTGGCCCTAAATGAATTCATTGTCCTATTTTAAAAAAAAAACTAATAAAATTGGAAGTCTGTGATTCGAATTCAGTAGCTTTTGGTCCACTAAACATAAATAATTGGGTGTCAGGGAAAATTATTTTTATGACCTAAACTTGAAAAATCTGAAAGGCAGTCTACCTTTAAGAAAGAGATTAAGATGCTCTTGAAAGATTTTCTCAGACACTTCTATTCAAGAAACATCTGGCGACCTTGAAGATCTGAACTACATGCAGGTCATTTTCATAATCTGAATGGGAAGCCCAAAAAATCAACTGAGGTATCTACATAACACGACTCTGAATCCAAGGAAGTTTCCTACCATAATACTGACATCACTTTTGAACATTAGTCATGGACTGTGCATACAACCCAATGTATAAATCTCAGCATATCATGCAACTTATATGTTAGTGGCAGAAATGACATCACAATACTGTTAGCAAATCTTGAATCATTCTCATCTCATCTCATTATCTCTAGCCGCTTTATCCTGTTCTACAGGATCGCAGGCAAGCTGGAGCCTATCCCAGCTGACTACGGGCGAAAGGCAGGGTACACCCTGGACAAGTCGTCAGGTCATCACAGGGCTGACACATAGACACAGACAACCATTCACACTCACATTCACACCTACGGTCAATTTAGAGTCACCAGTTAACCTAACCTGCATGTCTTTGGACTGTGGGGGAAACCGGAGCACTCAGAGGAAACTCACGCGGACACGGGGAGAACATGCAAACTCCGCACAGAAAGGCCCTCGCCGGCCACGGGGCTCGAACCCAGACCTTCTTGCTGTGAGGCGACAGCGCTAACCACTACACCACCGTGCCGCTCCTTGAATCATTCTATTCGATATTTATTCAATTTCCACATTTTTATGTAACATGTAAATTTACCTTTCCTCCTCCAGTTAATCATCCATCCATCCATTATCCATAACCACTTATCATGTGCAGGGTCGTGGGCAAGCTGGAGCCTATCCCAGCTGACTATGGGTGAGAGGCAGAGTACACCCTGGACGAGTCACCAGGTCATTGCAGGGCTGATGCATAGAAACAAACAAGCATTCACACTCATATTCATGCCTACTGCCACCAATTAGCCTAACCTACATGTATTTGGACTGTGAGGGAAACCGGAGCACCCTGAGGAAACCCACGCAGACAACATGCAAACTTCACACAGAAAGGCCCCAGTTGGCCACTGGTTTCGAACCCATAACCGTCTTGCAGTGAGGCAACAGTGCTAGCTGCTACACCACCTTGCCACCCTGGTTAATCAATATAGGCTAATTTATCCAGGACACACATAGCTGGCTAAATGTAATGAAGCAATAAATAAAGTAAAATTGATTGTTTTTTCAATTGAACTTTAACAATCATCAACAGACAGCATCTCTCATCACTTTCCTAGTTAGCAAATGAGTTGGTTTAGGGTCAGTTTTTCTTGGCAGTGTCTAATGAAAAAAATTTAAGTTTTTGTTTGCTGCTGAAATCCTGAGGTAAATCATAGACTGTAAACGGCTTTTACTTGATGATATCCATATTGGCAGTGAGTTTGTTCAAGCTAAAACCAGGATTATCTTCTCTTCAAGTCTCATTATGTGCTGGGTGTCAGTTCTGTAAACAAAGCTGCCATTAGTGGCCTACACAATCCTATAGTCATTTATTTTTCACCCACAAACTCAAAACTCAAACTCTGCCTCTGACAGGACATGCATATTATCTCTGTTGAGACTCAATTACTTAAAAGCTTACTTCACTTTCAGCTAAAGTTTTCTCAAAGCTCATGAGGGACTTCACTGTTTACTTATTAATTGTCAAAAGTTAATGGGTTTTAAGAAGGCACCATGTTGTGTTTATGTAAAATGAATAAATAAGTATTATTAGGGAATACTTCACTACCAATATGGTGTTCAATTATTTATACTCATACTCAATACTAACATCTGACACCATGTGACACTAGTGTTGTAGTACTTAAAACCAGTCTCAAGACCACTTTTTGAAGGTCTTGGTCTTGTCTCGGAATCAACTGTATTTTCACTCAGTCTTGTCTCAGTCTCAGACATAGAGGACTCAGGATTTTATTTCAAGACCAGTCAAGACCACAACTGTGGGGATTTCACTAAATTGCCTGTGCATTGTATGATTTTTTTGTTAACATCGTTATTGTGATTGGATGTAAAACTTCCTGCTCCAAATGCAACCAATAACATGACTCATTTGAAAATTTTCTTCCTGTTCATGGCTGTCACCCCTCCCCTCCCCCGTTCACACACACTGGTCTGGCTCTGGTCTTGACTTAGTCTTGGTCTTGACTTGATCTCAACTCCTCAAAGTCTTGGTCTCGATACACTTTGGTCTTGGTCATGGCTTGGTCTCAGTTTAGATGGTCTTGTCTATGATGTCAGCCTAGTATACATTGTTGTGCTAAAAAACAAATGACAGGAAATAACAGTGATCTGGATGTATTTCATGATTAATGTTACCAATCAAAGCAAAGCAGACTGCAAAATATCAAGAAAGGGAAATCCTACACTACAGTGGAGCGCTGTTATAACACGGTAGTTGGGATCCAAACAATCCGACTATGTTATGAGTGAATCTATGTTATCACGGTATGGGAAATCTTGGTAAGGGTTATATTAACTTTTACACTAACTTTTCACAATGTCTGCAAAAGTTCAGCATCTTTATAATCACATGCTGATTGTGCTCTAATCTGGGACAGGTGCATGCAATTAGTCTTTGAGGTGCACGCTGCTCAAAGCACAAAAGAGCACAAGTGAAAGTTTTGACATCAAAACAGCATCATAGCATCACCGAGTTAATTACAAGTCATTATAAAATTACAATAGCAGTGAGAATTATATGGATAATCGTGTAATAATTAACTGCATGTACCGGTAATAACAAGTAAACAAAAAGTGTTCAAAGAATAGAACAATGATTATTATGCAACAAGCACAGTTTTGAGGCATAACTTTCATTTGTTGAAATCTTGTGTGGGCCTGTAGTCGGACAAAATGAAGCATATTTCATAGATGCATGACGTTTGCCACAGAAGTATCATTGCATTTAAACCATCTTAAAGCATTTTCAAGTGACCTGATGATCTTGGAAGTGGCAGGTGGCGGATCCGCGATGTCTTCCTCATCCTTGTCAACTTCTTCACCAATCTGTTCTGGTTGCTGCTGGTCCTCAGGATTGTTACGAATGACAAAACTCAATCATGTGATGTACCACCTATGCAAAACATGCCGGCAGAAATTACAAAGCCTAAAATTTTGGAAGTCATGAGCTGACTGTGTTACAATGTTTTTTGTGTAATAGTGATCCGTATTATAACAGTGCTCCATTGTACACATAACCTGAAAAAACATCATGAACATCTTCATTCATCTTTAGAAACAACCAACAGTTCAGCAAACACTAGTGAGCATACAGTATACATGTCTACAGACAACACTAGGTAAGGGAAAATAACAGCTATTACTTACAAGTAATTTTGGAGCATTTAAAACACAATTAAGTGTACTTTATTTACAGTTGTATAGAAATGTGTTTTCTGACATAGAACAAAACCTGCTCTCCCTTGCAACCCTGCCTGATAACTAAAGTTAGTAATGTAGCTACTAATGTAAGAACATGCATGAGTGGGTAAGATGAGCAAAATATAATGTTTCCTGATGCCCCTGATTGATTAATGCTATATAAGTTGTTCATTTTGGTTTTAGTTTCAGTATCACCAAATATCAGGTGGCATGGTGGTGTAGTGGTTAGCACTGTCACCTCACAGCAAGAAGGTCCTGGGTTCAAGCCCAGCAGTCAATGGGGGCCTTTCTGTGTGGAGTTTGCGTGTTCTCCCCATGTCTGTATGGGTTTCCTCCGGGTGCTCTGGTTTCCCCCACAGTCCAAAGACATGCAGGTTAGGCAAACTGGTGGCTCTAAATTGACCATAGGTGTGAATTGTTGAGAGGAGAAAACCTCTATAGTAATCCAGTAGAAGGCAATGGGAAACCACTACTGTAATGTTCCCTAGACACTTTGATGGCTGAAGCCGTCAGAGTGGCCACATCACTGCAGTGATATGCCAAAATGGATGGATGGATCAACAAACATCATATCATACTCATTTGAGGAAAAAATGGATCAATGTTGATTTGATTTTTATTCACCAAATGAATTTGGTAATTGCACAGATTTAAATTATATCAACATGGAGATACTAAAACAAGATGCAGGGGATAAAAATCATACTTGTTTGAGAGAGATGGAAAAATCAGCCAAAGCAAAACACATCAGTTTTTCTGACTAGGGCAGTTGTTTCTCCTCTTGAAAAAGGCCTGCATGTCTTACGACGTACATATCCACAGGCAGACCAAGGAAAAAACAAGCACCTTAAATCCACCAACACACAACATGAAGTGGCTGTATCCTCAGGGTGAGCATGTTAACCAACCTACACATCTGCAAATATATAGATATATGCTCTGGACAAGACACCAAAAAAGTGAAAAAGTAGTAGCTGTTTTTGGTCATCATGTCAATTTTTTGATTGTGTGAATTCTAGATCATGCCTTTGAGAGTTTCTTTTCCCCCTCTAGGCTCTGAAATCCCACACTGGCTTTCAACATCCACCTGAACTGATCAGACATGGCCTAAAGCCTTCCTGTCTACACCGACACTCATGTCAACACACTATTGAACAGTGATATCATCTGACTTGTACATTTTTACCACTCCATTTGCTTCTTTTCCACATACTGTACAGGACTTAAAATGGATTGATATGGATGCATCAGTATTAAGCATGTAACAATATATTGTGCAATGATAAATCATGATACAAAGTTATCACTATTTGAATCAATTAAATAAAAAATGAAGATCATTGTAAGCCTGTGTTATCTTTAGGTTTTCCTAGCTGTAACTGCATTGTTTAGACAGCAGACGGCAGAATAACGGAACAACAGCAGAATAACGTACAACAGCGAGAATGCATTTGACTTCACTCTAGGCAGAAGTAACACAGCTCTAATGCTGCAAAAACACACACACACAAAGAAAACAGATCTAATATAAGAAAGAGCTGTTGTGCGATTGACTGAACAAATAGATTTAACAAGAAATCAGCACTCTCTTTTTACAGACTGCTGAAAACTAAAGAAAACAGAACAAATTGAGGTAGTACAACTGTTCATAAAAGTTTATTAAGAAAAGGCCTATTTGTTCTTGACTTTGTTTTCATTTTTAACAAAAGGAATATTTAAGTTGATTAAGAATAGGAAAATAAATGTTGCATTTTTTGTAATAAAACTTTCATATATATATATATTTTTTTTAATTGAATTGCGCACCCTATATCATGCATCGAATTGTGGATTGGGTGAATCGCTAAATGCCTAGTAAATACAATACATTTGTTATATTTGTTTGTCTTCATTGCATCGGAGTACCTCATTGTCAATAAGCAAAAGTGCTATATTGTCAAGAACAACATGCTGGGTAAGAGCTCCCCCCCCCCCCCCCCCCCCAACATTGTCTGTATCAGTGTCTATCTTGCTTTAGCTGCAGCACTGGTTTCTTCCATCTGTTGCTAGCAATGAAGACATCTGAGTTTTCTGAATTGTATGTGTACAATGTTTTATCAGGTTGTTTGTACTGTATGAAGATGTTGTAGTTCCCCTTCTTGATATTTTTGCAGTCTACTTTGCATTCTATTTATGATTGCTATCATAAATCATGAAATGCCCCCAGATCACTGCCATTTATTTCATGTCATGTTTATTAGCATGATAATGACACTCGACTTCCATCACATAGTACCACTTGGTATCAGATGTCAGTATGAGAGTATTTTTTTAATGAGCATGAGTAAATAAGTACGCTATCAGACTGATACCTCATACCAACATCAGTATCGGTGCATCCCTAGTTGTAACTAGTATGCCACCTTTAAAAAAAGGTATTATACAGTATATTACCATGACACACAGTATGATGTAGAATACGGGGCATAGAAAGGGAAAATGGCAAGAGAGTAGCTCCATAAAGGGCAACGAAAATGTCAAAAATGCACAATGATTCAAACTGAGAGGCCCTAATGTCATCAACCTACTGCAGCTTCGGTTACAGGCATGAAATATTCACCAGCAAGAGTTTGATAAGAGTCTTCAGTTTGAGTTTTATTAATGCCATGCTGCTGTATTATATGTCACATTTCAGGTGAAAAACAAGCCCAAAGATCAGGACAAAATAAAAATGGTTTGAGACCCAAATAACTGCCCTGAAGCCTCTTTCTTTCTGTATGGCAATATTCAGCTTTAATATCATTAGGCTATCCATGATTATTCTATCCACATTCACTGGATATGAGCAATCGCATGCTCTGATTGGCTACTCTACTACTAGGCTATCAGCTCATATACCATGAGTAGAGAAAAATAAAATGGTGGAGCATGTTGCTGAACCAACTGAGTATGAACTAAAAACTCTACTCAAAAACAAAACCCCAAAAATTATCAAGTATTTAAAAGAAACCAACATAGCTGAAAGAATATAGTTGTTTGTTTGTTTTTTTCTCCCCACCAATATCTGGTCCACATTCCAGTCCAATTGGTGGCAGTAATGTACCTTTAAGTTGGTTTGCCAATCACCAAAAAAGCCCTAAAGAAGAAGAAGAAGTCAAGTTTATTTCTATCACACTTTTAACAACAGACATTGTCGCAAAGCAGCTTTACAGAATTTGAATGACTTTAAGCATGAGCTAATTATCCCGAATCTATCCCCTAATCTATCCCCAGTGAGCAAGCCTGTGGCGACGGTGGCAAGGAAAAACTCACTCAGACGACATGAGGAAGAAACCTCAAAAGGAACCAGACTCAAACGGGAACCCATGGTCATTTGGGTGACAACAGACAATATGACTATAACATTAAGAGTTTTAACATATTGTCTGTTTTCTTGACGTTATAACTCTTCATTGATGGAAACTTGAGTGCAAAACTGTTCATGACAACTGCAGTCCTAATGTTAGCAAATCAACTATAGTCCTCAGCCATAAAAGCATTACTGTAAGTGTCCAGAGCATCTTCCAAGTGTGACTTTCAACTGTCCATATGGGGCCATCCTCCACAGGAGCGATGTGATGAGACTCCGACCAGACATAGGGCATCAAGATGGATCAGGCAGGTCCGAGGAGCAGAAGAGGTCAGCATCTTGATCTCAGGATTGACATGTAACTCAGAGGGACAGACAGGGGTGAAGAGAGAGAAAACACAGGTTATTAGGTATGCCAAATGTCACCTGAATAAGTAGAAACAATACACATTTTGTGCTGAGTGCAAGCAGGGACTCCGGCAAAACTAACTATGACAGCATAACTAAAAGGGGAGAGCCAGAAGGAAACACAGGCATGAGGGAGCCCTGGGACATAAAGCAGCCAGCCACTACACCATCAACAAACTCGAGTGAGCAAGCAAGTGGGGGACTGACATCCTAGTTTACCAAAACAGTCTATGTCTGAGGACCCTCCAGATCTACTCCTTTACCTCATAAACACAATTAAGAAAAGGCTTGACGAAACAGATGTTTTCAGCCTAGACTTACACGCTGAGACTGTGTCTGATTTCCAAACACTACTTGGAAGGCTGTTCCATAACTGGGGGCTTTGTAAGAAAAGGCTCTGCCCCTTGATGTAGCCTTCACTATATGAGGTACCAGCAGATAGCCTGCACCTTTTGATCTAAGTAGGTGTGGTGGGTCATAAAGGACCAGAAGTTCACTCAGGTACTGTGGCACAAGACCATTCAGTGCTTTAAAGGTCAATAGTAGTATTTTATAATCAATACGAATTAGCCAATGCAGTGTGGATAAGACAGGGGTGATGTGATCATATTTTCTAGTTCTAGTAAGGACTCTTGCTGTTGCATTTTGAACTAACTGGAGCTTGTTTATGCACTTACTGGAATATCCAGACAGTAAGGCATTACAGTAATCCAACCTGGAGGTAACAAAAGCATGAACTAGTTTTTCTGCGTCATGTAGTGACATTAAATTTCTTATCTTAGCAATATTTCTGAGATGAAAGAAAGCTATCTGGGTAATGTTATCGATATGAGTTTCAAATGAAAGACTGGGGTCAATAATCACCCCTTGGTCTTTTACTGCTGCACATGAAGAAACAGAAAGGCCATCCAGAGTTACTGTGTAATAAGAAAACCTACTTCTAGCTGCATGTGGTCCTAGAACAAGTACTTCAGTCTTGTCAGAGTTAAGCAGAAGGAAGTTAATAAGCATCCAGTGTCTAATGTCCTTTACACATTCCTCAATTCTATTAAGCTGGTGTCTCTCATCTGGTTTTGCAGGAACATACAACCGTGTCTCATCAGCATAATAGTGGAAACTAATACCATGTTTATGAATAATATCACCCAGAGGTAACACATATAAAGAAAAAAGCAGTGGACCCAAGACAGAACCTTGTGGAACACCAAACTTTACCTCAGTGTGTCTAGAAAAATCACCATTTACATCAACATACTGATAGCGATCAGTTAAATAAGAGTTGAGCCAGGAGAGGGCCGTTCCTTTAACTCCCACAACATTTTCTAGTCTATCCAGAAGAGTGGAATGATCAATGGTCTCAAATTCTGCACTAAGGTCAAGCAACGCACAGCCCTGATCAGACGCCAACAGTAGGTCATTTACTACTTTAACCAGTGCTGTCTCAGTGCTATGATGAGGTCTAAATCCTGACTGATACATTTCATGGATGTTATTCCAATGTAAATATGAGCATAACTGCTGTGCCACAGCTTTTTCAAAGATCTTGGAGATAAAGGGGATGTTTGATATTGGCCGATAATTGGACAGCTGATAGGGATCAAGGTCAGGTTTTTAATCAGGGGTTCGATAACTGCTAGTTTAAAGGATTTGGGTACATAGCCGATCCTAAGAGAATAATTTATTATTTTTAGAAGCGGTTCAATTACTTCAGGTATTATCTGTTTGAATAGACGTGTAGGTAAGGGATCTAGTACACAAGTTGAGGATTTTGATGTGAAGATTAACAAAAGTAATTCAGTTTCTCTAAGGGGAGTAAAACATTCTAATTGCTGATCTGATACAATTATATTGTTAACTACAGGGTCACTTACATTGTCTGACCTTAAATTAGTAGTTTGAATTTTTATCGGATATTTTCTGGCACTGGAACACATTTCGCACCAAAGAGAGGCTATAAGGCGGGCGGCACGGTGGTGTAGTGGTTAGCGCTGTCGCCTCACAGCAAGAAGGTCCTGGGTTCGAGCCCCAGGGCCAGCGAGGGCCTTTCTGTGTGGAGTTTGCATGTTCTCCCCGTGTCCGTGTGGGTTTCCTCCGGGTGCTCCGGTTTCCCCCACAGCCCAAAGACATGCAGGTTAGGTTAACTGGTGACTTTAAATTGACCGTAGGTGTGAATGTGAGTGTGAATGGTTGTCTGTGTCTATGTGTCAGCCCTGTGATGACTTGGCGACTTGTCCAGGGTGTACCCCGCCTTTCGCCCATAGTCAGCTGGGATGGGCTCCAGCTTGCCTGCGACCCTGTAGAAGGATAAATTGAGATAATGAGATGAGATAATGAGAGGCTATAAGGCATGACCTGGTACTTAAAATGGCCGGTGCTGGTACTGAAGGCAGTCTTCCACTTGTCGCCCTCACAGATGTGGGCCAGGTTGTAGGCAAGACATAGGTCAAGCTTGGAGAAGACCGTGGTGCTGCGGAGCTGTTCCAATATGGAGGGCACAAGTGGAAGTGGATATGAGTATTTCATTGATCTCTGATTGAGTCCACGAAAGTCTATACATGGACGAAGTCCACCCCCTCTCTTCTCCACGAAAAAGAATCCCACTGACGCTGGTGAAGTGGACGGGTGTATGTACCCCTGCTTGAGGGCCTCCTGTATGTACTCTTCCATAGCAGCTTGTTCATTCTGGGACAGAGGGTAAATGCGGCTCTGTGGGGGAGAAGTACCGGACAGGAGGTCGATGGCACAATCATATGGACGATGTGGGGGTAGGCCACATGCTTTGCCCTTGCTAAAGACCTTCCCTAGGTCCAGGTAGCATGTGGGGATCCCTTCCAGGGAGTCAGGGTGAGGACTCTCTATGGAGGTGGAGGAAAGATTTAACTGAGGACATCGGAGGCAGTTCTGGAAACTTGTCGAGGCCCACTGGAGAATCTTCTTGTTCTGCCAGGAGATGAGTGGTTCATGAAGCTGTAGCCACAGATAGCCCAGGATGATGTCGTGATGCTTGGTAGCTGTAACAAGGAGTGAGATTTGTTCAGAGTGAAGCCACCTGAATACACATGGGAGCAGTCCGGGAGGTGATGAGGCCCTCCCCATGGGGCCTCCATCGATGGACCGGATACTGAGTGGGCTCTGCAGCGAGTTTGTGGGCAGATTGAACCTCTGGACAACTGAGCTTGTGATGAAGTTTCCGTCTGCCATGAGTCGATAAATGCAGACAGCACATGGGTAGAGGAAGACAGTTTCAGTAAGACTGGAAGCTTGAAAGCTTGAGCTCTTAGTGATCTCATGGGACTCACCGAATCAGCCTTGGTCTCCTTGGTGAATGCTGAGCAGACTGGACACTAGATGATAGGGTGATTGGAGCTCCTGCAATAGAAGCACAAGCCCTCCTTCTTTCTCCGATCTCGTTCAGAATGTTTCAGGTGAGCATGAGAAACTTCCATAGGAGAGGGAGAATCAGAGGGCATGGCAGGCTTGGCTTCCTCCCAGAGGGATGGGCGGCTGGATAGCAGATGATCAAGCCAAATGGCGAGATTAATTAGATCGTCCAGAGTGAGATGTTCATTGCGGCATGCTAGTTCACTCAATACTGAGGGGTGAAGTCCTTGGCAAAATACTGCCTTTAACACTGGCTCATTCCATCTGCTGGTGGCTGCAAGAGTCCAGAAATCTAGGCCATAATCAGCAACTCTCCTTGAACCTTGGGTGATGGTGAGTAGGCTCTCACTGACTTCAATTCCCTCTGATTTGTGATCGAACACACGCTTGAATAACTCCAGAAAGCTGTCACAGGAGGTGGTGTGTTCATCTCCGTTCCTCCACACTGCGCTGGCCCACTGTAGCACTTTGCCAGTTAAAAGCAAAAGAAATTCTGCAATCTTGCATTCATCCGAGATGTGTGGGGGCGAGGAGAAGTACATGGAGCACTGAAGCAGAAACCTTGCAGCTGAGTGCATCCCCGGCGTACTTCTCAGGGCGTGGAAGTGGGAACGTGGGACTCGGAGGAGCTTTGGGGTGCATTAGGAGGGCTTGCGGCATCATAGCAGCGAGCCGAGCCATCTTGGTGTTGAGCTCGGCAAGCATCTGCTGATGTTCTCCTAAGAGGTGCCCTTGAGCAATCAAAGCAGTCTGCCATGCCTCCTCTGTTGCATCCATATGAGGTGAAGTATCCTGTTAGGTTGCAGGCACTTATGAATGTATGTGCAGGGGAGAGTGGGGAACACAGACTGGCAAACAAATCCAAAACACTAGACGAAATCGAAGTCGAGGGACAGGCAGGGGTTGATTGAATGGCAGACAGAGTAATAAGGGCTAGACTAAAGAGTAACAAGAATGAGACAATAACGAGGGTCAAGAACACGATAAGGCAGGTGGTAAAACACTGAACGATACTTCGCATCGAGTGAGTGTGGAAGAGGTGTTTATATAGTGTGGGCTGATTAAACAGGAAATGAGTGACGGGTATAATTAAAAGACAGGTGATAGAGGGCACTGTGGTTCTTGGGTGTTGTAGTTCAGATCGACCATGTTAGTAGTCTGACTGGAAGTGATGCTCTCTATCGCATTATTGACATTATCAGCTCATGTATGACTCGATTTCGTGGAATAACTATTAAATATACTACGACCCTGTAGAACAGGATAAAGCGGCTAGAGATAATGAGATGAGATGAGAACTATTAAATATGCAAGCAAATTTCACTTCAGCTTGGTCCTTACAAATTCAGAAACTCAATTCATATGAAAATTCCTGGTCATTAAGACTAGAATTAGGGATGTGGTTATCATTCATCCTTTTCCTTACACCTTTGTGTGAAATTGAACAAAGTCAAACAACATTACATAGTTTCATCTGAAATCATGCTAATTAATTCCTAGTCATTTTAGAGCAAGTGTGACCAACAGGCTATAATTTTGGATAAAGCCACTTTGTATAATAACAATGTAACATAAATTAAATATTTCCCACACTGACATGGTAATTAAAGTAGGAAAAAATTATTTCCACAATGATACACGTTTCTACAAAATACTTATTACCTTTAAATCCTGTTAGAAAGCCTACACTTCATTATAGTGAAACATTTTTCTTCTATCCATAATGAAGAGTAATATGATGTATATGAGTAGTAGAGTGCTATTTGAGATTAAATGTTATGCTATGCAATTCTGCCTACAACAGGTTTTTTTTTTTAGAATATGAGCATTTTTCTTTTTAAATACGTATAAACACCAAAAGTTAATTATCTTTTCAAAGCCTCCAATGCACCATGTCCTTTGCTTGTCAATAAAGCACTTATGCATTTAATTAACTCAGTGCTGCTGGTGTGTCACTAATATCAAACTAAAGAGCTGTGGATACAATTACTGAATGGCATGTGAATAAATTCAAGAATATTTCCATATCATGCCTGGAGCTTTCTACCACAACCCATGCAGGAATCTTCGAACTGCCATACTTTTTTATTTATTATTTTAAAAAATGATATATGTGAAATATCAGCATGATGAATTCACTATATGTTACACAACAATACAATTGGCTCAGAAAGTGAACAGAGAAAGACAGTAGCTCCATAAAGGGCAAAGAAAATGTCAAAAATAAAATAGGAGTCAAAAAAAAATGTGATGTGTTTTGAACTATTAGGATTGTCCATGCTGGAGCATCTCTGCCGCTGTGTGCCAAAATTTTAGTTACATACCATAACTTGCCATGTTGATGCAATAAAATAGCCATCATAAAAATTGTTCATGAATTGCAGGCACAAGCAGAATTAGTGCCAATATACAATCTGTACAATCTAAGTGTGTGTGTGTGTGTGTGTGTGTGTGTGTGTGTGTGTGTGTGTGTGTGTGTGTGTGTGTAAAACTCGACAATGAATCTATTTGTTTATTGTCTTATTGATGGTATAATAAGAATTATTCAATCCACATTCACTGGATATTAACAATCACATGCTCTGATTGGTGATTCTACTACTAGGCTATCAGCTCATATACCATGAGTAGAGAAAAACAAACTGACTGAGCGCATCAAGTCAGATATATCACTTTGTTATCAAGTATTTAAAAGAAGCAGAAATAGCTAAAAGGGTATAGGCCCCCCTCCCCCAGTATCTCCTGTTCCACGCTCCAGCCCAGTTGGTGGCAGTAATGCACCTTTAAGTTGGTTTGCCAACCTCCAAAAAACCCTTAAAGAAGAAGAAAACAGCAGATGGTGTTGCTGAACCAAGAACAAAATAAATAACGCTACTCAGAAACAAAACCCCAAAAAATACAAAAAAGCAACAAAATATGGAATAAAAGTATCTGATGGTAAGAACGTATTTTTTTTATTTTTCAAGAATTATTATTATCGCATTTTTCACAAATTGCTACTGTCATTTCGCCAGTTTGTTTACATTCTAAGTGGAAATGATTTTGTTGGATGTTTTGTACAAATTTTTTATTTATCGAATTTGCAAAAAATAAAAATGCTCCGTTTCTCAAAATCCAGCAAATGTGGCTATAATAAAACAGTTATTCCTCTCAGTCTCATCATACAAGGCTTATAGCTAACTCGGTGCTATGCACCTCGTCGGCTATCAGCTCATGCACGACTCGATTTTGTGGGATAACTGTTAATTATTCTATTCACATTCACTGGATATCAGCAATTGCTTGCTTTGATTGGCTACTCTACTACTAGGGTATCAGCTCATATACCATGACTAGAGAAAAACAAAATGGTGGTGCGTGTTGCTGAACCAACCGAGGATGAAATAAAAACTCTACTCGAAAACAACCCCCCCCCAAAAAAAAGGAACAAAATATGGAATAAAAGAATTTGATGTTAAGAACATTTTTGTAAATTATTTTTCAAGAATTACTATTATAGCATTTTTTCACAAACTGCTACTTTCATTTCACCAGTTTGTTTACATTTTAAGCAAAAACGATTTTGTCAGATGTTTTGTATAAAGTTTTTATTTATCGAATTTGCAAAAAATAAAATAAAAATGCTCTGTTTCTCAAAATCCACTGAATGTGGATAGAATAAAACAGTTATTCCACTCAATCTCATCATACATGGCTTATAGCCGACTCGGTGCTACACTTCTTGTTGGCTATCAGCTCATTTACAATTTTGTGGAATAATTGTTAATTATTCATGTACGATTTTGTGGAATAATTGTTAATGATGTGAGACAAACTACTGTATTATGCGCACATACTGTAAATAGATATATTTGTATTTTTGAGTCTTTCATACTTTTTTGCTCACTATGGCTGTAAAGAGTGGTTATTTGATGCTGTGTTCACACTTATACCGGTACGAAAGTGGTATAACTGTATCAATACAAAGTATACCGGTACAGTTTAGTGCATCTGTCCACACTAGCGAGAAATGTTTGCGGTTTTCTTTCACGGTAGTTGAAATGCGCGTGCGCGAAATGTTTCCGTGGTTACCGAGTAACTTCCTTACGAGAATATGTGGCATCCGTTATTTCGAGATCTCGAGAAAACAAAACAATTATTCCGTGATCTCGAGAAAACAAAACAATTATTTCATGATCTCAGCTGGATCACTGTATCTCCGTCGGTAGAGACGAAGCCGGGCCAGTCTTCTGCGGAGGTGCCGCAGACTAATTTTGAAATTATCCCTTATTAAAAGACTTAATGCAATCTCTCCCTGTGTCAACCCCTGATCAAAATATTGCCTTATTAGGTGATCGATTATTCCAGACATTCTAATGACCAAAGTTGCATCTATACAGAATGAGAAATAGCCCCAAAGTCAGCATATCACAAGTCTCTTGGCGTACCTGAATGAACCATTTCTCAGCTGTTTACTTGAGATCATGGAATAATTGTTTTGTTTTCTCGAGATCTCGAAATAATGGTTTTGTTTTCTCGAGATCTCGAATTAGTTGTGTTGCTTTCTCGAGATCCTGAATTAATTATGTCGTTATCTCGGGATAACAAGGTGAATAAAAAAAAAAGGATTATATGAAGGGCCTCTCTCGGCTTCCGTACGGATGAAACAACGTGTGTGTGCTTTTTGTTGTCAATGTACAGTCTGTATTTCTGGTGGTCATTTATTCAGTCGAATCGTATAAAACGCGCGAGGCAGTTGAGAAAGAAACAAACGAATCTCCGTTCTTCACTATTTTATTCAGCGAAGACATCGATTGAGGTGTGTGACTTTGCGCATGCGCATTATATTTGTATCGATACAGAGCCGCTTCATCTGTCTACACTACAGCGAAGTGCTACAGTACCGATACTGTACCAGTACGAAACCCATACATTTGTGGGTTTCGTATCGATACAGTTATACCGCTACAGTACCGGTATAGTTGCTAGTGTGGACAGGTGTTGCGGTACGAAAGTAGTTTCGTATCGGTACAAAATCCCTAGTGTGGACAGGGTATGAGTTACCGAAACCTTGTCAGCTCAAACCAGCCTTGCTATTCTCCTCCAAACTCTCTCATCAGCAAGGTGTCATGCAACAATCCTAAACTGTATACAATTTGTGAGTCAAGAATATTTCTAAACTTTGATAGATTCAGAAATTATAAACATTAAATATTTCACGTGAATGTTAACCATTTTGTTTGTAAGCATTTTTTTTTCAAGTATAATAATATTGTATCTTTTTTTTATCTCATGGTATTCCTAATCATAGACAATCCTTTTACTTTTGTGATATTTTTCTTTAAATTTTATCCTGATTTGCATTTTAACAAATGTAAAGAATCTGGATATTTTTAAAAATAATTTATACATATTTTGATGACACAGACAGTAAAATGTCACATCCGTGTCATTCATTGAACAAACTTCATAATATGAATTAATGTAATATCCATTAATAATAATAACATCCATATAAATACAACCAAGATTAATATCACAGTAGAAAGAAAACCCAAAAATGGGAAGTCATGAATCAACAGATGATCAATAATTTCCCCGAGGCAAATGCAAAGTGTCTAAGACATAAGTCCTTCCAATAACCTTATTGGTCTGATGGAGTGTGGCTTTCAGCCAAGTATTGAACTGAGAGTCATTCAAATGGGCATCATCATGCTCACTCTTCCTCAGACACACAATTATGATTTTGCAGAGATCAGGATGTTTAGGGTCAGTGGTCATGCTGCTTGCAGAACAATGTTTAAGCACTAATGGAAATAATAACATGTACATTTACTAGTCTTTAAATGCCACAGGAATTTAAGTGGCAGTGTTTTCTGAGCATTTAAGTGACAGGAAGTTTGTGAGTTTTAAATCCTGGGACTGACAAAGAGCCACTGCTGAGCCCTTGAGCAAGACACTTAACTCACAACTGTTCAGCTCAAAGCTGTGATTGAATTCTGCTGCACTTTTAAAATTGCTTAAGAGCATCTGCCAAATGAATGAAAAATAAAAACCTCAAGGCTGGAAAAATAATAGGGAATGGAGTCTGGAGGAAACATGTGTCCAATGGTTTATACCAGGGATTCATAGAGACCTCTTTAAAATGGATGAATGAACAAACAATAATAATAATAATAATAATAATAATAATAATAATAATAATAATAATAATAATGCCTCATTATTTAAATGTGTAATATTTTCACCTCCTGAATTTTTCACTCATAAAAAATAAAAATGAATGAATAAAATTCTCATTAGATTCAAGTTGACATTATTTACACTCACCGGCTGCAGGACTGGAACCCAATGTGTTCTGCTGTTGCATGCTGAGATGCTTTTCTGCTCACCACGGTTGTAAAGAGTGATTATATAAGTTACTATATCCTTCCTGGCAGCTCAAACCAATCTGTCCATTTTCCTCTGACCTCTCTTATTAACAAGGCGTTTGTTTCCACCCACAGAACTGTCGCTGACTCAATGTTTTTTTTTTGTTTTTCACACCATTCTGTGTAAACTCTAGAGACTGTTGTGTGTGAAAACCCCAGGAGATCAGCAGTTTCTGAAATACTCAAACCAGTCCATCTGGCTCAAACCAACACCCATGCCACAGTGAAAGTCACACTTTGAGATCGCAATTTTTCCCATTCTGATGTTTGAAGGGAACATTAACTGAAGCTCTTGATTTGTATCTGCATGATTTTATTCCTTGTGCTGTTGCCAAGGGATTGGCTGATTAGATAACTTCATAAAACAGCAGGTGGATGGGTGTTCCTAATAAAGTGGCCAGTGAGTGTATAGCTCTACTTTGAAAGTAGATTTAAAGTTGTTTAGTTTGGAGTTAACTCATTTGATTCTAGTGACTTGTCCAATAGCCTAATAAGTATTTTTAAAAAAACCTTGAATAATAGATATACAAACTTTGATGGAATATGTTTGTGAGAACAATATTAATATGAATAATGACAAAAAGCTAAGCTAATAACATAATAACTGAAGTTAAAGTATTTGACATGAATTAAACAAATAATTAAATAGGCTAACTAAGGTAATATTGAGGCAGCTTCTTGACACAAGCCATAAACAGTTTCCATTTTTACATCGAACACTACAAGTTATTCATAACAGTTCAGAGCATGAAGCTTGTTATTACATCCATGTGCTATTTAACCTTCTCAGATCAAGGATCAGTGCTGGAAAAGGGTGGAAAAGGAGATGGATGCTCTTCATGGTCACTCGATTGGAACACTCATGGAAAGGTTTAGTCTGGCACAGCTATGCACGCTGGCATGGCCCCTCCGGATCTGCCTGTAGAGATAACCTGCTGATATAGTGCACTAAAAGTTTATAAGAGCTGAGAGGGAAGATCATATCTTTTAATTAAAGTTTCTAAAGAAGTAAATAAATAAACAAATCATGGTTCAGGCCAAAGCATTTTATCTTGGGGAATTTCATGGTTCGGCAAACTGGCTGCACCTAAATCACCTGCTGCTTAATCTGCTGTTGGAATAGTGTTATAATAATAATAATAATAATAATAATAATAATAATAATAATAATAATAATAATAAAGTGATACAAAACCATTTCAGAGAGTACTGGAACAATTTAATAGTGATTCAGCAATCTTAATCTGGGAGATATGAGAATGTGTTTGTCCTAAATTCAGATTGAGAAAGAGTCAAATGTATAACACAGCAGGTTGTCCTTTAAAGGAGACATGAAAAATTCACTTTTTCAGTGCTTGTGCACAAACATTTAGGTATCTGGAGAGCCTAACAACCCACAAACTCTGAAACAAGACAACCCAGACAGTTGCTGTTGTTCTGCCTGTTTCAGAAAACATGACCTTCAACAAGCCGTTCAGATTTGTCTCCCCCTTTCTATGTCACAAGGGGAGATAATTAGAATCATTTCACTTCTTTATCAGAGTTTCTTCACTCATGGCCTGAGAACTGCCTTTGCAAATGAATATTCATGAGGAAAGTGTTACCTGATTGGCTGGTGGGAAAAGGGGTGGGGAGAGCAGTGAACTGGCTCATTATCATTTAAAGGAACAGGCACAGAAATTGGTCATTTTGAACAGGGCTGTTTAGACATGGTGAAAAGAGAGCTGTGGTGTTTTATCCTTGTGGTATTTTGACCAAAGCATGTCACAGACATTTCATTACGTCCTCAGGGAACTGTGTCAACTTGTGGGAAAGGGGTATAATATGTCACCTTTAATAGACAACCCAAATAAATAAATAAATTGTAAAAATCCAAATTCCCAGACTTGTCTGGCCAGCAGTTTCACGATCATACATTGCCTTGCACTAAGTCTGTTGCATTATATACAGTTAGGTCCATAAATATTTGGACAGAGGCAACATTTTTCTAATTTTGGTTCTGTACATTACCACAATGAATTTTGAACAAAACAATTCAGATGCAGTTGAAGTTCAGACTTTCAGTTTTAATTCAGTGGGTTGAACAAAATGATTGCATAAAAATGTGAGGAGGAACTAAAACATTTTTTAAACACAATCCCTTCATTTCAGGAGCTCAAAAGTAATTGGACAAATTAAATAATTGTAAATAAAATTTTCATTTCTAATACTTGGTTGAAAACCCTTTGTTGGCAATGACTGCCTGAAGTCTTGAACTCATGGACATCACCAGACGCTGTGTTTCCTCCTTTTTAATGCTCTGCCAGGCCTTTACTGCAGCGGTTTTCAGTTGCTGTTTGTTTGTGGGCCTTTCTGTCTGAAGTTTAGTCTTTAACAAGTGAAATGCATGCTCAATTGGGTTGAGATCAGGTGACTGACTTGGCCATTCAAGAATATTCCATTTCTTTGCTTTAATAAACTTCTGGGTTGCTTTGGCTTTATGTTTTGGGTCATTGTCCATCTGTATTATGAAACGCCGACCAATCAGTTTGGCTGGATTTGAGCACACAGTATGTCTCTGAATACCTCAGAATTCATCCGGCTGCTTCTGTCCTGTGTCACATCATCAATAAACACTAGTGACCCAGTGCCACTGGCAGCCATGCATGCCCAAGCCATCACACTGCCTCCGCCGTGTTTTACAGATGATGTGGTATGCTTTGGATCATGAGCTGTACCATGCCTTCGCCATACTTTTTTCTTTCCATCATTCTGGTAGAGGTTGATCTTGGTTTCATCTGTCCAAAGAATTTTCTTCCAGAACTGTGCTGGCTTTTTTAGATGTTTTTCAGCAAAGTCCAATCGAGCCTTTTCATTCTTGAGGCTTATGAGTGGCTTGCACTGTGCAGTGAACCCTCTGTATTTACTTTCATGCAGTCTTCACTTTATGGTAGATTTGGATATTGATATGCCTACCTCCTGGAGAGTGTTGTTCACTTGGTTGGCTGTTGTGAAGGGGTTTCTCTTCACCATAGAAATTATTCTGCGATCATCCATTACTGTTGTCTTCTGTGAGTGTCCAGGTCTTTTTTTGCATTGATGAGTTCACCAGTGCTTTCTTTCTTTCTCAGGATGGTCCAAACTGTAGATTTTGCCACTCCTAATATTGTAGCAAATTCTCGGATGGGTTTTTTCTGTTTTCGCAGCTTAAGGATGGCTTGTTTCACCTGCATGGAGAGCTCCTTTGACCGCATGTTTTCTTCACAGCAAAATCTTCCAAATGCAAGCACCACACCTCAAATCAACTCCAGGCCTTTTATCTGCTGAATTGAGAATGGCATAACGAAGGAATTTCCCACACCTGCCCATGAAATAGCCTTTGCGTCAATTGTTCAATTACTTTTGGTCCCTTTAAAAACAGGGTGGCACATGTTAAGGAGCTGAAACTCCTAAACCCTTCATCCAATTTTCATGTGGATACCCTCAAATGAAAACTTAAAGTCTGGACTTTATGTCCATGTCCATTATATAACTATAACTTGAATATGTTTCAGTAAACAGGTAAAAAAACCAAAATTTGTGTCAATGTCCAAATATATATATGGACCTAACTGTAGCTATTATCCATGGTGCCTAATCATGCTTCTTTGATTTGCATTTATATTTGCAATTTAGTGTCCTTTAAAATGCTATTTCGGCTGTTGTATGGACTCTCAATTTCAAGTTGCCCCTTAATAAACACACTGCGCTTTGATTCTACCTCTGTTATGCTGCCTCCGGTGTTTCAGAAGATTTCACCTTGTAACATGGATCCAGCAAAATTGGAAGCATGACTCTGTCTCATCATGAGAAATGCATGGAAGGAACTGCTCCAGGGAATCTTGCACTCTTCAGAGAACTCTCCTCACAGGGGGTCCTGCCTGCCATAGATATTTCAGGTAGCAGCTGTTCAGCAGATCCCTTATTTGCTGCTGGTTTTATCACTCATTCTCAAAGATAAGACTGTTGCCATGCTGTCATGTCATTCCCTATTGATAATCTGGCTTTTGAGTGCAGAAGGATTCAACAAGCCATTATAATGACCCTTCGAGAGTGTCATTTACACACTCTCTGTCCTTCACATCTCACAGCTCTACTTGTCTTCTTGTTGACCAGTACTCAGACACACTCACTGGGTTATTTCATGGACTGGTAAACAATCCTGTGTTCTCTGTCCACCATCCATTGGCTGGGCAGCTGATTGGATTAAAGTAGCATATAAAAAAAGACAGTCCCCATTGTGTTTCAGCCTGGCTTTCTTTGAGATAAAATTGTTCCGTATATAAAACTTCAGACCATTCTTGGACATCATTTGTAGTTAGTGGTCACAAGTGTTATTTCATTGATAAATCAGGAAATTTGTTTTTGCTTTGTTTCAAAAAACTACACATTGCAAGAAATGACATCTAAGCAAGTGAAAATATCTTGAATATAGTTGAAACGATCTCATATTTCCTATTAGAAGAATACAAGACACCAACTCTGAGATTATTAAACCTAGGTCTAGATTGTAACCAACTTCTACCAAGATATCTTGTCAAGTAAAAATATCTGTCTATGCAGAAAATTTCAATAGTATTACATAATTTTTCTCCTCAAATTTAGTGTGTGTGTGTGTGTTACCCTGTCCACACTAGGGATTTTGTACCGATACGAAACTACTTTCATACCTCAACACCTGTCCACACTAGCAACTATACCTGTACTGTAGCGGTATAACTGTATCGGTACGAAACCCACAAATGTATGGGTTTCGTACCGGTACAGTATCGGTACTGTAGCGCTTCGCGTAGTGTGGACAGATGAAGCAGCTCTGTATCGATACAAATATAATGCGCATGCGCAAAGTCACACACCTCAATTGATGTCTTCGCTGAATAAAATAGTGAAGAACGGAGATTCGTTTGTTTCTTTCTCAACTGCCTCGCGTGTTTTATACGATTCGACTAAATAAATGACCACCAGAAATACAGACTGTACATTGACAACAAAAAGCACACACACGTTGTTTCATCCGTATGGAAGCCGAGAGAGGCCCTTCATATAATCCTTTTTTTTTATTCACCTTGTTATCCCAAGATAACGGCATAATTAATTCAGGATCTCGAGAAAACAACACAACTAATTCGGGATCTCGAGAAAACAAAACCGTTATTCCGTGATCTCGAGAAAACAAAACAATTATTTCATGATCTCGAGTAAACAGCTGAGAAATGGTTCATTGGTTCAATGGTTCACGGATATGTCCTGGTTTTCACCACTCGCGACGTTTGCAACTGAGCAGCGTGGGAATCATTAGCGGAGAAATGTCTGCATTTACTATTTTGATGAATTGACAGGAATCGCAAACTTTCCTGGTTACTGCCGCCTGGCCCTGTGGCATGGGTGTTTATTTAGCCACATTATTCCAGACAACAGAACGTGTTGCCATGCAACAATAAAATAAACATTAACTGGCACGAATGTTCTTTGTCTAGGAGCTAGCAGCAGTAATGCCGCAGCAATTATGCCGAAAAGAAAATGTACCTTTTCCAAACATTTACAGGGCACCTACCCCTTCCTCCGAGAGGTGCAGAACAATGCGCATGAAGCCTACTGCACACACTGTAAGTGCTTTGTTCTTGTACTGAGTTGGGTAGCCTATGTTGCAAATGCTATGCGCTCCTGTGGGGGCTTTCTTCGGGCTGTCGCCCCTCTCCTCCTTTATTGCTGTTTTGTTTGAGTGTATATTTACGGAAGCCACGAGAGGCCCTTCATATAATCTTTTTTATTCACCTTGTTATCCCGAGATAACGACATAATTAATTCAGGATCTCGAGAAAACAACACAACTAATTCGAGATCTCGAAAAAACAAAACCGTTATTCCGAGATCTCGAGATAACAAAGCAATTATTTCATGATCTCAGCTGGATCACTGTATCTCCGTTGGTAGAGATGAAGCCGGGCAAGTCTTCTCCAGAGGTGCCGCGGACTAATTTTGAAATTATCCCTTATTAAAAGACTTAACGCAATCTCTCCCTGTGTCAATCCCTGATCAAAATATTGCCTTATTAGATGATCGACTATTCCAGACATTCTAATGACCAAAGTTGCGTCTATACAGAATGAGAAATAGCCCCAAAGTCAGCATATCACAAGTCTCTTGGCGCACCTGAATGAACCATTTCTCAGCTGTTTACTCGAGATCATGAAATAACGGTTTTGTTTTCTCGAGATCTCGGAATAACGTTTTTTTTTTTCTCGAGATCTCGAATTAGTTGTGTTGCTTTCTCGAGATCCTGAATTAATTATGTCATTATCTCGGGATAACAAGATGAATAAAAAAAAAAGGATTATATCCTCTCTCGGCTTCCGTAGTATATATTCTCAAATCACTTGTCTCTTTTTTGTTTCTGTTTAACATACCATTCTGACAGTTTGGCCATATTGCTGTGTTGAACAGCTTGTTGCACCTTCCATTAAAGTGTTCACTTTTGTACACATCTTCTTGCTTTATTCATTCAGTTGTGGGGAATGGTTAGTAAGGTTAAGTCTGACCTAGGCTATGTTGAGGTCACATATCTACTTTTTAAGTTCATGCTATAGTGCATACAATTTTAGAGATATAGCCTACATGTGCATATGCATTCTTCTTGGTGTTCTCACAAACAGGTGAAATAAATCAGTTTAAATTTGGCCTATGGACATAGCCTGGCCTATTCTCAGCCATTACAAAATCTGTTGTCTGACCATAATTTAACTGATCTGTATACCACTATGCTACTAGATAACAAAATGCCTGTTTGTTTTATTTCATATGAGATGTTGATAAATGTGAGCTTCAACAAAATGATAAGAGCACCTCTCTGAGTGTCACATTTACATAAAAAAAAGGTGTGCATGCACGAGCATGGTTGCGCGCAAAAGTGTCCCGGTTTCAGACTAGGGAAATCTGGTCACCCTAGTATAGACGCAACTTTGGTCATTAGAATGTCTGGAATAATCGATCACCTAATAAGGCAATATTTTGATCAGGGGTTGACACAGGGAGAGATTGCATTAAGTCTTTTAATAAGGAATAATTTCAAAATTAGTCCGTGGCAAGCCCTGTGATGACCTGGCGACTTGTCCAGGGTGTACCCCGCCTTTCGCCCGTAGTCAGCTGGGATAGGCTCCAGCTTGCCTGCGACCCTGTAGAAGGATAAAGCGGCTAGAGATAATGAGATGAGATGAGTCCGTGGCACCTCCGCAGAAGACTGGCCCGGCTTCGTCTCTACCGATGGAGATACAGTGATCCAGCTGAGATCATGAAATAATTGTTTTGTTTTCTTGAGATCACAGAATAATTGTTTTGTTTTCTCGAGATCTCAAAATAACGGATGCCATATATTCTCGAAGGAAGTTACTCGGTAACCACGGAAACATTTCGCGCACGCGCATTTCAACTACCGTGAAAGAAAACCGCAAACATTTCTCGCTAGTGTGGACAGATGCACTAAACTGTACCGGTATACTTTGTATCGATACAGTTATACCACTTTCGTACCGGTATAAGTGTGAACACAGCATAAGTGTGTGTGTGTTTTTCCTTCAGTGTATTTGGTCTGTGCCCAGTCACTTCTCCATCATAGAAAATCTTGAAGACCTGATGCCAAAAATAGTTGCTATTAACCAAATATCAGCCTTGGGACCATCCTATTGACTTGCTTCCTGCTTCCTACTACATCTAGACACAGAGTATATTTTATTTCTATGCCTTAAAGTGCATATCCTGGACCAAATTCGTTTTTTTTTATATGAAAGAATGTCCCTTTACACTCATCCAGAAGGGTAATTTTGCACAAGCCCATCTGTCTACAGCAGAAAAAATAAAATAACAAAATGCGTCTGGAAAAATCCCAAGGGAGTCTGGAGCCAGATTCGTGACATTACCTGCGGAAGCACCAGCAGGCTGCGAGAGCTTGCACAGTTTCAGTGCACAGCCTGTGTAGACCAAGTTTAGCAGCTAGTGATTTTGCACTGAAATATGGAATTGTCACCTGAGTGCAATGTTACTTCACCTTTGGATGAAGAATGTAATGTTGCTACACCCTCCTACGATACATTTGTTAACCATTTTAATAATTATGTGATAACGTTGAAGAAATTTGCAGAAAACCACCAGGTTGTTTTCTCATAAGCAAACCAGCGCTGACGTAGGATTCAGAGGGAGGAGTCCCGCATGCAACGTCACAAAAATAATATTTCCTGGGAAATCCAAATGCCAAGTTTTTTCAGAGGTGGACCAATTCGCCTCAAATGGCTTGATTTCAACTGAATTTTTCTGGTATTGCGCAAGGTAAAAAAATTGTACAAAATGCAAAATGTGGCAGATATTTGACCAAAGTTTAATATAAAATAGGAGAATTACACTGATTTTGCTCCTGAATTTACCCGTGATCTGTACTTTAAAATGTGATTGTGGAGGCATACATGAAGAAAGTTCACAAAAAATATATTCAAAACTGCACATCCTCTGTTGCTGCTGAGTGTTTTTTGTTTGTTTGTTTGTTTGTTTGTTTGTTTGTTTGTTTGTTTGTTTGTTTGTTTTCAAAAATAAGGCAAATGGACTCTGGCCCTATATGGATTACAGTCTCATTTAACTACTGGTGTTATTTACAGCACCTGGAGAGCTAGATAGCAACTTTTTTTTTTTCATTAACACTTGCAAAGTAATAACAATTATGAAGAAATCATAAGTGAAAGGTGGCATTCATAAACACAGGGATCATTGTGAATAATAACTTATGTAATAAGTTGTAGTAAATTCCCATTTTATCTTTCAGGCATTCAAATAAATAAACAAACAAACAAACAAACAAACAACTGGGACATGACCAACATGAATGACATATTGAGTAACTTCTCAAATCTCAAGAACCATGTAACATCTAATGGAACATAACCCATGCAGGAAAGCAGATAGTCCTTGAATATTAGTTTCTGGACTATATAGCCTGCTCAGTGCAGGCAGTGTTTAAATTAAATAAATTAAAGCCCTAATGTAGTATCCGTTAATGAATTTCAAAGATTTCAATGTTTTATTCATTTCTATAGAATGTTCATTCTTGGATTTAGTTCAGTAAGGGTACCACTTCCCTGTTCAAGAGAAGCCCAAAGGCACTCCAGAATTCAGAATCAGCCACTGAATCATCTCTTATTGTGCCTTTATATTCACACTTCCTGACCTCTGACCTCATGGTCAAGGTAGTTGCTCCTGAAACTGGAGTCAATGCAATGTTGCCTTAATGCCATGGCATTCCTGTGACTACTATTTCTACAAACTAATGGCAAATGAAACTAAATATATTGTGAAAAACAGAGAACTGCTGGCCATAAAGTTGGCTTTCAAAGAATGGAGGCACTGGCTAGCAGGAGCTCAGTGTTCCTTCCTAGCCATGAATCAGGGTGATATAACCCTTGTATGGTGTTCGGGTCTGTGGGACCGGTTTCATTTTTTATCAAAGGAACAATGATGCGATTATTTTTTTCAAACTCAGACTCATTGGCCTTGGCTCATTTTCTGTGAAGGACATACAGTGGTGCTTGAAAGTTTGTGAACCCTTTAGAATTGTCTATATTTCTGCATAAATATGACCTAAAACATCGTCAGATTTTCACACAAGTCCTAAAAGTAGATAAAGAGAACCCAGTTAAACAAATGAGACAAAAATATTATACTTGGTCATTTATTTATTGAAGAAAATGATCCAATATTACATATCTGTGAGTGGCAAAAGTATGTGAACCTTTGCTTTCAGTATCTGGTGTGACCCCCTTGTGCAGCAATAACTGCAACTAAACGTTTGCGGTAACTGTTGATCAGTCCTGCACACCGGCTTGGAGGAATTTTAGCCCATTCCTCCGTAGAGAACAGCTTCAACTCTGGGATGTTGGTGGGTTTCCTCACATGAACTGCTCACTTCAGGTCCTTCCACAACATTTCAATCAGATTAAGGTCAGGACTTTGACTTGGCCATTCCAAAACATTAACTTTATTCTTCTTTAACCATTCTTTGGTAGAACATTCTTTGGTGTGCTTAGGGTCGTTGTCTTGCTACATGACCCACCTTCTCTTGAGATTCAGTTCATGGACAGATGTCCTGACATTTTCCTTTAGAATTCACTGGTATAATTCAGAATTCATTGTTCCATCAATTATGGCAAGCCGTCCTGGCCCAGATGCAGCAAAACAGGCCCAAACCATGATACTACCACCAACATGTTTCACAGATGGTATAAGGTTCTTATGCTGGAATACACTGTTTTCCTTTCTCCAAACATAATACTTCTCATTTAAACCAAAAAGTTCTATTTTGGTCTCATCCGTCCATAAACATTTTTCCAATAGCCTTCTGGCTTGTCCACGTGATCTTTAGCAAACTGCAGATGAGCAGCAATGTTCTTTTTGGAGAGCAGTGGCTTTCTCCTTGCAACCCTGCCATGCACACCATTGTTGTTCAGTGTTCTCCTGATGGTGGACTCATGAACATTAACATTAGCCAATGTGAGAGAGGCCTTCAGTTGCTTAGAAGTTACCCTGGGGTCCTTTGTGACCTCGTTGACCATTACACGCCTTGCTGTTGGAGTGATCTTTGTTGGTCGACCACTCCTGGGGAGGATAACAATTGGCCCTTTTCCACTACCCTTTTTCAGCTCACTTCAGCTCGCTTCAGCTCACTTCAGCCCGACACGGCTCGCGTTTCGACTACCAAAAACCAGCACAACTCGGCTTGCTTCAGCCCTGCTTAGCCCCTAAAACTCGCACCATTTTGGAGTAGGGCTGAAGCGAGCCAAAGCGAGCCGAGTGAGGTTGGGGGCATGAGCAGACACTCCCCTGTGCACTGATTGGTGAGGAGGAGTGTCCTCACATGCCCACACATGCCCTGCGAGCGCGCTGGGATCTGTAAACACTGCAAACCCGGAAGAAGAAGAATTACGAGAATTTCTGAAGCCTTATGCGCCTCGCCTCATCTATACGCTCTTGCCAGTATCTCTCCGCGTTGTCGGTGACAACAAGCCACAGCACCAAGACCAGCAACACTAACGACTCCATGTCCTCCATGTTTATTGTTTACTATTCGGGTCGTGAGACTACTGCTTAAAAGGTCACTGATGTCACTGTTTGCGCTGCTTAACGACATCACCTGACGTCCACCCACTTTCGCTAACTCCACCCAATGTGTCCACCCACTTCCAGCCAGCACGGTTCAGCGCAGTTGTAGTCGAAATGCAACTCCAACAGCCCCGCTCAGCCCGACTCAGCCCGGCACGGCTCAGCCCGACTCAGCCGCGTTTGTAGTGGAAAAGCGGCAAATGGTCTTGAATTTCCTCCATTTGTACACAATCTGTCTGACTGTGGATTGGTGGAGTCCAAACTCTTTAGAGATGGTTTTGTAACCTTTTCCAGCCTGATGAGCATCAACAACGCTTTTTCTGAGGTCCTCAGAAATCTCCATTGTTCGTGCCATGATACACTTCCACAAACATGTTGTGAAGATCAGACTTTGATAGATTCCTGTTCTTTAAATAAAACAGGGTGCCCACTCACACCTGATTGTCATCCCATTGATTGAAAACACCTGACTCTAATTTCACCTTCAAATTAACTGCTAATCCTAGAGGTTCACATACTTTTGCCACTCACAGATATGTAATACTGGATCATTTTCCTCAATAAATAAATGACCAAGTGTAATATTTTTGTTTCATTTGTTTAACTAGGTTCTCTTTATCTACTTTTAGGACTTGTGTGAAAATCTGATGATGTTTTAGGTCATATTTATGCAGAAATATAGAAAATTCTAAAGGGTTCACAAACTTTCAAGCACCACTGTATATCAGAGCACATTTTTGATGACCACACACTGTACCCCCCCCCCCCCCCCCCCCAACACACACACACACACACACACACACATTTATATTACATACAGGATGTTCGGGTCCACTGGACCTGGGGCTAATAAAAGTGTGTACCTTCACTCTGTCCTCCTCCTGTCTGGGCCTGCTGTTTGTGTGTGTGTGTGTGTGTGTGAGAGAGAGAGAGAGTTTTGTGTTTCTGCCCCTGCCGTTCAAGCACTGACACCTGTCTGCTCTCACATTCCTACACATTTTACCCTCTGTCTTGCGGGAACCAAGACAGAAGTTCCCATAAATTGGGGGCGGGACACAATAAATATAGCTTTTCCAATGTGGCTCCTTATCACAACTGATCAACATGGCCAAAAGATTCTCTGCTCAGTTGGACTTGCAAATGATTTTGGAAGAGAGAGAAGCTTTTGATGATGATGTAGAGGAAGAAGTTTCAGAACGTGAGGATCACATTTCTGAAAATTCAGAGTCTTACAGTGACTTTGAAGAAGAGGATGAGACGGAGCATCAGCCAGTCCGAAAACGAAGTCGAGCATGGGGATGATGTGTTGTATAGACTGACATGATTACTGTATGTGTTCAGCTTGTGTTGTGTAAACTGAACTGAATGGGTTAAATTTCTAATGAAATTCAAAGAAATAAAAATCAGATGTTATGAAAAACCTTGCTTCATTTGTAAATTTGAAGATAAACATCTTTTTTTCCACTCATATCTTGACTGTAATTGATTTTCTTTTTGTAAAATTACATTTTATTAAAAAACAAACAAAAAACGAGTAGCACTTTTTTTTAAATAAATGTAATCTAACAAAGGTAAAGGGCAAATATTAACCATATATGCTGTTTATGTTGCTTGTAATTGGGGTGAATTAAACATCTGTTAAGTATTTAATGTAAAATTGTTTGATTGTGTTGAATTTAAAGCACCAAAATGCAGCAGGTCCACCAGACCCACGAACACTGGCTGAGTAACAAAAATATGAAAACCACACAAGAGTTAATTCTAAAGTACAAATCCAAGAACAATTGTGTTGATGTCCAATTCAGGGCTTACACTGTCACTGCTGGTATCTGAATCTGTTCTGCCCCCAATGTCTATAATCCCTCTTCTACAATGGGACTAAGAGGCTGTCCACACGGCAACGGATTCAGGTGAATCTGATAAAATTGTTTATCGTTTCGGCCTGGCGTCCACACGGCACCGGCGTTTTGGGTGCCCCAAAACGAGAACGGGTTCCAGAGTGGAAAAATCTGGCAACGGCGCCGTTGCGAAATCGTCTGGATGAGTAGAACAGATTTGTTTACGATGACGTCACACCCACATGACTAGAACAAGCAGCACTCTTGCTGTTTTGTATGAACCACTGCATTGCATTCACTTTTGTATACAGCTTTTCTTTTAAATAAACAAGTAACTGAACCATTTCTTGAATTTCTTTTTTTACTGGATAAGACTGCTTTTCAAAATGTTCACACACAATATAAAAAGTTATATAAATTATATAAAAATGCTTTTCGGCGGCACGGTGGTGTAGTGGTTAGCGCTGTCGCCTCACAGCAAGAAGGTCCTGGGTTCGAGCCCCGGGGCCGGCGAGGGCTTTTCTGTGTGGAGTTTGCATGTTCTCCCCGTGTCCGCATGGGTTTTCTCCGGGTGCTCCGGTTTCCCCCACAGTCCAAAGACATGCAGGTTAGGTTAACTGGTGACTCTAAATTGACCGTAGGTGTGAATGTGAGTGTGAATGGTTGTCTGTGTCTATGTGTCAGCCCTGTGATGACCTGGCGACTTGTCCAGGGTGTACCCCGCCTTTCGCCCGTAGTCAGCTGGGATAGGCTCCAGCTTGCCTGCGACCCTGTAGAAGGATAAAGCGGCTAGAGATAATGAGATGAGATGAGAAGACTGCTTTTCAAAATGTTCACACACAATATAAAAAGTTATATAAATTATATAAAAATGCTTTTCGGTGGCATGGTGGTGTAGTGGTTAGCGCTGTCGCCTCACAGCAAGAAGGTCCTGGGTTCGAGCCCCGGGGCCGGCAAGGGCCTTTCTGTGTGGAGTTTGCATGTTCTCCCCGTGTCCGCGTGGGTTTCCTCCGGGTACTCCGGTTTCCCCCACAGTCCAAAGACATGCAGGTTAGGTTAACTGGTGACTCTAAATTGACCGTAGGTGTGAATGTGAGTGTGAATGGTTGTCTGTGTCTATGTGTCAGCCCTGTGATGACCTGGCAACTTGTCCAGGGTGTACCCCGCCTTTCGCCCGTAGTCAGCTGGTATAGGCTCCAGCTTGCCTGCGACCCTGTAGAAGGATAAAGCGGCTAGAGATAATGAGATGAGATGAAAAATGCTTTTCAAAATGTTCACACACAATAAGAAAATTAAGTTATATAAAACTATGCACACTAATAAAACTAATTTGTACAAACAGAAGGCACAATTTCCTCGCGTAGTCACAGCCATCTTCTTCTTGTTGTTGTGTGTTTGTTCCGGAGAGTGCTTCACGCCGGGTAGAAGAAGGGGTTTATGCGCATGCGTCCTACTTCTTCTATTGTTCTGGTGTCTCCGATGGGACCGTCTTACAGCGCACGTAGAGGTGTGGCATGTGTATTGCATCGTTTTCAGCAAGCGTTGCGTTGCCATATGTACCTGATATTTTACTGATCCGTTGCCCATGTGGACACGATATTTTTTAAAATAAAATCTCATTGCCGTTGTCGTGTGGATGTAGCCTTAATGGAGAACACTGACTAACAATGTCCACTTGGCATTGTTAATATAGATACCAGTTTTGGGGCCCGTCCACACGAGTACGTTTTTGTCGAATCCGCATAAATACTTTACCGTTTCGGCCTCGTGTCCAGATGGGTCTGGCTTTATCGAGGTGTTAAACCGGTATTTTTTGAAAACGTGTCCCAGTGTGGGAAAATCCTAAAACGCCGGATAGCCCGGAGTCGTCTGGACGGCGAATGCGGATTTTTTCAGAAACGATGATGTATAAGCCCCACCTCTCTAACCTTTAACCTCAGCCGCTGTCGCTAGACGCGTCATAACAACAACAATGGCGGACTACAGGCTTGTGCTCATACTGCAGAAACGTCCAATGTGACATAAAGTAGAAGTTCCACTTCATTGTCGGTCCACACAAAAGACTCTCCTCTTCCTCTCAGAGTTGTGCTGACCATGATCGTCCTCTTCTCGTGTTATGAGCTTGTTTGTAAACAGCGCGTGACCTTTATACGCATGCTCCATGGCTTCTCTTCTGGTTTTAGTGTATTGGTGTAGCGGCGTCACAGCGCCACATACAGGCCTGGCATATGTACTACAGCATTTTGGGTCTTTTCCAGTGAATCTGTGTGGATGCAGATATTTCTGGAAACGACGCCATGTTTACGGAGATTTTTTTTCAAAACGACAGCGTATTGGGTGAGGCCGCGTACTCATGTGGATGGGCCCTCACTGTCTCTAGTTCTGTTACAGTAGGTTTATAACAAAGACATCAGCACACACAGACATCAAATACACAATGTGACCATGTAATAATTTCTGATGGCTCACATTGATGATATAAAGAACTCAGTCTAAATGTCTCCATAAATTTCAGATTTCAGAAATTTTCTGCCACATCCACCAATGCCACAATGTCCCTGGTGTCATATTGCTGTCAATTTAATCACAGATCATTTTCCATCACGAGGTAATACCACCATACTGATACTCAGATTTGTTTTTAAAATCCTGCAGACTCATTCACCTTACCAGCCTCCTCACATCCTTATAAACAGCAGCAGCATTAGGTCATGCCATAAAATATGTGTTTATATTCATGGAACACTTTAGTAATAGCTTTGATCAAGGCCCACTATTTGCCTTTCATGCATGGCAAGCAATATCAATGTTAGTTAAAAGTACAGATACCACCCTGAATCTAAAAGTAAAACTTCTCAACCAGGAAATTGGGAGGTATATCTTATCATACCACAGAAATGCTTGACAACTGGTGCTTCTACCTATCCTGGGCTCATGTGGACATAGTTTTTTGCTTTCAGTGCACACCAGGATGTCAGACTATTCTCCCTACCTTGATCAGGGGACCCTTTATATGTGGATGACTGGATTACAAAGAGTAAACAGACATGGACTGTCACACATACACAAACAAATTCCCTGCTATATTGCCATGTGCAATTTTCTGCTGGTTATCACATTTTCAAAGCTTTCAATCTTATCTTAAGCCTTCCAGAGGAATGGGACATTTTGGGAGGAAAGTCCTTCAGCTACACAAACAAAGTGCTTCTGATGCTGTAGGAGGTGAAATCATCATCAAAGTGGTTAGTGATTACTTACATGAACAGTTACACTATTGCAAAAGATGTTCCCTCAATTGATGAGAGTTATAGAGAGTGCTGTCTAACAGATGGGTCTATCCATCCATTCATTATCTATAGCACTTATCTCTCAGGGCCATGGGGAACCTGGAGCTAATCCCAGTTGACTTCAAGCACAAAGAGAAACATCCATTCACATTCACACCTATGGACAATTACAATTTAGTTTACCTAATCCACAAGTCGTGACAGTTTTGGCCGTGATCATTTGAGCCCAGAACTTTCTTGCTGTGAGGCACTAGTGAAAACCACTGTACTGCTGTGCCACCCTGGGTTTATCCAATTAGCATTCAATTGGGCTGGGTATAGATTTGGTTGGGTATACATGTAATGTTTTCCATTTATCTTCAGAAAATACTTTATCTGGGTCAGGGGTGTGGTAGATCTGGAGCCTATCCCAGGAACAAGGGGTGTGAGGTGAGAATACACCTTGGATGAGACACCAGTCTTTCACAGGGTCTTCTTCTTCTGGCTGCTCCCATTAGGGGTCGCCACAGCAGATTTTTTCTGCATATTTGATTTCATATGTTTCACACTGAATGCCCTTCCTGACACAACCCTCCCCAGTCTATCCGGGTTTGGGACTGGCACTAAGGTGGGGTTTACATTAGACCGTATCAGCGGATCATCAGATTAACGTTTTTAAAACAATTAGTGTGCACACAGCAACACCAATACACGATTCGCGTGCACACAGCAACACCAATACACGGATACGCTCGGCTCTGCAGGCATCCTGCGCTCCAAATCACTCCTCCCTGAACAGCGAGTGCCCTCTGGAGGGTGCGCACTCCAGCCCTGCGCAGCTCACAGAGCGCGCGAGTATAGCGCACGAGCAGTGATTCGGGACTGAGCCGCTGTGTGTGTGATGTCAGTGCATATCACTTACCACTTGCAAGTGGAAGGATGGCAAGCCTAAAGACAATCATAACTACACAATGGGCAGTATTTGCATCAGTATTTGCAGTATTTTCATACTTTTATACTCTTTAATGAAAGGTGATACAAGGCGGAAGTCCGCGCCGTTTTTCAGCAGTCGCGTCACATGACCAACGCCAGCGAATCAGGAAGGTGGATGTCACAGTGACGTTGTCCAATGACGACGCCAGCTAGAGCTCAGCACAGCGTATCCGCGTATTCTCAATGTTTACACAGCACCGGACCACACACGATCTGGATTGAATACGTGGACCCTGGCGGATTCCCATTTCCCGGCGTTTCCAGGCGGTTTAATGTAAACGGACAGTGCATCCGCGAAGAAAACGAGACAGATACGGTCTAATGTAAACTTGGCCTAAGACTGCACTGACTTGTGCAACCCCAGTGGCTGGGTATTTTACTTAATCTACATGTCTTTGAACTGTGGGGGAAACCAGAGCATGGACAGAACATGCAAACTCCACACATATAGGGCCCTGCCAGCCATGAGGTTCAAACCTGGAACCTTCTTGCTGTGAGGCAAAAGTTCTAACCACTGTACCACCATGTCGCCCCACACCCTTTCACAGGGTATCATACATTAACTAATTCACAAATTCATTCACTGGAAGAGGCAATTTTGTGTAGCCAGTCCACCTTTTTTTAGGTGGGAGAAAACCAAAGAACATGGAGGAAATCAATGTGGATCCTGGGAGAACAAATAAAGCCCCACACAGACAGCAACTCAAACTCAGGATTGAACAGGGTGTTCTAGAGCTTTAAGGCAGCAATGTTAGCCACTGCACTACATGCTGCCTTGTATTCATACAGACAGAAACAAATTAAAATATTGATTATCAATAAGTATCTTAGTGTTTAACTTGTCCAGGGTGTACCCCACCTCTCGCCCATAGTCAGCTGGGATAGGCTCCAGCTTGCCTGCAACCCTGCACAGGATAAGCGGTTATGGATAATGGAATGGAAATCTTATTGTCTGGGTGATGTAATAGTTAGCACTGTTGCCTCACAACAAAAAGGTCACAGCAAGAAGGTTCTGGGTTCGAACCAACTGTGGTCTTTCTGTGTGGAGTTTGCATGTTCTCCTTGTACCTGCATGGGTTTCCTCCAGGTGCTCTGGTTTCCTCCCACAGTCCAAAGACATGCAGATTAGGTCAACTGGCTACTCTAAATTACCTATAGATAGTTTTCACTGACGTCACGGCATTCTGGGGAACGCCCTCCAGCCGCCATCTTGTGGGGCAAACAAAACGGACCATCGCCATTACCGGCTACGTTATCTCAGACGAATTTATGAAGTTATATAGTCAGTTTTTTAAAATAAAGATCAATGTCGGCAAAATCAAGCAAACAGAAGTATATAGATACATTAGACGACATCTCACAACAACGGTATGCAGCCAAACTGGCCTTGATTGGGGGAATTGACCCCTATGAAGTGGACAAAGATGCATTTTCAAGTGACTATGCAGGGCTGCCAAAGCCTGAAACTGCCAAAGCCTGCTCCAAAGCCTGAAACTGACTTCATCAAACTTTAAAGGCTGTCTGATATATACAACTTTATATATTCACAGCACGCCTTTTGTCGGATGCCGCCTTTTTCACGGCTGAATTGCGCAGATCCAATTTTTTTTTTTAGGGGGGGCGTTGGAGTGTCTGATTATAATTTCAAAGTAAATTCTGTATTAAAATTACTAAATAAGCAAATCCATTACAGTCCATGAAACAGGAAGTATAAGGATGAGAAAAAAACAGTTTAAATCGGAAAGCTGCGCACATTTGCGCAGTCCTGCACACCGCTCGGGCTGCGCAAATGTGCGCAGCTTTCCGATTTAAACTGTTTTTTTTTCTCATCCTTATACTTCCTGTTTCATGGACTGTAACAGATTTGCTTATTTAGTAATTTTAATACAGAATTTACTTTGAAATTATAATCAGACACTCCAACGCCCCCCCAAAAAAAAAAAATCGGATCTGCGCGATTCAGGCGGCATCCGCCAAAAGGCGCGCTGTTTGCATCCCAAACATAAATCAAATCATACAGAATAGACCTAAAATGTTTTTCAAAAATGACCCTTGCGTGAGTGAAGTGACAAGTTTCAAATAGAAACGTGACAAACGAGCGATATTAAGTGTACATTACAATGTAAACGTACACTCAGCGGTTCCAGTTAGGTATTCTCCAGAGATTGTTCACATGATGTTTTGGTTTCCAAAAACAAACTTAAACACAATTGATTGTTTATTTAAACAACTTACCACTTATAAAATAATCGGAGCAGACTTTGCTGTGTTTGGAAGGCTGATAATCCTTGCGGTTGATTCTTGCAAGCCATAGATTTCTCCTTTGTATGCTGAGTTTCTTTGTTTGCTCGCCTTCGTGCTCCCATACAGTGGGAATTCCATAAAAGCTCCGCTTGACTTCATCATCTGACCTATTACGACAGCCGTGAATACAACAGGTGTGCACCATTGCTAGCTTTAAATAGCCTGCTTGGGTTCTTTTGAAGACTTTGGACTCGCGCGTTACAATGTGTGCTCAGTCACCCATACGGTAAGCTTGACCCACAAGATGGCCGCCACTAGGGAATCCCCGACTCTGTGATGTCATGTGAAAACTATCTATAGGTGTGAATGTGAGTATGAATGGTTGTTCATCTCTGTCTTAAAAATACGCAGAGTTTGTTTTAGTAACCTAATAAAACATAAAATTACATTAAAAATAACATAAAACTAGACCATATTGAATGCACAGCCAGTGCATTTAGTCTAAAACTAGGAATGTTAAATATTAGGTCTCTTGCATCTAATATTCTCAATGACAAACTTCAAAATATCAGTCAAAAAAGTCCATCCATCCATTATCTGTAGCCGCTTATCCTGTGCAAGGTCGCGGGCAAGCTGGAGCCTATCCCAGCTGACTATGGCCAAGTTTACATTAGACCGTATCTGTCTCGTTTTCTTCGCGGATGCACTGTCCGTTTACATTAAACCGCCTGGAAACGCCGGGAAATGGGAATCCGCCAGGGTCCACGTATTCAATCTAGATCGTGTCTGATCCGGTGCTGTGTAAACATTGAGATACGCGGATACGCTGAGCTGAGCTCTAGCTGGCGTCGTCATTGGACAACGTCACTGTGACATCCACCTTCCTGATTCGCTGGCATTGGTCATGTGACGCGACTGCTGAAAAACGGCACAGACTTCCGCATTGTATCACCTTTCATTAAAGAGTATAAAAGTATGAAAATACTGCCCATTGTGTAGTTATGATTGTCTTTAGGCTTGCCATCCTTCCACTTGCAAGTGGTAAGTGATGTGCGCTGGGATCACACACAGCGGCTCAGTCCCGAATCACTGCTTGTGCACTTCACTCGCGCGCTGTGTGAGCTGCGCAGGGCCAGAGTGCGCACCCTCCAGAGGGCACTCGCTGTTCAGGGCGGAGTGATTTGGAGCGCAGGATGCCTGCGGAGCCGAGCGTATCCGTGTATTGGCGTTGCTATGTGCACGCGAATCGTGTATTGGTGTTGCTGTGTGCACACTAATCGTTTTAAAAACGTTAATCTGATGATCCGCTGATACGGTCTAATGTAAACATGGGCCCACACAGACACGGGGAGAACATGCAAACTCCACACAGAAAGGCCCCCATCGGCCACTGGGCTCAAACCCAGGACCTTCTTGCTGTGAGGTGACAGTGCTAACCATTACACCACTGTGCCACCTGCAAAAAAAAAAATCTAAATGTTTCAGTTTGAAGGCAGACAATTTGATAAGTAACCCTGTATATTAACAATATATCTACGACAGATCAACAATTAGAATATTTTACTCCCCTTTTAGAGATTGAACAAATTTCACTAATTTCCTCATCAAAATCTTCAACTTGTGTACTAGATCCCTTACCTACATGATTCTTTAAACAGATACTACCAGAAGTAATGAAACCTTTTCTACAAATAATCAGTTATTCCCTTATCACTGGTTATGTACATAAACCCTTTAAACTAGCAGTTATCAGAACCCTGATTAAAAAACCTGACCTCAACCCCTGTCAGCTGTCCAGCTATAGGCCAATATCAAACCTCCCCTTTATCTCCAAGATCCTAGAAAAAAGCTGTGGCACAGCAGTTGTGCACATACCTACATAGAAATAACATCCATGAAATGTATCAGTCAGGATTTAGACCTCATCATAGCATGGGGACAGTACTGTTTCAAGTAGTAAATGACCTTCTACTGGCCTCTGATCAGAGTTATGTCTCCTTGCTTTTGTTGCTTGACCTTAATGCAGCTTTTGATACCATTGAGCATACTCTTTTCCTTGATAGACTAAAAAATGTTGTTGGACTTAAAGGAACAGCACCCTCCTGGTTCAGGTCATATTTAACTGATCAGTTTGTGGATGTGAATGGTGACTTTCTGATGCACACTAAGGTAAAATTTGATGTTTTACAAGGTTTTGTCTTAGGCCCACTTTTTTTCCTTCATATATGCTATCTCTGGGTAATATTATTCATAAGCATAGTATTAGCTTTCTCTGTTATGCTGATGACACATAGTTGTATGTTTCTGCAAAGCCAGGTGAGAGACACCAGCTTAAAACTGAGGAATGTGTAAAGGATATTAGATACTGGATGCTTATTAACTTCCTTCTACTTAACTCTGACAACACAGAAGTACTTGTACTAGGACCCCATGCAGCTAGAAGTAAGCTTTCTTATTACATAGTGACTTTGGATGGCCTTTCTGGTTCATCTTGTGCAGCAGTAAAAGACCTTAGTGTAATTATTGACTCCAGTCTTTCATTTGAAGCTCATGTAGATAATATTACTAGAATAGCCTTCTTTCATCTCAGAAATATTACGAAGATAAGAAATAAAATGTCACTACATGATGCAAAAAAAAAAAATAGTTCATGTCTTTGTTGCCTATAGGTTGGATTATTGTAATGCCTTACAGTCTGGATGTTCCAGTAGGTGCATAAATAAGCTCTGATTAGTCCAGAATGCAGCAGCAAGAGTCCATACTAGAACCAGAAGATATGACTACATCACCCCTATCTTATCCACACTGCGCTGACTCTCAATCAAATTTCATGTTGATTATAAAATACTACTATTGACCTATAAAGCACTGAATGGTCTCATGCCACAGTACCTGAGCAAACTTCTGGTCTTTTCTGACCCGCCATGCCTTCTTAGATCAAAAGGTGCAGGCTATTTGTTGGTACCTCAAATAATGCAGGCTCCAGCAGGGGGCAGAGCCTTTTTTTTTACAAAGGCCCCCCCATTCCCTTTGAGTCAGGTTCGTCTCAAGGTTTCTTCCTCATGTGATCTCAGGGAGTTTTTATTTGCCTCCATTGCCCCAGGCTTGTTCATTATGGATAAATTAATATGTGTAAAATGTATATTTTTCTGTAAAGCTACTTTGTGTCTATTGTTAAAAGCATTATACATATAAACTTGACTTGACTTTACTTGAAGGACAAACAGCATAGATAACAGATGGATGGATGGATTGATCTTGTCTGTTTTTTTTCTTTTGATACTTCAACTCCTTTACACCTAGCGTTCAACTCATTTACATTTTTAGATTACTCATGTTTTGCTTTGTTATATCTCTTTTAGTGTTCTTTTTTAAAAAATCTTTTTTTTTCAGTATTTTGATTTCAGTTTGCCTCTTTAAAAATACTCTTTAATAGGAACCTTTTGTTGTACAGAGATGCTGAAACTCAAAACCAGAAGGTGAAACCTGTCAAAATAAGCACATTCAGGATGAAACAGGATAAAGACAGCTCCATCCTGCATCACCTTTCTCATGATCTTTTTTTTTTTTAAACAGTGTGGCAGCATGTTTAAAAATTGGCAGAAAGATAGCATATCCTAGGGATTGAGTTGATTTTTTTTTTCTCCCTGCAAGCATTTTTTCTTGGATGAACATGGAAATAATAGGACTACACTCTTAAATACCAATGTAAGTATTTAAATGGAGCAAGGCCGTATAGATTTATCTTTATTGAAAATGAATGGGTCATTCTCCATCGATTTTACAATGCCAAATTCACCATTAAATGCTCCACAATGGTGGAGGCTCTTTTTTGCTTAAAAGTAGTTTAGTGAAATATGCAGGCTGAAATGTGCAGGTCATTTGGGAGTGGGAGGCAATTGATTCATTAAAGTTACTGGCTTAGGTAATGCTGCCAAATGCAATTTGCTCCTATCATAATTTCTGAAATATATATATACAGCACTTTCTCCTCTCTGGAGACAGACAGCTAAGAAAATGTTCAGTACCCCGAGTTCTCCCTGACATTTCACTTTGAAAGCCTGCCACAGATCTAATGCAGTCATGTCTGGGCTCTAAGGCTAAGCACTTTAGAGAACTATCATTATGCCACTCTACTATCAGTATGGCACTCAAACACTTAGGTTTGTCAGTACAAGACATTCATTTGCCAAAAGTCTATGTAATTATATATTTTGCAATGTATTTGTTTGTGGTCTTCATTTCCATATCACATACTGCACGTAGGTTTGAAAGGCATTCGTAAGGAGGGTGAGTTGGAGACTGTGTGGGCTCAAAGGTAGCTTCTTGTGCTGGTGCTCAACGTGAGACTCCATAGCTCTCAGGCAAGATTGATCTTTGTCAGAGCATCAGAAATTCTTATTGTTTCCGAGGAGGCAGTCTATTTATTTGAGACCATGCACATGTTCCAGGCAGGATTGGAGAGATTCAAAAGGCAGGCCATAAAGCTTGAAGAATAACATTGTATCAGGTGAAACACAGAGGCAGAGGGGAGAGAAGAACAAATCTTTGTTTTTGTTTTCATTGCAGGATTTGTCTGATCCTGGGGAACAAATCCTGCATCCCTAAAGTTGACGACATACAAAGAAGGACAAGCAGGAGATAGTTGTTTTTCTGCTCATATTCTGTTCTCAAGACAGAAGGAAGCTCAGTTTTAGAATATCTCAATCTCATACTTTTAACTGGGCTGTCTTAACTGGGCTCTCTTCCTAATCCAAATAAATAGTGTCCTGTTCTTCAAGTGTGGCATGTAGAACATTAGTTCAAGGCTGTAGAGCAGTAGTTCTCAAAATGGAGTCAGTGAAGCATAGTCAGGAGTCAGACACGAGGTGTGCTTTTTTTTTTTTTTTTAAACTGCAGTGGAAATCACAGTCTGACTTTGCCTATTTATTTATTTATTTATTTATTTATTATATAGTTTATACCCTGTATGACATAAAAGGGTTTGATCTAAACCTTAATAATTGTAAAAATTAGGCATGTGAACTTGGAACTGATGTGTTAAACTGTACAAGTTTGACTATTGAGCTTAATAGTCATAGTTCACGGGCAGCATGGTGGTGCAGTGGTTTGCACCATCAACTGGCTTCTCGAAATTACCCATAGGTGTGAATGATTGGTTGTCTTGACATTAGCCCTGAGATAGATTGGCGACCTGCCCAGGTTGAACCCCACAACCCTGACAGATAAGTGGTATAGATAATGGATGGATGGATTTATACTGCATAACATAAATCTGCACTGAGGAAATCTGAGCTTTTTTTCAACAAAGAGTTTTATATATATATATATATATATCTCATCTCATCTCATTATCTCTAGCCGCTTTATCCTTCTACAGGGTCGCAGGCAAGCTGGAGCCTATCCCAGCTGACTACGGGCGAAAGGCAGGGTACACCCTGGACAAGTCGCCAGGTCATCACAGGGCTGACACATAGACACAGACAACCATTCACACTCACATTCACACCTATGGTCAATTTAGAGTCACCAGTTAACCTAACTTGCATGTCTTTGGACTGTGGGGGAAACCGGAGCACCCGGAGGAAACCCACGCGGACACGGGGAGAACATGCAAACTCCACACAGAAAGGCCCTCGCCGGCCCCGGGGCTCGAACCCAGGACCTTCTTGCTGTGAGGCGACAGCGCTAACAACTACACCACCGTGCCGCCCCATATATATATATATAAAACATTATTTGTAGAAGCATATTTTTGTCTTATTAGACAGTATATTTATCAGTGTGAGAAATAAGGCCGGATCGCAATCACAGGCCGATCGCAGACTTGTCATCTCAATGAATGACAAGTCACCTCTCATTAGCAAGTAGGAGTGCATTGTGGCATGACACCATGCGACACTGTTATCAGCTGGGTAGGTATACCACTAACGTTAAAAGAAAATAGACTAGACTACTACAGGTTTTGGACCCTGACAAAGTGTTTTTTCCATCGTATTTTAACCCTTCGGGATCGAGAGCTTCGCCAGCGAAGCTTGACAGGTTTAGAATGAGTAGGTCATGTATTTAGATAAATATCTTTGAGAGTTTTTAATCATACAAGCATGATAAACATATTGACAGAAACTTTATACTTTACACTTTCCTATGTGCCCCCTGCCAGATAATATATATTTTTAAATTAGATGAAACATAACTGGCATGGATTTAAGGGGGGGCACCCAGCATGTCCCCCCGACCAAAAGGAAAATAGTTTTAGTACATGGCTACTTGGAATTGTGACTTGATTGTATTGCAGATACCAAGATATACCTGCCGTTTTTTAATGAATATGGTTTAAAAAATAAACAAAATAAATCATTATGTGGGATTGAGCTGAAGAGTTTATGGTATAATTAATATTTACGGTAATAGTATGTCCAAGCTTAGGTTTTTTCGCTCGTGACCCGAATGCAGTGAAAAGCAAGCGGGCGAGTCCTGTTCGATTTGAACAGGGTGCAGGAACTTCATGCATTGACATAATAACATACTGTATTCCCAGACTGCACTGTAGACAACATGTAACGGGTGTGCGCCATCCTTTTATGTTTATGGTATCGTTAACTCGCATGTTCACAAGCCAAAATGATAAGATGCTGCAGCAGGCTTACTGCGTACACACACGTGTCAGCTGTCCAACTACTACTCATATTCATTAATCGGGTATCCCTGTAATTACTATACCCTGTGTATGTACATGGGACACATGCCGTTTTGGGGGTGAGCCTCACTTTGATTTTTAAGACAGTGACTAGATACCGTAGGTCTCTGAAAGATGTTGATTTTTGCAGCGGCTCTGAAGAAAACCTGCTTGAAATCCCCTGAGTCTTGGGAACTAAGACTTATTATAAGACTTGTTCACATGCAACTCACACAATCATTGTATCCTTATCTCAGTCTATTAGACTCGGGAGCTCAGATTGCAGTTCCTGACTTGTATTATAGACATGCAACTCTTGCAGTCTTTGTTTATAGTTATCTCAGTATTAAGCTCTGTCTTAAGTGGCTACTGACATTGCCTCAGTTTACCTGGGTATATTCACTGTTTTATATGTACATTGAATATCTTGAGCAGGAGCTCAGATTGCAGATGCTAAAATAGTAATAATTTATTGATATGAAGTGTTTTGTGGTCAGTGTACTACACTGTAGTGTGTCATGTGGCAATGCATGATATGACAATGCAACTTTCGTAAATATGACCATATAGCCTATCAGTTGTAATTATGTTCTACGCATATACCTGCAATTCTGACAATATCATTTTCAGTGACTAATAAAATGGTTTTGAAAGTTCCTACTTTTAAAGCAGATATTTGATATGGTAATTTTTCTTTAAGAGATTTCATTATACAGCATGTCTCTGACAGCTGAAAATGCATCTCTGGGCATTTAAAAATTGGGTTGACACCCCCCCCCCCCCCCCCCCCTTCCCATTTTCCTGGATCTGCCCCTGCATAAAACTTGTCACCTTACTCAGTCACAGCGGTGTCAGAGTGCTGAGCACCCACTTACGCATTCATAAAAGACTATTCACATGGTAACAGCATGATAATCACTTTCACTCTTTCAGTTTCTATTTTGTGGTGTTTTCTTCTATTTTCTAAGTTCTAGTCCAGCAGATTTAGTCTGAATGCTAAGAAATATTACCATGTCTAGTTTTTAGTCATTTTAAGTCATTTTGTTCCAAAGTTACTTGGAATCTCATACTCAAAATTTTAACTTTATTATGTAAGAAGAGTTGTATTGTAAATTACTAAATTTCTTATAGACTTATTATAAACATAGTATAAAAATAGGCATTGTTATTATAGCACCTATCTATGAGTACCAATAAGTTGTAACCAACTGGAACATTCTTGCCCCCCATACTTTTTTCTAGACATGGAACTAACCTGTGTGTACTACTGTTTTCTTGGGTATAACTTTAAGCATTTTTTTTTAATTTTCTGACATTTTCTTGTAAATTATATTCAATTTGCAGTGTAATTAGCAACTAATGCCGCTTTTCCACTACAAACGCGGCTGAGTCGGGCTGAGTCGTGCCGTGCTGAGTCGGGCTGAGCAGGGCTGTTGGGGTTGCATTTCGACTACAACCGCGCTGAACCGTGCTGGCTGGAAGTGGGTGGACACATTGGGTGGAGTTAGCGAAAGTGGGTGGACGTCAGGTGATGTCGTTAAGCAGCGCAAACAGTGACATCAGTGAGCTTTTAAGCGGTAGTCTCACAACCCGAATAGTAAACAATAAACATGGAGGACATGGAGTCGTTAGTGTTGCTGGTCTTGGTGCTGTGGCTTGTTGTCACCGACAACGCGGACAGATACTGGCAAGAGCGTATAGATGAGGCGAGGCGCATAAGGCTTCAGAAATTCTCGTAATTCGTAATTCTTCTTCTTCCGGGTTTGCGGTGTTTACAGATCCCAGCGCGCTCGCGGGGCGTGTGTGGGCATGTGAGGACACTCCTCCTCACCAATCAGTGCACAGGGGAGTATCTGCTCACGCCCCCAGCCTCACTCGGCTCGGTTTGGCTCGCTTCAGCCCCACTCCAAAACGGTGCGAGTTTTAGGGGCTAAGCAGGGCTGAAGCGAGCTGAGTCATGCTGGTTTTTGGTAGTCGAAACGCGAGCCGTGTCGGGCTGAAGTGAGCTGAAGCGAGCTGAAGTGAGCTGAAAAAGGGTAGTGGAAAAGGGCCATAATGTCTAGCGTAGTATGGCCTCTGAAGATCACAAAAATGTGCCTGGAAATAGCTGAGAAGCCATCTCCAGGCATCTAATGGCCCTTTTCCACTACCCTTTTTCAGCTCACTTCAGCTCGCTTCAGCTCACTTCAGCCCGACACGGCTCGCGTTTCGACTACCAAAAACCAGCACGACTCAGCTCGTTTCAGCCCTGCTTAGCCCCTAAAACTCGCACCGTTTTGGAGTGGGGCTGAAGCGAGCCAAGCCGTGCCGAGTGAGGCTGGGGGCGTGAGCAGACACTCCCCTGTGCACTGATTGGTGAGAAGGAGTGTCCTCACATGCCCACACACGCCCCGCGAGCGCGCTGGGATCTGTAAACACCGCAAACCCGGAAGGAGAATAATTACGAATTACGAGAATTTCTGAAGCCTTATGCGCCTCGCCTCATCTATACGCTCTTGCCAGTATCTGTCCGCGTTGTCGGTGACAACAAGCCACAGCACCAAGACCAGCAACACTAACGACTCCATGTCCTCCATGTTTATTGTTTACTATTCGGGTCGTGAGACTACCGCTTAAAAGCTCACTGATGTCACTGTTTGCGCTGCTTAACGACATCACCTGACGTCCACCCACTTTCGCTAACTCCACCCAATGTGTCCACCCACTTCCAGCCAGCACGGTTCAGCGCGGTTGTAGTCGAAATGCAACTCCAACAGCCCCACTCAGCCCGACTCAGCACGGCACGGCTCAGCCCGACTCAGCCGCGTTTGTAGTGGAAAAGCGGCATAAGCCCTTCAGCTTCCGGGTCCCTGGATCCCCGGCCACATTGTTCCAGGCCTTTGGCCCATCATTCGGACAGGCTGAAATTTGGACGGGCAGACAACATTTCAGACTTGTCTATCCAGTGACAGTCTGCTTAAAATTCCTTATTTCCCAGATCGTTTATGATGATTTAGTTGTTGTCATAAGTTGTCATGAACAGATTATACCTTGAAGTATTGAATTGGGTTGCATTTAGAAACAATTTGTCCTTTGAATGACAGTGCTAATATTATTTTATGATTATTTTCACATTTCATATTTCCTTAATATATTGCAATATAGAAAAAGGCCTTCTATACTGTACACATTACAACATGACCTTACCATTAAAGATCAATTATGTGATTGTTAATCCTCTCCTTGTCCAATAAACTGAAGAAGTAGGCTATTTTGTGCATGGTACTGATCAATACTACTTTTAGGAGAAGTGCTTAACCATGTGGATATTTTTTTTAATATTAGTTCTGAACAACATCAATCTACAAATTCTAATTCTTAACTAATGATGTGTGAATATTTGTTTTACCACAGTGTGTAGACATGTCCTCTTATATGCTTTCCTTTTGCCTGATGTTAATTTCCATTTTTATCACGCATTATCTGAGTCCAGGGAACATTTTTTGTTGATGTTTGACTTATACTTGAAATTGTCTGTGGCATCTTCGATTAACTTGTAATCACAATTTGTGTGTATAATTATAATTTCAGGTGTTTAAATGATTGTGTTTTCATTGTATATTTAATGGTAATCGAAGAACAGCTAATTATATTTCTGATTAGCATTTCTTCCAACAGTTTTGCATTTAACAATAGAAAAGATTCACACGTTTCAAAGTGAAAAATCCTTTTTTTTCCTTTTTCAGCTTTATTGGCCTTCAAACAACAGAACTACATATTTACTAGACATACAAATGCAACACTTTCCTTTATTCAATGATTCCGATTTAATTAAAAATCAATTTTTTTTCTATTTTGTAAGCATCAAATCATCATCTTTATTCATCTGTACAATGATGTACAATTGATTTCTGAACACAGGTAATACCAATAGATAAAATAAAGTAAAAAAAAAACACTTGTGTGCTCAGTATTTGGACTTAAAAGACATAAATATACTCAGAGAGCTGTGCAAAAGGTCCTTATTTATGAAAATTATGCCTTGGAAAGACAAGCTTTGCCGACACCATCCATTAACATAATAAGAGGACTCACTTTTGGTAATTGCTTGAGGTTTTCAGCAGTTAGAGAGAAGCAAAATTTCACAAGTTGCTCTTTTACAGTTGTCTGAGGTCAGGTTAGTCCTTTTGAAAGGGATTTTAATGTCATTTGTGTTCAGCTAGAGTCGTTCTAATGTGGTTTTTTCTATCATTCTTAATTGTACAAAATAGATCACATGAAACGATACAAATTGTTTTTATAAAACTTCGCTTTTAGAGAACCCAGCACAAATTCAGTTACACTAAACAGGTTTACTAGAGATGTAACTGAATATGAATACATTCTTCACACTCTATTCTGTTTATTTGTTTGTTTGTTTGTTTGTTTGTTTTCATATTTTTTTCTTTTTTGTTTTTGGTGTTGTTTTGCCAGAAAGTTTCACAAGGAAGTTAGTTGTGCATCAGGAATCCATTATATATATATATATATATATATATATATATATATATATATATATATATATATATATATATATATACTGGGTGCGATTTGCTGGGGGGGATGGTGGGGATCATCCCCCCCTCTGGTTTTTATCTCTGCTGAAAAAAAAATCCTCGGGGACAACCCCGTCAATAAAACAAACAAACCAAAAAAAAGTTGACATGACAGGCATGTTGTGACACAGTTTTCTATGGTCTACATTGCACTCACTTTCAAAATGACCCGAAGTGGCAGCTTTGATGTTCACAAACGTCCCCAGCAAATAGATACATTGTAGATAATAACAATATCTTTGCGTTCTATGCAGGGATGCAAACAGCGCGCCTTTTGGTGGATGCCGCCTTTTTCACGGCCGATTTTTTTTTTTAGGGGGGACATTGGAGTGTCTGATTAAAATTTCAAAGTAAATTCTGTGTTAAAATTACTAAATAAGCAAATCCATTACAGTCCATGAAACAGGAAGTATAAGGATGAGAAAAAAAAAGTTTAAATCGGAAAGCTGCACACAATGTGAACTGCACCATCAGAGCAAAGTGTTCATTTAGTATTCATGTATTTTAGTGATTTTCGAGTCACTGTCCATTTAATCCGGAGGGAGAGAAACATCACAGCAACGCGACAAGCAATGCGAACTTTGTTGTGTTAGTGTTCGTGTATTTAGTCAGAGAGATAGGAAGATGAATTTGCTATCTCTGGTTTAGTGTTCGTTTTCAGTGTTATTCATTTGATATCATCGGATGATATTGAGCTGTTAGCCTATTGTTACCTTAATTTTATGACGTTTCATGATTAAAAAAAAAAAAACATCCCCCCTTCTGGTTTTTTGACAAATCGCACCCTATATATATATATATATATATATATATATATATATATATATATATATATATATATATATATATATATATATATACAGTTAGGTCCATAAATATTTGGACAGAGACAACATTTTTCTAATTTTGGTTCTATACATTACCACAATGAATTTTGAACAAAACAATTCAGATGCAGTTGAAGTTCAGACTTTCAGCTTTAATTCACTGGGTTGAACAAAATGATTGCATAAAAATGTGAGGAGGAACTAAAGCATTTTTTAAACACAATCCCTTCATTTCAGGGGCTCAAAAGTAATTGGACAAATTAAATAATTGTAAATAAAATGTTCATTTCTAATACTTGGTTGAAAACCCTTTGTTGGCAATGACTGCCTGAAGTCTTGAACTCATGGACATCACCAGACGCTGTGTTTCCTCCTTTATAATGCTCTGCCAGGCCTTTACTGCAGCGGTTTTCAGTTGCTGTTTGTTTGTGGGCCTTTCTGTCTGAAGTTTAGTCCTTAACAAGTGAAATTCATGCTCAATTGGGTTGAGATCAGGTGACTGACTTGGCCATTCAAGAATATTCCACTTCTTTGCTTTAATAAACTTCTGGGTTGCTTTGGCTTTATGTTTTGGGTCATTGTCCATCTGTATTATGAAACAGTGACCAATCAGTTTGGCTGCATTTGGCTGGATTTGAGCACACAGTATGTCTCTGAATACCTCAGAATTCATCCGGCTGCTTCTGTCCTGTGTCACATCATCAATAAACACTAGTGACCCAGTGCCACTGGCAGCCATGCATGCCCAAGCCATCACACTGCCTCCGCCGTGTTTTACAAATGATGTGGTATGCTTTGGATCATGAGCTATAACCAGTGTTGGGCACGTTACTTTCAAAAAGTAATTAGTTATAGTTACTAGTTACTTTTCCCAAAAAGTAACAGAGTTAGTAACGGAGTTACTTTGTCATAAAAGTAACTAATTACCAGGGAAGTAATTATTCCGTTACATTTTGTGTCCCCTCCCCCCCAAAAAAAGAAAAAAACAAAAACAAATTCAATTAGTGTAATCATAATAAAAGTGAATGTTAAATGTGTTTAATGACCGAAATGGACACTTAACAGAACCAGTTAGTAACGTTATCTACACTATATTAATATTTTTGTGGGACAATGTGAGATAAGACATCTATCAAATTTAATATATTTTTGTAGTTATTAAAATTGTTACTAATTACTGGCCACTGACGAGGACAAACGCTTTGTTCCTCGACATAATGTGCATTGCACGTAGACATTTTTGCCTTTTATTTCAAGTAATGAAAAGTAATGCTGTATTTCCAGTTTGAAAGCGCAGTGTTGGGCTGACTGCTCGCCATCGCTGTGTCTTCTGATTGAAAGTGTGCGCAGTAGTGCAGTAGGCGGAGCCTACCTACGTATGTTGTCCAAATCTACTCTGATTGGCTGACTATGCCATTGTCTCACGTCTCCCCGCCCCACACTAAAGCAGAGTAAAGAAAGGCTGAACAAGCAGCGTGCCAGATGAAAACAGCTTTAATAAAGTAACGCAGAGCATTTTATTGTAAGTAACGGGAACGGCGTTATAACGATGTCAAAAGTAATTAGTTAGATTATTCGTTACTAAAAAAGTAACGCCGTTAGTAACGCTGTTTATTTCTAACGCTGTTATTCCCATCACTGGCTATAACACGCCTTCACCATACTTTTTTCTTTCCATCATTCTGGTAGAGTTTGATCTTGGTTTCATCTGCCCAAAGAATGTTCTTCCAGAGCTGTGCTGGCTTTTTTAGATGTTTTTTAGCAAAGTCCAATCTAGCCTTTTTATTCTTGAGGCTTATGAGTGGCTTGCACCGTGCAGTGAACCCTCTGTATTTACTTTCATGCAGTCTTCTCTTTATGGTAGATTTGGATATTGATACGCCTACCTCCTGGAGAGTGTTGTTCACTTGGTTGGCTGTTGTCAAGGGGTTTCTCTTCACCATGGAAATTATTCTGCGACCATCCACCACTGTTGTCTTCTGTGGGTGTCCAGGTCTTTTTGCACTGATGAGTTCACCAGTGCTTTCTTTCTTTCTTTCTTTCTTTCTTTCTTTCTTTCTCAGGATGTACCAAACTGTAGATTTTGCCACTCCTAATATTGTAGCAATTTCTCGGATGGGTTTTTTCTGTTTCCGCAGCTTAAGGATGGCTTGTTTCACCTGCATGGAGAGCTCCTTTGACCGCATGTTTTCTTCACAGCAAAATCTTCCAAATGCAAGCACCACACTTCAAATCAACTCCAGGCCTTTAATCTGCTTAATTGAGAATGACATAACGAAGGAATTGCCCACACCAGCCCATGTAATAGCCTTGGAGTCAATTGTCCAATTACTTTTGGTCCCTTTAAAAACAGGGTGGCACATTTTAAGGAGCTGAAATTCCTAAACCCTTCATCCAATTTTAATGTGGATACCCTCAAATGAAAGCTGAAAGTCTGGACTTTATGTTCATGTCCATTATATAACTATAACTTGAATATGTTTCAGTAGACAGGTAAAAAGACAAAATTTGTGTCAGTGTCCAAATATATATGGACCTAACTGTGTGTGTGTGTGTGTGTGTATATATATATATATATATATATATATATATATATATATATATATATATATATATATATATATACTAGTGCATCTCAAAATATTAGAATATTGTGAAAAAGTTCAATATTTTCCATGTTATTTAAGAAAGTGAAAATGTTATATATTATAGACTCATTACACATAAACTAAAATGTTTCAAGCATTTTTTAATTTTAATCAGTATGGCATACAGTACAAAAACATAAAAAAAAAACATCTCAAAATATTAGAATATTTCATTTCGAGTTTGAGTAAAACAGTATGAACACAGTGTATCTCTCGGTCTAGTTCAGTACACACAACCACAATCATGGGGAAGACTGCTGACTTGACTGTTGTCCAGAAGATGATCACTGATGCCCTCCACAAGGAGAGTAAGCCACAAAAGATCATTGCTGAAAAGGGTGGCTGGAAAAGGTGCACAAGCAACAGGGATGGCCGCAGTCTTGAGAGGACTGTCAAGAAAAGTTGATTCAAGAACTTGGGAGAGCTTCACAAGGAGTGGACTGAGGCTGGTGTCAGTGTATCAAGACCCATCACGAACAGACATCTTCAAGAAAGGGGATACAACTTTCGCATTCCTAATATCAAGCTACTCCTGAGCCAGAGACAATGTCAGAAGTGTCTTATCTGGGCTAAGGAGAGAAAGAAATGGACTGTTGCTCAGTGGTCCAAAGTCCTCTTTCCAGATAAAAGTGCATTTTGTATTTAATTTGGAAATCACGGTTCTAGAGTCTGGAGGAAGAGTGGAGAGGCACAGAATTCAAGGTGTTTGAAGCCCAGTGTGAAGTTTCCACAGTCTGTGATGATTTGGGGTGCCATGTCATCTGCTGGTGTTGGTCCACTGTATTTTATCAAGTCCAAAGTCAACACAGCCATCTACCAGGAGATTTTAGAGCACTTCATGCTTCCATCTGCTGACGAGCTTTTTGGAGATACTGATTTCCTTTTCCAGCAGGACTTAGCACCTACCCACAGTGCCAAAACTACTACCAAATGGTTTGCTGACCATGATATTACTGTGTTTGATTGGCCAGCCAACTTGCCTGACTTGAACCCCATAGAGAATCTATGGGGTATTGTCAAGAGGAAGATGAGAAACACCCGACCCAAAAATACAGATACGCTGAAGGCCACTATCAAAGCAACCTGGGCTTCAATAACACCTCGGCAGTGCCACAGACCAATCACCTCCATGCCACACCGCATTGATACAGTAATTCATGGTAAAGGAGCCCCAACCAAGTACTGAGTGTATAAATGAATATACTTTTCAGAAGTTGGACATTTCTGTATTGTAAATCCTTTTTTTTGATTGATCTTAGGGAATATTCTAATAATTTGAGATACTGGATTTCTGATTTTCATGAGCTATAAGCCATAATCATCAAAATTAAAACAAAAAAGGCTTTAAATATTTCACTTTACATGTAATGAATATAGAATATATGAAAGTTTACCTTTTTGAATTAAATTATGAAAAAAAGGAACTTTTTCATGGTATTCTAATTTTTTTAGATGCACTAGTGTGTGTGTATATATATATATATATATATATATATATATATATATATATATATATATATATATATACACACACACACACACACACACACACACACACACACAGTTGTGGTCAGAAGTTTACATACAGTGACATGAATGCCATCTTGGATATGAATGTCATGGCAATATTTGGGCTTTCAGTAATTTCTTTGAACTGTTCTTTTTCTGTGGCAGAATGTACAGTATACATCTTTAATAAAAAAAAAAACACTAGAATTTGGTGCACAAGTTTTAATTTTCTTTGGGTTTTCTGAAATCAACACAGGGTCAAAATTATACATACAGGACCAAAAATATACATACAGCACACTTAATATTTGGGTAAAATATCTCTTTGCAAGATTCACCTTCATTCATTTTTGTTTACCATGAACAAGCTTCTGGCAGAATTCTGGTTGGATATTTCATGACTCTTCATGGTAGAATTGGTAGAGTTCAATTATCTATATTTTTTTCTTGGCATGGACTCGACTTAGAAGCATGGTCCATATATTTTCAATAGGGTTGAAATTAGGACTTGTTTTAAGCTTAATGTTAGCCTGCTTTATCCTCCACAACCAGATCTGATGCGTGCTTGGTTCATTGTCCTGTTGTAACTCCCAAGTCCCAAGTCATGTTCAAGTTTCTGATGGTTTATGCTGATGGTTTTTATCTAGTCCTCCTTCTTCATTATTCCATCCACTTTGTGCAATGAACCAGTTCCACTGGCAGCAAAACAGCCCCAGAGCATGATGATCATACCACCACCAGCAACTGGTACAGTGTTCCTCTGTACATGGTGGTCATTGTGGCCAAACAACTCAATCTTTGTCTCATCTGACCATACAGCTCTCCTCCAGAAGGCTTTTTTCTTTGTCTGTGTGGTCAGCTTCAAACTTTAGTTAAGCTTGAAGGTGTCAATTTTGGAGCAGGGGGTTACAATTATGCGTCGACTTACGACTGCGTTTGGTTATGACTGACCGGTCGTAAACCGATCTGGTCGTAAGTCGGCCTATGTTAAATGAACGTAAGTATATTGTGATGTGTAATGATATTGTAATCATCTTAAAGTCTTATTTTATCAACATTTTTCTTATTTCATTACCTTGGCTCATTATTTGGTTTAAGTCAAACACTGTATACTACAGTACAATTCGTTTAATATGTGACCGCTGGCATCACTGGTGCTTGGCTGTGGGTTGTCTATGCCATCATCAGCTTTTGCAGTGCTCGGGCTGCCGGGAGGATTTGCTCATTTCATAAACATGGTAAGCCTTGTCTGAATTGTTTGTTTCTTTTTCTCCTCATAAATTTCATAAACCAGTCTTCGAACAGTGCCTGCGTCATCCATGCTTTATGGTTAGAACGAAAGTAGACTGGCAAAGTGTGCTTGTTTACATTCCTGAATGCCTGCGGGTTTTGCAAGTGATAAATTAAGAAAGGCTTCACTCGCCAGTCGTAACCAGATGGTCGTAAAGTCGATCGGTCGTAAGTTGCATAGGTCGTAAGTCGACGACTATCTGTATTTCTTGGATAGCAGCCTCTTAGTCCATGGTGACGTAAAACTCACTGAACTGTAGACAGTGATCCATTAGCTTTCAGTTCATGGCAGGGCTGTGCCATGGTGGTTCCCAGGTTGTTCCTGACCATCCAAACCAATTTCCTTTCAGCTGAGGGTGACAGTTTGGGTTTTCTTGAAGCAAAGTGGTTTGGCAAAGTGACTACACCTCACAATAACTTGGATACAATCGTTTGAACTGATCTTGGAATTTGCAGTTGTTTAGAAATGGCTCCAAGAGACATTCCAGAGTTGTGTACATCTGCGATCCTCTTTCTCAGATCTGCACTGAGCTCCTTGGACTTTCCCATTGTATTGTGTGTTGGTCAATCCAATGAGTGCTGTAAACAAACCAATTTTTATGAAGGCACAGAGAAGCTACCAGCTGTAGTCAATCATGATCACTAACAAGAAGTTAAGAGACCTTGACCTTGGCAAGATAAAAGACATTTGGAAGTTTCAGCACCTCTGAATTAATAATCTAAGTGAGCGTATGTAAATTTTTGACCCTGTATGTATAATTTTGACCCTGTGTTGATTTCAGAAAACCCAAAGAAAATTAAAACTTGTGCACCAAATTCTAGTTCTAGTGTTTTTTTAATTATTAAATATGTATGCTATATATTCTGCCACAGAAAAAGAACAGTTCAAAGAAATTACTGAAAGCCCAAATATTGCCATGATATTGATATCCAAGATGACATTCATGTCATTGTATGTAAACTTCTGACCACAACTCTGTATATATATATATATATATATATATATGGGTAACAGCAAGCAGTCAGATATGAAGCTTGCAGGACAAATGAAGTCCCCGTTTATTATGCATTTATAGCATTCATTACATTCATCATTTGTAACTGCCTGGTCAGGGTAGTGGTGGTTGAAATGAAGCTACTACTTTGTTTATATTATGGGGAAACTGCATTTTTTAGAAAATATTGTCGGAAGGTACAAGCAAAAATAATATCTGTGTGAGTGGGATTAAAAAAAAAAAAGATCTGTTAGTTGAGAGTGGTTATGAACCAGAGTGATGTAGCTGAGGTTGAGGAACTGTCAGAGCCAGAATAAACCAGCATTAAATTAAGCACACATAGATGAGGTGACCTTGCAACTGTTGCCAATTGTTCCACAAAACTGATAACTTCTCAGACTCAGCTGCAACTCCTGAGAAAAAGCCGGCATGCATATCCAAATAATTCCTCACATTATTGTCGCCAAGCAGTTCAGTGAAGCAGAAAATGGAAAATGTGTGTTTCAAGATGTGCTCGTTTAATTTGCAGCAGGACCTTGCCCTCATCACCGCTGAGAAGTCGACTGGCTTGTCTAATTGCATGTGACTACAGTGGTGGAGTGCATCAGAACAGCAAATGCATAATGAGGTTGGGTTCAAAGCAAGGTGTGTGTGTACATTTTGGCTTGGATTTAAGTTATGATGTTTATTTTTATTTTGATTCAGCTGAATCCATGATTATGTTTAGAATATGTATGTAAAGTTCAAGTAAACGACATTTTAAACATTGAAGTCTTTCATACCACTTATGCACGTTTCAGATATATAATTAAGAGCATGAATAAATCCTACAAAACCTAGAGCACTACAGCATTTCTCCCCATCCCAGTGCACTCTGACTACAATTAATGTTGAAATATAATCAATATAATGCTTCAAACATATACTGTTTGAACTATTTTTGCAGCATCCATTTCCACAACTCAGCCATTACTGGATATGAAAAATGTCCATTTTAATTCATTCACTCAACCTTGTTATAGTTGGGATATTCCAACAGTCACATGTTCAACAGGAACTTGAATCATTCGAATTTCCTGAAGATCATGAGAGGTCATTATTTTCAAGGATAATATATAGATTTAGGCACTGCCTAAAAGCGGCGCTCCCATCTGTTTCGGGGTTGTAGAATTTTCTTATATCATAGCCAGTCTCTTTTGTTTTATTTCTTTACTGGCTAGCACTGGCCACTAGGCGGTGTGTATGACTGGTAATTACTAACACTGGCCACTAGGCGGTGTGTCTCATCTCATCTCATTATCTCATCTCATCTCATCTCATTATCTCTAGCCGCTTTATCCTTCTACAGGGTCGCAGGCAAGCTGGAGCCTATCCCAGCTGACTATGGGCGAAAGGCGGGGTACACCCTCACACTCACACCTACGGTCAATTTAGAGTCACCAGTTAACCTAACCTGCATGTCTTTGGACTGTGAAGGAAACCGGAGCACACGGAGGAAACACACAGGGAGAACATGCAAACTCTGCACAGAAAGGCCCTCGCCGGCCACAGGGCTCGAACCCGGATCTTCTTGCTGTGAGGCGACAGCGCTAACCACTACACCACCGTGCCGCCCTAGGCGGTGTGTATGACTGGTAATTACTAACACTGGCCACCAGACGGTGTATATGACTGGTAATTACTAACACTGGCCACTAGGCACTGTGTCTCATCTCATCTCTAGCCGCTTTATCCTTCTACAGTGTCACAGGCAAGCTGGAGCCTATCCCAGCTGACTACGGGCGAAAGGCGGGGTACACCCTGGACAAGTCGCCAGGTCATCACAGGGCTGACACATAGACACAGACAACCATTCACACTCACATTCACACCTACGGTCAATTTAGAGTCACCAGTTAACCTAACCTGCATGTCTTTGGACTGTGGGGGAAACCGGAGCACCCGGAGGAAACCCACGCGGACACGGGGAGAACATGCAAACTCCACACAGAAAGGCCCTCGCCGTCCCCGGGGCTCGAACCCAGGACCTTCTTGCTGTGAGGCGACAGCGCTAACCACTACACCACCGTGCCGCCTAGGCACTGTGTATGACTGGTAATTACTAACACTGGCCACTAGGCGGTGTGTATGACTGGTAATTACTAACACTGACCACTAGGCAGTGTGTATGACTGGTAATTACTAACACTGGCCATTAGGCGGTGTGTATGACTGGTGGTACACGTACACGGACAAACCACAAAAAATCGACTCAATGGGTTTACCATTTTTTCTTAGGTATGGTGCTCCGCTGGAGCTCCGCTATTATGAAATAAACTGACAAGATTTCACCAAAAGTACAGCCCTGTTACAGAGTCTGAAGTATGGATCAAAACTAATTATTAATTAAAAAAATTTAAGTAAGTCATAACAATGTTGTATCATTAGCACTGGATAAATTTGGGGATTTGCTGTTTCAATGCCAAAAACATCAACCTTGTTACTGATTTAATCACAAAATGCAGCCTGACAGAAAATAAATCTTGTAAAATATATACAATAATAATAATAATAATAATAATAATAATAATAATAACGTATTTTTCTCTGGGGGGTTGTTTTTTTTGAGTGGTTAAATTCATGGGCTTTTTTTTCTAAAAAAGCTTATTTTTTAGAGTTACAAAGTATCACGTCTCCACCTGCCAGCACAGACTTTGTTTGTGAACTTTGCCTTTTGATCTTGCCTCTGATAAACTGTCTGTGCATCGCCTGACCTTTGCCTGTTTTTGGATTTTGCCTTTGCCTAATGATTTGGATTTGGTTGCCTGGGTGCTTTGAATAAACTCCTTTCTGCTTTTACATCCGTCTGTTGCTTGTATACCTGACACAAGGGCATACCTGACAAGGTGTGTAGCACACCTCCCTATTATTTATTTTTTGTCATGTTTAGTCTAGGGGTTGCATAGATGAGTTGTTTAATACATTCACTAGTAATTGGTGTGGGGGGGATGGGGGATTAGCGAGACAGTAAAGAAAACATCTAAATGTACTTTGGAAGTCTGAAAATATTTCAGACCAGATGAAGCCAATTCTACAGTCAACTGCATGCTGTGTGGTTACACTAGGAAAAGTCATTTTTATTCGCTCATCTGGCCACAGACCAGGCCGTATGAGCTTATGTGATCATGTGTCGTCCATTGTCCATCCGTCATCCATCATCGTCTGTTGTCATCGTCAGTACACAATTTACAAAAATCACTACTCCTCCTACAGGATTGATTGGATTTCAATCAAGTTCACATACAGTGTTCCTTGGGTGGGTGTGCATAAAAGCTGTCAAGATGGTGGCGCCACCTGTCATATTTACAATTTTATGGGCGTCTTGGCTGGTATGAGCTACAGCCTCATTGAGGCTTTTTTTTAATTTGTCTTTTAATACAAAAAAAACCACCCTGTGATGACCTGGCGACTTGTCCAGGGTGTACCCTGCCTTTCGCCCGTAGTCAGCTGGGATAGGCTCCAGCTTGCCTGCGACCCTGTAGAACAGGATAAAGCGGCTAGAGATAATGAGATGAGATGAGATGAGATGAGATGAGATGAGATGAGATACGAAAAAACGAAATAAAATCAAGTACAATGCAAAAAAGTGCATTAGATGCTATGGGATACATGTCATTATCCAATCTCACTCAGCTAGTTTAGAGTCAGATTAGCAGTACAGTACATGTCAGCTAACAGAGGCTGATCCAGACTTGATTTTGCAAGTCAGAGTTGAACATGGCGGCACGGTGGTGTAGTGGTTAGCGCTGTCGCCTCACAGCAAGAAGGTCCGGGTTCGAGCCCCGTGGCCGGTGAGAGCCTTTCTGTGCAGAGTTTGCATGTTCTCCCCGTGTCCGCGTGGGTTTCCTCCAGGCGCTCCGGTTTCCCCCACAGTCCAAAGACATGCAGGTTAGGTTAACTGGTGACTCTAAATTGACCGTAGGTGTGAATGTGAGTGTGAATGGTTGTCTATGTGTCAGCCCTGTGATGACCTGGCGACTTGTCCAGGGTGTACCCCGCCTTTCGCCTGTAGTCAGCTGGGATAGGCTCCAGCTTGCCTGCGACCCTGTAGAACAGGATAAAGCGGCTAGAGATAATGAGATGAGATGTTGAAAACACCTCCCAGATGCTGCTGTAAACATAGCATTATCCATGAATGCTCATTGAGATACAGTGGGGCAAAAAAGTATTTAGTCAGTCACCAATTGTGCAAGTTCTCCCACTTAAAAAGATGAGAGAGGCCTGTAATTTTCATCATAGGTATACCTCAACTATGAGAGACAAAATGAGAAAAAAAATCCAGAAAATCGCATTGTCTGATTTTTAAATAATTTATTTGCAAATTATGGTGGAAAATAAGTATTTGGTCAATAACAAAAGTTAATCTCAATACTTTGTTATATACCCTTTGTTGGCAATGACAGAGGTCAAATGTTTTCTGTAAGTCTTCACAAGGTTTTCACAAACTGTTGCTGGTATTTTGGCCCATTCCTCCATGCAGATCTCCTCTAGAGCAGTGATGTTTTGGGGCTGTCACTGGGCAACACGGACTTTCAACTCCCTCCAAAGATTTTCTATGGGGTTGAGATCTGGAGACTGGCTAGGCCACTCCAGGACTTAGAAATACTTCTTATGAAGCCACTCCTTCGTTGCCCGGGTGTTGTGTTTGGGATCATTGTCATGCTGAAAGACCCAGCCACATTTCATCTTCAATGCCCTTGCTGATGGAAGGAGGTTTTCACTCAAAATCTCATGATACATGGCCCCATTCATTCTTTCCTTTACACAGATCAGTCGTCCTGGTCCCTTTGCAGAAAAACAGCCCCAAAGCATGATGTTTCCACCACCATGCTTCACAGTAGGTATGGTGTTCTTTGGATGCAACTCAGCATTCTTTCTCCTCCAAACACAACAAGTTGAGTTTTTACCAAAAAGTTCTATTTTGGTTTCATCTGACCATATGACATTCTCCCAATCCTCTTCTGGATCATCCAAATGCTCTCTAGCAAACTTCAGATGGGCCTGGACATGTACTGGCTTAAGCAGGAGGACATGTCTGGCACTGCAGGATTTGAGTCCCTGGCGGCGTAGTGTGTTACTGATGGTAGCCTTTGTTACTTTGGTCCCAGCTCTCTACAGGTCATTCACTAGGTCCCCCCGTGTGATTCTGGAATTTTAGCTCACTGTTCTTGTGATCATTTTGACCCCACGGGGTGAGATCTTGCGTGGAGCCCCAGATCGAGGGAGATTATCAGTGGTCTTGCATGTCTTCCATTTTCTAATAATTGCTCCCACAGTTGATTTCTTCACACCAAGCTGCTTACCTATTGCAGCGTCAGTCTTCCCAGCCTGGTGCAGGTCTACAATTTTGTTTCTGGTGTCCTTTGACAGCTCTTTGGTCTTGGCCATAGTGGAGTTTGGAGTGTGACTGTTTGAGGTTGTGGACAGGTGTCTTTTATACTGATAACGAGTTCAAACAGGTGCCATTAATACAGGTAACGAGTGGAGGACAGAGGAGCCTCTTAAAGAAGAAGTTACAGGTCTGTGAGAGCCAGAAATCTTGCTTGTTTGTAGGTGACCAAATACTTATTTTACCGAGGAATTTACCAATTAATTCATTAAAAATCCTACACTGTGATTTCCTGGATTCTTTCCCCCCATTCTGTCTCTCATAGTTGAAGTGTACCTATGATGAAAATTACAGGCCTCTCTCATCTTTTTAAGTGGGAGAACTTGCACAATTGGTGGCTGACTAAATACTTTTTTGCCCCACTGTATAAAGAAGGCTTTATTGACAGACATGAGCTTCCCTACTGCATGCTCTCAGTTCCAGAATCAAAGATTTCAGCCACCAGATTGTCCCCATGAGTACTTTTTACAAATTGATTCAACCTGTAAACTTGTAATATGATAAAAGTTTATTATGTTGGACATAGGCGGCACGGTGGTGTAGTGGTTAGCGCTGTCGCCTCACAGCAAGAAGGTCCGGGTTCGAGCCCCGTGGCCGGCGAAGGCCTTTCTGTGGGGAGTTTGCATGTTCTCCCCGTGTCCACGTGGGTTTCCTCCGGGTGCTTCGGTTTCCCCCACAGTCCAAAGACATGCAGGTTAGGTTAACTGGTGACTCTAAATTGACCGTAGGTGTGAATGTGAGTGTGAATGGTTGTCTTGTCTATGTGTCAGCCCTGTGATGACCTGGCGACTTGTCCAGGGTGTACCCCGCCTTTCACCCGTAGTCAGCTGGGATAGGCTCCAGCTTGCCTGCGACCCTGTAGAACAGGATAAAGCAGCTAGAGATAATGAGATGAGAATGAGATGAGATGTTGGACATATGTTGATTTGTTTACTTTCATTTTGAACAGTGTAGCCTTGAAAGCAGCTGGAAATGTAATTTGCAGCCATAAGGCTGTTAATTGGAGTGCACTTACTTGTGTGTTCTAGCTGCTCTTATAAATAGTAACAGCTGAAAAATAATGATGTCCTGATTATGTTTTTGTTTTAACAGTGCAAAAGACAGCTAGTTGAGTACTTCTTTAAAAAATTTACTAGTCATCTAGTAAAACAAACAGCTGTGAAACTCTGACTTTCATCACATCTCCCTCTGTTTTTCCTCCAACTTTCAAGCAAGCAAGCACAACTTTATTCATCACACACTTGTGAAATTCCTCTTTGCATTTAACCCATCTGAAGCAGTGAACACACACATGCACATACACATGAGCAATGAGCACACATACATTTCTTGCACCTTCTTGATGTGAGTTGTATTCCCTTATAAGTCACTTCAGATAGCTACGAATACAAAAAGACAAAAATAAGAAGCTACTTTTTGTTACTATGAATTTTACAGAAATGGCATGCCATGGGGTTGAGGTGCATCACCTAGTTCAAACACCACCAGTTTTCATGATAAGCTTTTAACCAGGACCACAAATGCCATGAATTCATTTTAATGATGCACTTGAAATAACTACAAAAATTGGTTTGTCCTTTCTGCACTGATGTAAAGTAGGTTTTTGACTTCACATGATGCCCTTTTGCTGCCTGCATCAAAAGTTGGATCCTGAAATGAAAGGAAGCCAAAGAGTGTGGTAAATCATGCATTGTAAATTTACATTTCATTAATACATCTAACCTTTTCAAAAACCACCTACATGACATTTATCAGAGCAACCTGGAAAAACTGACCCATATTCACCAACTCGATCAGTCCGTAGAATGGTGATGGAATAGTGAAACTGAATGGTGCGCACAGATAAAGAAAACTTCTGCCATGCAAAGCTAAAAGTCTGAATGTTTCTGGTTGGAGCAATGAAATCAGGACAACGGACTATTGAAAAGCTGTCACTGAAATGCTGACAAAGAGAATCTCAATGGAAAGAATTTGTACCAGGAAGTTGCACCAATGCCCTGTGATCTACATGAATGAATTGACCAAGGTTTGTTGTTGTTGTTTTTTTCTTGCTTCCTAACAAGTTTGAAGTTTACAATCCACTTCATTAGTCATTAATAGGCTTTGAACACCGGCAAGTTAAACCAGTGGCATTCTGTTAAAATTAAAATGCAAGACGTGAACATGGTGGCACAGAAAGAGCACTGAGTAACAGCTCTGTAATTTTCTCTTAATTACTAGAACACATCCTGGAGTCAAACAGTGTTCCACTAAACATGGAGATTCACTCTTGACATCTTTTTTTTTTTGCCATGCACAAGTGTGCAGCATTAATTTTTGGCACCCTTGGGCCATAATGTGATTGTGTCATTTGTGGTTATTAGTAATTATTATATCCATGTTCACTGGATATGAGCAATCGCGTGCTCTGATTGGCTACTCTACTACTAGGCTATCCATTCATATACTGTGAGTAGAGAAAAACAAAATGGTGGCACGTTTTGCTGAACCAACCGAGGATGAAATGAAAACTACTCAAAAACAAAACCCCCAAAAATATAAAAAAATAACAAAATATGGAATAAAAGAATTTGATGGTAAGAACATATCTTTTTTTATTTTTCAAGAATTATTATTATAGCATTTTTCACAAATTGCTACTGTCATTTCACTGGTTTGTTAAGCAGAAATTATTTTGTTTGACATTTTGTATAAAATTTTTATTTATTCAATTTGCAAATAATAAAAATAAAAAAGGCTCTGTTTCTCAAAATCCAGTGAATGTGGATAGAATAAAACAGTTATTCCACTCAATCTCATTGTACATGGCTTATAGCTAACAGCTATCAGCTATCAGCTCATGTACAACTCAATTTCGTGGAATAATTGTTAATTATACTACAGATATATTTGTTGCCCACAGATATCAAAAAAGGAAGAAAACTGGAGAAAAGGCAATATCTTACAGCACTGTCTTTATCTCTGGATTAATTATGGAAATTTTGAACACAGATACTTCTCTTTACATCAGTATAGAAAAGATTGAGAGGATAGTTTGCACTATGGCATGCTGCTAGCTGTGGAATTTGCCCATCGGGTTTGAAATTACGTTTCTTGGCAGAGAATCAATATCTCTGTTCCTTGGTAGCTGCATCCACCCAGCAAGGCCACTGTAATGAGCTGTATCTTCCACCAGGCCCCTCCAAATTACCCCACCGATCTTCAACCAGGGAATTAAAACAGAGGGGATGAAGATGCCCAATGGCAAAATTATACTTGTTGGAGCTCTCAATCACCTCACATTACTATCCAAAAACACAGGCCTGCTCTCATGGGAGCCACTGAGATGCGCTATTGCTCAGCAATTAAGAACAGACTGCCGTGACAATGACACACAGGACCTTTTTTTTTTTAACAGCCATTAATAGCACTAGAGCATTCCTGAATGCCACTCTATTCTCTGATCTTGCTCCCTATTAAACAGCACAGCACAGCACTTTTTCTTTTGCAAATTCTTGTCTAATCTAGGCATTTCACAGCTTATTGGATTTTAAGTCCATCTTGTTGACAGGAGACAGAATTTTAAGGGCATTTGGGTTGTGACTGGGACGTCTCAAAGAATACTGCTGCCATCATGTCTGTTTATGGGCAATGTTTACTTCTGTAAACAGGAACAAGGGACAGTGGGGTATGACGGACAGATAAAACAAACCCTCAAGCCAATCTTTATATTTAATATTTAACCAAACTCTTCTTCTTAATGGGGTAGTATATTGGTGTAGCTAGTAGTAGTGTTAATGCTTCACAGTTCCAGGTCGTGAAATCTGATCCTCAGGTTATTGTCTTGTCCAGGTAGATTTCTATGTACACTGGTTTAAAAAAAAAAAAATTGGTATCTTCATGCATTTCATTCATCTGGTCAGGATTATGGTGGATCTGGAGCCCATCCCAGGAACACTAAGGCCCTGTCCACACGGCAACGGATTCAGGTGACTCCGATACAATTGCTTATCGTTTAGGCCTGGCGTCCACACGGCACCGGCGTTTTGGGTGCCCAAAACGCAATCTTTTTGAGAACGGGTTCCAGAGTGGAAAGATCTGGCAACGTTGCCGTTGTGAAGTCATCTGGATGAGTAGAACGGATTTGTTTACGATGACGTCACAACCACATGACTGTGAGTGCTTCACGCCGGGTAGAAGTGTAACGAATATCACCAGGAAAAAGCCTTACAGAGCACTAGTGAGAGTGAAACACGAGCTTGGATATTATTATTATTATTATTATTATTATTATTATTATTATTATTATGTTCAGTGTTAGTTCACAGTAGTAATGCAAGAAGCAGAATAGTGACAGTAATAGTGAAGCAAAAACATGCAATTGTACAAACACTGCAGCTCTACAGCAAAATATTCATTTATGAAATGGTCTGATTCTTAACACCAGTAGTGCCAATGATCTTCTCATTGCGATGCGAGTGAGTTGTCAACAAATCCTATAACTTGGTTCATGAAACGCGCTTACAAAATATTTTCACTGTGAATATTTATTGTGTAATGGTGCAATCCCGCCAGCAAAAATAGGGGAAAAAAGGAGCGATCTCACCTCTTCAGATGTTGATTTAAGTCCGACAATACATTCCTTAAAAAGGGCGTAGAGGAGCAAATTAATCCAATTTATTCCGGACCATTAAAGACGCCGCCTTCCGCGTAGAATCATACGTCATCCTCGCCGCCATATTGGAGAGGTCAAAGCGGAGAATAAAGATTAGCTGCGTTTAACTGTACCAACAGGTTTACCGTCCAAATGAGATCATATGGGATTACCTTTCACAGGTGAGAAACAACAAATTTCCTTTCACAGGTGAGACTGGAAAAATACTTTTCATTGTATTTGGTCATTATAATGTAATTTTACAAACAGATTTTCCTGACTTTGTGGCTAATATGAAGTCTTGCGCATAATGGTTTATGCGCATGCATCGTTACTTCTTCTATTGTTCTGGTGTCTCCGAAGGGACCGTCTTACAGCGCCCCTAGAGGTGTGGCATGTGTATTGCATCATTTTCAGCAAGCGTTGCGTTGCCATATGGACCTGATATTTTACTGATTGTTGCCCATTTGGACGCGATATATTTTTAAATAACATCTCGTTGCCGTTGTCGTGTGGATGTAGCCTAAGCTTGAAGTGGGCATACACCCTGGATGAGATGGTGTTCCATTACACAAACACACACTGACATAATTCACAGCTGGGGCAATTCAGTCTCATCAATCCACTTACTGGGACGGTTATGGAAAGTGGGAAGAAACCAAAGAACCAGGAGGAAACTTAAAACAATACACAGACTTTAATAATAATAATAATAATAATAATAATAATAACAACAACAACGGGGTGGCACAGTGGTGTAGTCGTTAGCGCTGTCGCCTCACAGCAAGAAGGTCTGGGTTCGAGCCCCGTGGCCGGCGAGGGCCTTTCTGTGCAGAGTTTGCATGTTCTCCCCGTGTCCGTGTGAGTTTCCTCTGGGTGCTCCGGTTTCCCCCACAGTCCAAAGACATGCAGGTTAGGTTAACTGGTGACTCTAAATTGACCGTAGGTGTGAATGTGAGTGTGAATGGTTGTCTGTGTGTATGTGTCAGCCCTGTGATGACCTGGCGACTTGTCCAGGGTGTACCCCGCCTTTTGCCCGTAGTCAGCTGGGATAGGCTCCAGCTTGCCTGCGACCCTGTAGAACAGGATAAAGTGGCTAGAGATAACGAGATGATGAGACAACAACAACAACAACAACAAGCCCATCAATGATGGCATAGCTTACTCCAGCCTCGTCTAGTCCAGAAGGAATGATTTAAAGTGGGCCACCTTGCGCAATAAATGTTGCAAGCTATATACACTATACAAGCTATGTATAGAAGCTATATACACCCTAGGAATACTGACCTATTTGCCAGAAAGAATCCAAAACGGCAAGGAATTGACCGAGAAAAAGCGACTTTTGTTGTACTGCTCATTAAGGCTTAATTAGTCCATAACTTCATTAATAATTGTAATTAAGCAAATCTGGGTGGAAGTTATATGCACCCTAGGTACCCCTACCTTCATGCCAGAAATATTCAAAATCAGTGAAGAATTGAGGGAGAAGAAGCGAATTGTGCAGAAACTGCTTGTTAGGGCTTAATTACTATATATCTTCATTATTAACTGCAATGATGCAAATTTGGGTAGAAACTATATGCACCCCAGGCAGACCCACCTTCCTGCCAAAAAGAATAAAAATTGGTGAAGAATTGAGATAGAAGACGCGATTTTTGTGAAATGTGGACAATGCCGGATGGACAACGGACGAATGATGGACAACACATGATGGCATAAGCTCATCACCTGTCAGCCGGATGAGCTAATAATAATAATAATAAGTTTAATTTATATAACACCTTTGTCACACCCAAGGTCACTTTACAATTACAAAACAAACAAGGGGAAAAACCTCCACCAAAAGAGGGTCAGGATGTTATTCCAGTGGCGTACCTTCCCACAATCCCACCAAAAGGTGCATGAAGGTATGTCTCACACCATCTGCATAGCCACCACGATGCTACGGGCAACATCGTTCAGAACACTGTGCCATGAATTCAGAAAGTGAGCACAGAAGCACCGCCGCACATAGTGCTGTACAACCTTGATGCTAAAGAGAGCAATGAGCTCACTGCAGTCCATAGAGAGCAGAACAGGCATCACCCATGGCAGACCAAGGCCTAAGGAAACCAATGCCCAAAACTGGGTATGGAGCTACGGACAAAACTTTCAAACAAAGAACATTCAAATAAATAACAAACATCAAACCATATGAGCACAAAAGAACAGGAAAAAAAGAAAAATAAAAAGCTCCAGTGAGAAGTGGCAGACAAAAGGTGCACAGTGTACTCTCAACCAGAAACAGAAGAAGAAAAAAAACTTTAACCCAAGCTCAGGATCAGACAGTGGACCCTGGAGCTATAAGTCAGCAATTCTACCATACTAGCCTCTTAGGTATATCTGTTACTCTAAATTGACCCAAAACATGAATGAGTGTACTGTATGTGGGAAAGCCATGGTCTAATGGTCAGAGAAGCAGCTTGATTCCCTGGATCAGCAGGAATGGCTGAAGTGCCCTTGAGCAAGGCACCTAACCCCCAACTGTTCTCCACAGTGTTCTGGGCATGTTGTATATCATTGTGGATAAGAGTATCTGCTAAATGTCATTAATGTAATGTATGTGGTACTCAGTGATGGACTTGCATCCCAACCAGGATTTGGGATCCAGTGTTCCTGGTTACTGATGTTCAATTCATACAACATTATACACTTGTAATATTTGTTTTACAATTTGGGCAGCTGTCAAGTTATCAAATATTTTGAGTAAACACTAATGTCCTAATTCCATCCATCCATCCATTATCTATAACCGCTTATCCTGTGCAGGGTCATGGGCAAGCCAGAGCCTATCCCAGCTGACTATGGGCAAGAGGCAGGGTACACCCTGGACAAGTCACCAGATCATTGCAGGGCTGACACATACACTACGTTCAGACTGCAACCTGAAACGACCCATATCCGATTTGTTGTGAAATCCGATTTTTTTGTTAGGCCGTTCACATTACCAATTATATGAGACTTGTATGCGATCTCCAATATGAATGGAAAACGACCCAAAAGTGTCCCGCATGCGCAAATTGACACGTAATAAGCACATCTATGTAATACGTAAACAAAAAAAAGCGCACTCTTCAAGTTTAATGATTTTATTTTTTTGTTTGTTTGTTTAATTATCTGGTTAGTGTTAAAGTGTGAGGTCTCATGTGTGTTTTTGTTTCTGAACTGAAATGAAAACGTGTAGCCTGGTAACGAGGGTTGACTCCTAAATGTCTCTCTAATTTCTATATAAGTGCACTACATGTTACTAGGAAGTAATGGATTTTTAAACTCTATATAGTGCACTCGAGCTTCAGTAGGCAGTCATTTGGGATACGGCCGCTGTATTACCAAACTCTTAATTCAGGCTTAATAATTTGCACATATTTATTTCGTCATATTAATAAACTTTTTCTACATTTTTATAAATATTTATTTAGATTGTTTATAGCCAGCTGAATTCTGCAACTTCTCTCAGCACTGGCTCAAGGTGCATAAACACCAGTGCAGTTTGCTATTGGAGATGAGGCGAGACCTGGCGATGTGGTTTTTGTAGCGGCGGTGGAACTCACACAATAATCTGATTAATGTGGGCAGCAGAGTAATGAGACCGAAGGTGTCAAATTACTGGAAATTTCCAGAACAATCTTATAATCTTGTAATACAGGATGGTTTAAGTTATAAATCAGTTATAGAAACTGTTTTATTTAATCAAGCTAACAGATCAACATCCAGGTCCCTACCAAATCCACCATTAGCTTGATCAATTCTATAAAAGTCTATTTAAATTCTGAAAACTGTACAAATATTGTTGTTTTCCACCAAAGAGGCGGGATTAGCCAACGCAGAATAGTGACGTTTGTCTCTTGTTGATGACGTGTAGGTCGCATGAATGCGACCTGTCCGGTCAGACTGCAGTCGCATGTGAAAATATCGAATATGCATCGGATTTAGGACCACATATCCAAGCGGCCTGGGTCGCATGTGAAAAAATCGGATCTGTGTCATTCAGATTGTCAATAACAAATCGGATACAGGTCACATATGGGCAAAAAAATCGGATATGGGTCGTTTCAGGGTGCAGTCTGAACGTAGTCATATGCCGCTTTTCCACTACCAACGCGGCTGAGTTGGGCTGAGCCGTGCCGTGCTGAGTTGGGCTGAGTCGAGCTGAGTGGGGCTGTTGGAGTTGCATTTCGACTACAACCGCGCTGAACCGTGCTGGCTGGAAGTGGGTGGACACATTGGGTGGAGTTAGCGAAAGTGGGTGGACGTCACGTGATGTTGTTAGGCGGCGCAAACAGTGACATCAGTGATCTTTTAAGCGGTAGTCTCACGACCCGGAGAGTAAACAATAAACATGGAGGACATGGTGTCGTTAGTGTTGCTGGTCTTGGTGCTGTGGCTTGTTGTCACCGACAACGCCAACAGATACTGGCAAGAGCGTATAGATGAGGCGAGGTGCATAAGGCTTCATAATTCTCGTAATTCGTAATTCTCCTTCTCCCGGGTTTACGGTGTTTACAGATCCCAGCGTGCTCGCGGGGCGTGTGTGGGCATGTGAGGACACTCCTCCTCACCAGTCAGTGCACAGGGGAGTGTCTCCTCACGCCCCTAGCCTCACTCAGCTCGGTTTGGCTCGCTTCAGCCCCACTCCAAAACCGTGCGAGTTTTGGGGGCTGAGCAGGGCTGAAGCGAGCTGAGTCATGCTGTTCTTAGATAGTCGAAACGAGAGCCGTGTCGGGCTGAAGTGAGCTGAAGCGAGCTGAAAAAGGGTAGTGGAAAAGGTCCAATAGAGACAAACAACCATTCACACCTACAGTCAATTGAAAGCCACCAATTAGCCTAACCTGCATGTCTTTGGACTGTGGGGGAAACCGGAGCACCTGGAGGAAACCCACGCAGACATAGGGAGAACATGCAAACTCCACACAGAAAGGCCCTTGTCAGCCGCTGGGCTCAAACCCAGGACCTTCTTGCTGTGAGCCGACAGTGCTAACCACTACACCACCATGCTGCCCTAATGTCCTAATTGAGTAATGATAAACTGAGAATATTTGCAGATCTCAGAATTGAATTCAATGTAAAAAATGACATGAGAATAAAACAATTTATTCAGTCAGGTACTGAGTACCAGTTGGCAGAGCAAAACTTAGGTTGCTTTGCTGTAATCCTACAGCTTGCTGACATGTAGGGTCATGTCAATCATCTCTCTGCATTAGAGATCACAGATCCACAAGGCTGAAAGACCTCAGGATAGTGAGCTAGCGACTATACAGTATAGAAAATAAAACCTCTGGTCACTTCCAGTTTGTGTATTTCTATTGCTCAATCTGTGTTCTCTGTATATTTTATAATCTTATCTGTATATTTATATCTCCAGACTGTCAGAAATATTCACAAGCATGAGCAAGATAGGGTTAGCATGCTAGTTAAACTAGAAATAAATAGACACCCTGGATGGCTCACTCTTGCTCGATAGTTTGAAATGAAAAAAAAAACCATCCACATTCATCCCTTATTAGTTACTAGCTGGCTATCAGGAGTTCTCTCGCTAAATAACTTCACACCTATATAACTATACAAATTTCATAACAGAATAAATTAGCTGATTATCATGCTTCACAAGTTTCTCATGAAATTAGAGGATGGTTGCTTAAATAAATATATTGCTGGTTTTGCAAGAAAAAAAATATCCATTTTTCTTTTCTAATATCATTTTGACTGTTTTACTCACATACTCCCATTTAATTTGTTTCAGTGGGTTGCATCCGACATCACATCTGCCTCATTAGATATGCAAGACATGAAGTAGTGGTCAGCTGAGCTCACTGTTCACAAAGCATTACTATCACTGGGGCTCAATGCTAGTCATTAAAATGCTTGCGTTGTTTTGGGCTGCTCAATTCAAACAAACCATGAAACTGATAAAAGTTTCTTCCGGGTTCCCTGTGAAGTGATAAAAAAGGGTGAAAGAGCAAAAGATTTTACCAAAAGATAACAAGAAAGGTGGTGCTTGAAACTTTCGCTGTGATAGAAGGGAGCTGAGTCAAAGAACACTCAAATTTGCAGTGATCACTTCGTGAAAGGTTTGTAAATTCTCTGATTTATTTCGTTTGGATTCACAAATCACTTTTCTTGCCATTTTTCATTATTTTGTGATGTTTTCAAGTTCAAGAAACACTTAAGGCCTCAGATGTGTTTTTGTTTCCTGTTTGATCATGGTCACCATATAGTAAATTAATATGTATATTTTCACTTTATTTATCAGGATGTCCTTCTCCATTCTGTTTCACCAATATCTGGGTCTTTAAAGGTGTTTCTGTGGATCTTTGTGAATGATTTATCTGGAAGAGAAGAGCAGGGAGGATTGAGAATCGAGCAGCTGTGGTTTGTTTACACCTGATACTAAAACTTGTAGGGTCCTAGAAACCATCGCAAAGACACATACAAAAAGCCCAAAAATGGCAACTTACCCAGGCATAAACAATACAGGATTTATCTTGTAGTGTCCTGATCCTCAGATCTTTAACCCAGCCACATATAAGAAGTTGTACACCTCCATGCTCTTCCAGGTTTTCATTTGTTTGTCTGTGTAGGACGATGTCTGCAGCACCAGCTACTTTGAGATATCGGGGAACTCAACAGATGGATAATTTTCCAACTCATCTATTCTATTAAGCTTGGTGCGCATGCGCGAACCAAGATGGTGCCGTACTATGGCGACTCGGTGTTGCTCCTAGTTTGTTTTCTGTTTATGCTGTTTTGTGTTCTTCCGGAATCGTGCAATGGACTAATTCGTTATGACAGAATGGAACTCCTTCACATTTGGGACATTATGCCAGTTCCACAGTCAATCGTCTTGGATCTACCACCAAATCTTTCCCGTGGGTGACTGAAACACCCGCCGAGGAAGAGAGGTAAAAGAGGAGGGGCGCTAGCTCGGCTGAGACGCCGGGGCCACAGACTATCTTTGCCGAGCCTCATCCTATCTAACGTCCACTCGTTAGCAAACAAGAAGGACGAGCTCACCTCCCTTATCCTCTCCCAACGGGACTTCAGAGACTGTGCTGCCATATGTCTGACAGAAACCTGGCTGACTGCAAACATCCCTGACGCGGTGCTTCATCAGGAGGGAGTCACGTTCCACCGAGCTGATCGCACTAGAGACTCCGAGAAGCAGCGCAGCGGAGGTGTCGGTATCTACATCAACTAGAACTGGTGTACTGATACCAAAACCCTTTCGTCCGGCTGCTCACTCGACTTGGAGCATCTCGTGGTGAGGTGTATCCCCTTCTACTTGCCAAGGGAAGTTTCTTCCATCATCCTGTGTGCAGCCTATATTCCTCCGAGCGCGGTGGCAGCTTCAGCCTCACAGCAACTAGCCGATCACGTCCACACCGTGGAAAACTCCAACCCGGACTCGGTTATTCTGGTGCTTGGGGACTTCAACCATGTCTCCATGAAGAAAATACTTCCCAGATACAAACCACAGATTCACATCCCCACCAGGCTGGATAAAACACTCGACCAGTGCTACTCCTCCATACCGGAGGTGTACCAGGCTCTAGTTAGAGCCCCAATTGGTGAGTCTGATCACAACACAATATTTCTTGTTCCTAAGTACAGACAGAGACTTAAGACCTTGAAACCAAAGACTATGAGGGTCCTGTGGCTATAGATATGCTACGAGACTGTTTTGATATCACTGACTGGGGCATGTTTGCTGCTGACTCGAACAATATTGACTTTTTCACTGACTGCATTATGTCTTACATCTGTTTCTGTGAGTCTGTTTGCATCCCCTCAAAGACTATTACCATCTACAATAACAACAAACCCTGGTTTAACCGGGAAGTTAAGCGCCTCTGTAAGGGAAAAAATGACGCTTATAAGAGTGGGGACAGAGAGCAATACAAACTTCTCAAATACAGACTACAGAAAGCCGTAAACACAGCAAAACACAACTACAGAAACAAACTTGAAAATAAATTGCAAGACAATAACATTAAGGGGGTCTGGCGGGGCCTCCAAGAAATCACAGACTATAAGGTGAAACACCATATCCTGGACTGTGACCCCTCCTTACCAGAGCGGCTTAATGATTTTTTCTGCTGCTTTGACGACACCAGCGCCCAGACAAGTGCCCTACCTCACCCGCTGGGTGTGGGGCACACACACTCTCCCCTTTCCATCACAGAGCACGATGTGCGCAGACTGCTACGGCGCCAGAACACCAACAAGGCAGCGGGCCCTGATGGTGTGACACCAGCTACACTTAAGAACTGTGCTAACGAACTTGCTCCTATTCTCAGTTATATTTTTAACTGGTCTCTGAACAGTACTACTGTGCCTGCATGTTTTAAATCGGCTATGATCATTCCGGTGCCCCAAAAAAACAACATTACCTGTCTTAATGATTATAGGCCTGTCGCTCTCACTTCTGTTGTCATGAAAGTGTTTGAACGCTTAGTCTGTAGATTCCTGTCACACATTACACTGGACCCTCACCAATTTGCCTACAGGGCAAATAGGGGAGTGGATGACGCTGTCTCACTTTGCACCCACTTCATTCTACAGCACCTTGACTGTAAGTCCACCTATGCTTGTGTCCTGTTTATTGATTTTAGCTCAGCTTTCAACACTATCCTGCCTATCAGACTGTATAACTCTCTCCTGTCCATGGGTGTCAACCCCTCACTTTGTCAGTGGCTACTCAACTTTTTATCTAACAGAACACAGTGTGTTAGAACCCAGAACAATATTTCATCAACCAAGACTCTGAACACCGGCGCGCCACAAGGTTGTGTGTTGTCACTGCTGTTATTCTCCCTATACACCAACAACTGTATATCTAATTCTCCATTTGTCAAACTTCTAAAATTTGCAGACGACACCACTGTTATAGGCCTCATACGTGACAGGGCCGAAACATCATATCGCGATGAGGTCAAACATCTAGTGCAGTGGTGTGTAGTCAATAACCTTATACTTAACATATCCAAAACCAAAGAACTCATAGTGGACTTCAGGAAAAAGGCAGGCCAGTATATCCCCATCTGTATTAATGGCCAGGTAGTGGAGTGGGTCTCCTCTTTTCATTTTTTAGGCACCACCATTCATCAGTCCCTGTCATGGACCCTGAACACCAGTCTCATCATTTCAAAAGCTCACCAAAGATTACACTTCCTCCGACAGTTGAGGAAATTTGGGGTCAGTCAAGCAGGCATGTTACACTTTTACCGTGCTACTATCGAGAGCGTGCTCACCTTCTCCATCCTGGTCTGGTATGGCAGTACCACCAGCCAAGATAAGCAACAGCTGGAGAGGGTGGTACGCAGGGCCTCCAAAATCATTGGTCATAGTCTCCCCACCTTAGACTCACATTACAACACCAGAATTTCCAGGAAAGCCAAGAACATCATCTCTGACCACACTCATCCAGCACACTATCTATTTATACTCCTACCATCAGGGAGAAGGTACCGCAGCATCCCATGCAACACCTCACATTTTAGGGACAGTACCTACCCACAAGCCATCCGCTACTTGAATATGCACTAGCACTTTACAGTTACTCCACTTCCTGGCCTACCTACCTCCCTTGTTTATTTTGCACTATGTACCACCAGCTGTACTCTATATATCCATTGCACTTTTAAATGTTTTTTTTTTTTTTTGTATGTTGTCATTCCCTGTTATTATGTGCCCCCTTGTCTTTCTGTCTTGTCCTCCCTTAGTTTTTTGTTTGGTCTGATTGTATTGTTGGGATTTGTGAGCACACCAAAGTATATTCCAAGCAACTGTATTTTTATACTGTTGATATGGCTACAATAAACTTGAAACTTGAAACTCGTAGGAAAAATACTTCTTTGATAACATGTAAGGATCTATCCCATCACAAAGAGCAACTTTCTGAAGGGATCTTGACCGTGCATTGCCCTCAAAACTGCGAAAATAGTCAGAGATAGTTTCATGAGCTCTTTGCATAATGGCAACCAAATTGGTTTGTCTGACCACCACTTCATTCACCAGAAGTAAACTTGCAAGCAAAAGTCACATGACTGAATTCAACCTATACAATCTCACACTGTTACACTTTCTCTCTGACTGGTTGCTAGCTTCTGCCTGTCACTGTGTAGTCAGACTTCTTTCATACCTAATGTTGTGGCGTGATAAAGGTTTTGATAAAGGGTGCGTACAAATTTATAATGGAACGTTCACTACTACCAGTAGAAAATGATTTTTTTTTTGTATTATGACAAATCTTTGTTTTGTTTTGTTCTGTTTTGTTTTCACAAAGTATCTGCTCATGCAAGTGGGCTTGGAATTGAATGTGGCATTAGTTCTGTGCTCCTGACAGGAAGACTGTCAGTTCAAATCCCAGAAAAAGCCATTCTAAACCTTTACCCATAGTCCTTTCCCCTTGACATGCTCAATACTTCAGTACTATGCTTGGATTGCATTCTGCATTCCTTCTTATTCACTTAAGTAAACACATCTGCCAGAGGAAGTAAATGTATACACCTTCATTTGACTGAGATTTTGGGATCAGGTCATATCCACTGTGGGCCAGGAAACATCTGGGTTAAGTCCTTGACTCTTTTTTTCTTCTCTGTTTAATACAAATGCTCACTCAACTGAATTAGCTGTGCTGCATGCTTATAAATATGCCCTTCACACATTAAAACATCAGCCAAAAGATTTCTTGGGCCAAGATACCCGTAAATACCCCATGGTACAACCTGGCATGATTTGAGATGATCTCTACATCATTTCACTGAAGTGTGTTATTAGGACTATGGACCTGATGACTCAGCTGGCCCTCTAGTGTTTGAATTCTGACCCGGAAGGAGTAGATTTCTTTTCTTATACTCCCTCATACCCCTCTTTGACCTCCATTTTGCTCACTCAGCAGCCCATTAGACTATCAGGACTATTCAGGATTAAAGTGGGTAACATAACTAATGCACAGTAACATGCATTAAAGTAATGGATAGTGAGAGAGCTTAAATTACTGGCTCTAAAACATGTGGACCACAAAATATTATACTATTGTGAAGTTGCTGTGTTTCATTGCTGCACAAGTTGGAGCAAAATTACTCCTAGTTATAGTTATATATTCTGACATACATACAGTGGTGCTTGAAAGTTTGTGAACCCTTTAGAACTTTCTATATTTCTGCATAAATATGACCTAAAACATCATCAGATTCTCACACAAGTCCTAAAAGTAGATAAAAAGAACCCACTTAAACAAATGAGACAAACATATTATACTTGGTCATTTATTTATTGAGGAAAATGATCCAATATTACATATCTGTGAGTGGCAAGAGTATGTAAACCTTTGCTTTCAGTATCTTGTCTGACCCCTTTGGCAGCAATAACTGCAACTAAACGATTCCGGTAACTGTTGATCAGTCCTGCACACCGGCTTGGAGGAATTTTAGCCCATTCCTCCATACAGAACAGCTTCAACTCTGGGATGTTGGTGGGTTTCCTCACATGAACTGCTCGCTTCAGGTCCTTCCACAACATTTCAATTGAATTACGGTCAGGACTTTGACTTGGCCATTCCAAAACATTAACTTTATTCTTCTTTAACCATTCTTTGGTAGAACAACTTCTGTGCTTAGGGTCGTCGTCTTGCTGCATGACCCACCTTCTCTTGAGATTCAGTTCATGGACAGATGTTCTGACATTTTCCTTTAGAATTCGCTGGTATAATTCAGAATTCATTGTTCCATCAATGATGGCAAGCTGTCCTGGCCCAGATGTAGCAAAACAGGCCCAAACCATGATACTACCACCACCATGTTTCACAGATGGGATAAGGTTCTTATGGTGGAATGCAGTGTTTTCTTTCTCCAAACATAACGCTTCTCATTTAAACCAAAAATTTCTATTTTGGTTTCATCCATCCACAAAACATTTTTCCAATAGCCTTCTGGCTTGTCCATGTGATCTTTAGCAAACTGCAGATGAGTAGCAATGTTCTTTTTGGAGAACAGTGGCTTTCTCCTTGCAACCCTGCCATGCACACCATTGTTGTTCAGTGTTCTCCTGATGGTGGACTCATGAACATTAACATTAGCCAATGTGAGAGAGGCCTTCAGTTGCTTAGAAGTTACCCTGAGATCCTTTGTGACCTCGCCAACTATTACACGCCTTGCTCTTGGAGTGATCTTTGTTGGTCGACCACTCCTGGGGAGGGTAACAATGGTCTTGAATTTCCTCCATTTGTACACAATCTGTCTGACTGTGGATTGGTGGAGTCCAAACTCTTTAGAGATGGTTTTGTAACCTTTTCCAGCCTGATGAGCATCAACAATGCTTTTTCTGAGGTCCTCAGTAATCTCCTTTGCTCGTGCCATGATACACTTCCACAAACATGTGTTGTGAAGATCAGACTTTGATAGATCCCTGTTCTTTAAATAAAACAGGGTGCCCACTCACACCTGATTGTCATCCCATTGATTGCAAACACCTGACTCTAATTTCACCTTCAAATTAACTGCTAATCCTAGAGGTTCACATACTTTTGCCACTCACAGATATGTAATATTGTATTATTTTCCTCAATACATTAATGACCAAGTATAATACTTTTATCTCATTTGTTTAACTGGGTTCTCTTTATCTACTTTTAGGACTTGTGTGAAAATCTGATGATGTTTTATGTCATATTTATGCAGAAATCTAGACAATTCTAAAGGATTCACAAACTTTCAAGCACCACTGTGTGAGTCTGTTTGTGTATATACACACACACACACACACACACACACACACACACACACACACACACACACACTTAGGCAGTGCCTAAAAGCAGAGCTCCCAACGAGCAAAATATTTCCAAGCGCACAAAATCAACCTGAATAGAATAATAATATTATTGCATATGAACCATCGAATTGTGAAGTGTCATGTATTTCATGGCAATAAATTCCTGCATTGTCTTGTGACATTATTGTGATACCAATATTGAGATACACATCACAGTCACGAAAACATATGTATTCCTTTCTTTGACAGTGCATGTCATGCATCAGAAACAACACCATGACATTTATTACGGTGTGACTCTGCTGAGTGCCTGGTGGACAGCAGTGAACCAGCATTTTCACTTTAAATCATAACTGTATAGTCACCATCCAGTATTATCGGACATAAGAACTAATCAATATTGATCCATGGTAGTTTTAGATTGGAAAACTAAGGAAAAATGCTCATAATTGCTGCTGAACTATACAATATTTATACTGTATTTACACGAGTGTGCAGAGTAAGAAATCATTCAGGTAAAAAAGCATACAATGCGAAGATACATTGCCTGCTATGAAAAACATAGTAGAATAAAATCCTTCAGGGGAAAAAACTACTGAAAATCTGAAACTCCTCAACTGCATGCAGCATATGAGCAACGAGGGTTCAAGCTACAATCTTGATATTTCAAACTTGATGTCAAACAGTTGTCTCGTTACAACTGCCACCTGTCCAACAAGCCAGTGGAATAATTAAGCTGTTTTAACTAGTTTTATATAAAACTGTCAAGAATTTGTTCCATAACCTGGCTGCATGTCTTTGGGGAAAACCAGAGCACCCAGAGGAAACCCTCACAGACACAGGGAGAACATGCAATCTCCACACGGAAAGACCACTGTCAGCCACTGGGCTCAAACCCAGAACCTTCTTGTTGTGAGGCAACAGTGCTAACCACTACACCACCATGCACCCTATGTAGATGTCCTTTCCTGCCAGTTCAAAACAATCTGGCCATTCTCTTCTGACATCTCTTATCAAAAAGGCATTTTCTCATTCCTCATTCATATATATATATATATATATATATATATATAATCTCATTATCTCTAGCCACTTTATCCTGTTCTACAGGGTCGCAGGCAAGCCAGAGCCTATCCCAGCTGACTACAGGCGAAAGGCAGGGTACACCCTGGACAAGTCCCCAGGTCATCACAGGGCTGACACATAGACACAGGCAACCATTCACACTCACACCTACGGTCAATTTAGAGTCACCAGTTAACCTAACCTGCATGTCTTTGGACTGTGGGGGAAACCGGGGCACCCGGAGGAAACCCACGCGGACACGAGGAGAACATGCAAACTCCGCACAGAAAGGCCCTCGCCGGCCACGGGGCTCGAACTTGGACCTTCTTGCTGTGAGGTGACAGCGCTAACCACTACACCACCATGCTGCCCATATATATATATATATATATATATATATATATATATATATATATATACTGTATATACTCAAGCAAAACACGCTCCTATTAAAAAAAAGTTCAGTAAATATTGCAGTTGTGTATTATGCACTTCTGATGTCTTATCCAATGTCAGTGAAAGTTTAGGCATCTGATCTATTAGAAATGTCTAGTTTGTGCTATGATTTGACTTTACAACTATCAGAGAAACTCAAATTGTCTTAACAGTGTGGGACAAAGATAATTTAACTGAGAGTAAAATCTATAGTCTTTATAGTCCTCCTTTGATCAGTGATTCAAAAGGCAAGAGAGCAATCAAATACAGCATAGCATACTGGAGAGACAGCCAATTACAGCATCAATTCCCTAAAAAATATACTGGATCCCCTGGTGAGCGTTTCCCATCACATTTCCTCAGAGAACGTCAATGATTTATTCAGTGTTGACTAGAAGACTCACATTCTTTAAATTGTAGCACAATTTGTATTCAGGGAGGATCAAATAAATTAGATATGTTTTATACCATTGTATACCAATTGATTAAAATTATTATGAGTGTGTAGATTGATTTGGAGGTATATTAATAAAGGCATATGTATATTATAATGGAATGACCACAATACATTTTTATTCCCTGATAAATGAATGGCAAAACCTTGCCTTATAGGCATTTATTCTTGCATCCACCACATCTGGCAGATTTTCATCTGAAGGCTTTTTGAGAAAGCAATATGATACCCATCACCCAAAGTTAGGGAAACACAGTTAAGGGGAAGGGAAAAAGCAATACCGAAAAACACATGAAAAATGCCCCAAGGTGTAAATCAACGCACTACTGGTGAGGAATTATAAAATGCAGGAAGGGAAACACTAGAGGGGGAAATGAGCAACTCTGCACAGCTAAATGGAAATTACATTTTTAAGCTGTCAAAATGCCATGACCTCAAGTGAAGTTCATGGTGTGTGCTAAAAAAGTTGGAGAGTGGCAAGAAGTGTCCTTATGAGGCAAAAAGATATAAGTTAAGCCATATCTCAGGCATTTGTCTGCTGAGTCAGCAAGTTGAATAGATTGAGCTGCTTTCCTTTGTCCCGGTGTTTTGCAGCAAGGACACCGAGAGTGCACGGAAAATCACGCCATTAATTATCTGTCAAAACACTTCATAATGTCTATTAAGTCGAGGTAAGTCCATATGGATTTTATTACATCCATATGCTCATATATACCAAGATAAAATATTGCATCTTAAGGTCTGTATAGTGCAAAGTGCAACACCAAATACGAGGCTAAAGAATACATTGATTGCCAATAGTCTGATAAGAACAAGTGTGGAATAACACAATAAATTGTTTACAATTCATAGAACAATATAGTTTTTTGAAAAATAACTACATGTTAACCTGCACAGCATTTCGAGCCAGTGTGACCTTGGAAGTGTCTCTTTCAGACTCTCAAAAAAAAATGCTCTTTCCAAAGTGAACATACGGTATGCAACAATGATGTGGATTATTCATGATAATACAGTTGGTGCAAAAGTTTCTGCACCCCTGATCAAATTATATCTGTATTTACCTGATGTGGCTAAATTTAATGACTGGATTTAAACTATTAATTTTAGGCATCAATATCTTATACCAAAAAGGCAAAAGGTTTTTTTTTTTTTCACCCCTCAGATCTACTCCCAGAATTGTTTTGCATCAGGGTGAATCAAAAAGGGCTGCCACAAATATTTGGTTGAAACAGCATGATGGCGGTCTTGCATTCTAGTGGTACTTTGCGTCTTCTTAATGAGAAGGCAAATAAATGAGACATTCATTCTTTAATCAAGAATGTTGTTGCTAGGCAACTGGGAAAACATGGACAGCAGGAATAAACAAGCTAATTATTGAGGTTACTGATTTTTTTATTAAGTCTTTTATACGGACAGTGTAAAGGCAGAATTAAAGTGAAAGCCGGAACAGATTTCACTTCTGATTCCAATATGTGTGGGAAAATTTGTTAAGAAAGACTATTTGAGTACAATCACACTGTAATGACACTTAAAATCTACTAGAAGCAACATCAGTGACGTTTTCACTTTGGGTAATGGTTTCCTGCATTATCCACAATGGGATTTGACGACCTGATGACAGTGGTGCAGTGAAATTTAGCTCTGCCTAAAGAGATTCATGCAGCAGCTCTTTAATCCTTTAGTCTGCTCAGACAAATCTAAAGCTTCAACTTCCATGCTAATCCTACCACCAACACTGTCACGCTCATCATCACTAACTAGCTAAGCTGATTCTTTGCTGTAAATCAGTACAACTGCATTATACATTAATCTGCCATAACATTATGACCACTGACAGGTGAAGTGAATAACATTGATTATCTCATTACAGTGGCACCTGTCAAGGGGTGGGGTATATTAGGCAGCAAGAGAACAGTCAGTTCTTGAAGTTGATGTGTTGGAAGCAGGAAAAATGGGCAAGTGTAAGGATCTGAGTGACTTTGACAAGGGCCAAATTGTGATGGTGAGATGACTGGGTCTGAGCATCTCCAAAATGGTACATCTTATGGGGTGTTCCCAGTATGCAGTGGTTAGTACCTACCAAAAGTGGTCCAAGGAAGGACAACTGGTGAACCGGCGACAGGGTCATGGGTGTCGAAGGCTCATTGATTCAAGCAGGGCATGAAGGCTAGCCCATATGGTCCAATCCCACAGAAAAGCTACTGTAGCACAAACTGCTGAAAAAGTTAATGCTGGCTAAAACAGAAAGATGTCAGCCTGAACTTTTTATGCTTGCCCAATTTTGCCCAATTACTCTAATACAAACTGCAGAAAAAGTTAAAACAGAAAGGTGTCAGTTCGCCTGTTGCCAATTCACCTGTTGTCCTTCCTTGGACCACTTTTGGTAGGTACTAACCACTGCATACCAGGAACACCCCACAAGATGTGCCATTTTGGAGATGCTCAGACCCAGTCATCTAGCCATCACGATTTGGCCCTTGTCAAAGTCACTCAGATCCTTACACTTGCTCATTTTTCCTGCTTCCAACACATCAACTTCAAGAACTGACTGTTCTCTTGTTGCCTAATATATCCCACCCCTTCACAGGTGCCAGTATAATTAGATAATCAATGTTATTTACTTCACCTGTCAGTGGTTTTAATGTTATGGCTGATTGGTGTATACCTGGAATGTTTGATCTTTTCACTACTTCTACAATAGATCTCTCATTAACATGCATAACAAGATTTTGCTGTACTTTGCAGAAAAAAAAATCTTTTTGTGACTGATGTACTGAAACAAACGCATTGGCATTATAATAATAAAAATAATCTACTAATGATCCATGATCTAGCCAATACTCACATTTATTCTGGCATTTTAAAACCAGTCCAAACATGGAGATCCGTGCCATTATGACACCACAAAAATCAAACAGTGGAGGGTGAGGGAAAGTAAGGCAGGAAGTGCTTCTGATGCCTCTCAAGGCACCAGAAGGCATGATCTTCCTTTTGCTCAGTGTGTTGGTTAGAGGCCAGGAAAGCTGCCTCAACTCCCAAGGTCAATAAAGTCACCTTTTATTTCTGTCCAACTTGTGCTAAGTTCTAACAAACAGTTCAGGGTTCCACATCCTGAAGCAAACCTACCAAGTAAGCTATTATAACCTGTGGTAAATAAAATGTTGCATAAATTCATGTTAATTTTTTATTTTAATCTTTGCAGTTGGCATCTCAGTCGAGAGAAAAAGAACAAGCCCATATGCCTCCAGGGGAAGCTGACTCTGACTCTGCTGGATAGAATCAAACGTTTTCTGACTGCTGTTTTTCAGCTCCCGGTGGAATATTGTATGTTTTTTAAGCCCTCGGGCAATGCTCAACCACCGTTGACCTCATCCACATCCGCTGCTTCTGTAGCGAGGGTGCGCAGGACGCTAGTCAGCGATAAGAAATCTTTGTACTTCACTGCTTCTCACTTCTAAAGCCTTTTTTTTTTTTTGATTTATGCTCCCCTGCATCCTTATTTATTGATACGGTTTCTCTATGCACAAAGCCGTCGAGCTGCTGCTTACATATTGATTGACCATGTGCCTCTTGGGAATATTGCACAGATATGAAAGCAAGTAAACAATCCTACAAGTGAAAAATATTTCCTCCAAGTTGAAAAAGTTGAAGTGTAAATACTGTGTAAACTAAAATACATTGTTTTTTATATTGTTTTTTTTTGTCTCATCAACCAGTCAAAGAGCAATGAGCAAAATGTCTTCTTAAAAAGTGTGGGATTTATGAATGCTAATATGGTTCTCACAGTAAATACGATGATAATGGCGCTGATTTTCGTAAAAATTCAAGAATTTAACTTGTCAGTGGGCGAAAAATCAATTGTGTTATGTAATAAAAAACATACCAGATATACATAATAGTTTTATAACACTGGAAATGTTTTTGCCTGCGTAGGTTTCAGATGTTGGGTAACACTTTATCTTTATCAAAACGTTTAATATCTACATTATCGCTAATGTTTTAATCCTGTTACTAATATCGTATTATGTTACTAATGTGTGTGTGGCATGCAAATGACTGACTTTAAATGGTCAAAACTTGATATTATAGATTTAAGTAAAGTTCTAGCTACACCTGCCTCGACATTTAAAACCAAATTTACTTATCGAGAAACAACATTTCTGTCCAGTTGTAAAGAATTTGAAGTTTACTCTTTGTCTCAAAGTCTGATTAATATTTAAATAAAAGTCAGCCAAAAACAATTTCATGAAAAAATCTCAACTTATAAAAAAAAGTCCATCCATCAATCATCTGTAACCACTTATCCTTTGTAGGGTCGCGAGCAAATTGGAGCCTATCCCAGCTGACTATGGGTAAGAGGTGGGGTACACCCTGGACAAGTCGCCAGTTCATCACAGGGCTGACACATAGAGACAAACAACCATTCACATTCACACCTACGGTCAATTTAGAGCCACCAATTAGCCTAACCTGCATGTCTTTGGACTGTGGGAGAAACCGGAGCACCCAGAGGAAACCCATGCAGACACAGGGAGAACATGCAAACTCCACACAGAAAGGCCCTCGCCGGCCACGGGGCTTGAACCCGGACCTTCTTGCTGCGAGGTGAGAGGGCTAACCACTACATCACCATGCTGCCCTTTTTAAAAAAAAGTTAGTCAAAATCATTTTAATAAGAAAATCTGAAAACAACAAAAAAGTCAACTTTAAATAAAGAGACAAAAAAAAAATTAATTGTTGCTTTTGATTTTGAGATAACTCCTTTTAATTTTTCATATTTGTTGTCTAAGCTGTTGTTGTTGTTTCTCTCAAGTGTGCCTTGGGGGACCAACAATTTGGTCAAAACATGATTTTTCATGATTTTTCATAATTTTTGTTTTCCATAATTCATTCACAGTGCCATCTGATGGATTTTCCATATTAATTAATTAATTAGTTTGTTTGTTTGTTTGTTTGTTTGTTTGTTTTAAAAATGGTTGTATCGAGTGTCAGGATTATGAAAAGAATTTAAAATGAACTCAGTCATTTCTCAAAAGGCAGCTAACACACAGTAGAAGAAAAGCAAACCATGAACACTATGAGAGCGATGCAGCTATGTTCAAGTAATGGCTTTTTTAAAAAGCACAGGTGTCACTCCCCAAATTACACATATACTAAAGAGTGGATTCACTGAAGTCATTAAGCAGGTTAAAGCATTGAACCGGTGATCCTCGTTAAAATCCTAATTTGTTCAGCCTGTTTAACATCTCTCCTTTTAATCTGGCTTCATTTCTCGCATTAATGAAATGTTAAGTGTCTGAGGTTTCTCTGAAACATGGGCACAAGCCTCTATAGCGCACAAGTGTATTATAATGATGATAATTTTTGACTTTTTTCAATTATCAAAGCAGAATATGTTTTAAATGTTCATCGTTGTTTCTTTAAAACACAAACATGACATCTGGCCATGCTGTCATTAACCTGAGTGAGGGGAAAAGGATAAAATGAAAAGTCTGTGGTTTTGTGTGTGTGTGTGTGTGTGTGTTTCTTTTTTTGTTGTTGTTGTTTTTTTGTCTCTACTCGAACATGCAGTATTTTCCAAAACAAATTACAGTAATACTTTTGTGGCAAACAGCTCATTTGCATATGTAATATATAATGTTTACTCCAACAGTCATGGAGCATGCAGAAAAAAAAGATTAACACCCTACTTTATTTTAAGTGAAAATTCGCTCATTACCACAGAGACCGCCTGGGGAGATACAGATACTCATCTTTCATTAAAGCATCCACCGCTAAAAGCACTTGGCCCCTTAAGCTTCGCTGCCAAATCCAGTGCATCCTGAAATACAATTCTGAATGGGAGCTTTGTGGTCCAGGCTATCTGATACAGTGCTAATGAAATGCACCGTGGCCAGCTCCACATACACACACGCAGACACACGGCCTCCACACTCACACTTGGGCGAGATCTCCTAATCAACCTCCATTGACCTTTGGCTCCAATCCCTTCACGCCAATCCATGGAAGTCTCAGGCTGGGATTGGCATGCTGTGTTCCTGTTTTGCTAAAGCAAATCGACTTAGATGCCATCAGCGCTAGCAAGCGGGCCATTCAAGTCTCTAGGGATCAAGTGGTGCTTGGAGCTTTCTCCACAGTCTACTGTACACTCCAGCCAAATATACTATCGCACATCAGTATTCATGGCGAGCGCCAGTAATGAATGTTGACTCGTATAAATGGTGAGTTAATAACAGCGCGTGACTCCCCATAACCTTGTGCATCCTGTTTCGCTGAAGTGTAACAAGTCATCTCGAGAGGAGACAGCTGGCTGTGCTTTAATTAGTAATAAATATCAGCTGACTAAATAAACAATGCTCTAATATGTACACTGAACCTAGTTTAGAGTTTTAAGAGTTCTTCATAAAATAGGCTTATAATTCTCCAAACTAGAGCTTTCAGAAATTGTGAAACTCTTACAGGAAAAAGGATACTCAAGGGAACATTTTTGTATGAGATTTACTCAAAAAAAATACCATAATTATAACTATAAAGTAATACCATTATGATGTAGAGGAGAGTGGGGAGACTTGGGACAAGTTTTCAGCTTTTGTAGCTTGTGTGAAATTCTTTGCAGGAAGCATCACATTCATCTTGTATTAGAGAGTATTTACGATACCCTCTTACCACAACATTAGTTTCTCAACTTGTCACACATACTGGCCTTCAGGCTTCAGTTTTTCTGGATGGAAACATGAGACATTGAAAGGAGACATGGGACATTATGTTGGAAGACTTGGGACATAGTGCAGAGACATGGAACAAAAATAAAATACCTAGCTTAATATCTCATCTCATCTCATCTCATTATCTCTAGCCGCTTTATCCTTCTACAGGGTCGCAGGCAAGCTGGAGCCTATCCCAGCTGACTACGGGCGAAAGGCGGGGTACACCCTGGACAAGTCGCCAGGTCATCACAGGGCTGACACATAGACACAGACAATCATTCACACTCACATTCACACCTACGGTCAATTTAGAGTCACCAGTTAACCTAACCTGCATGTCTTTGGACTGTGGGGGAAACCGGAGCACCCGGAGGAAACCCACGCGGACACGGGGAGAACATGCAAACTCCGCACAGAAAGGCCCTCGCCGGACCCGGGGCTCGAACCCAGGACCTTCTTGCTGTGAGGCGACAGCGCTAACCACTACACCACCGTGCCGCCCTAGCTTAATATGACATATTTAATTTTTATTTATAGTCAAAACATGTACCATATGAACTGTATGAACACACAATGCTGGTACAGTAATAGCCAAATGTCAGTTTACCCCAAACCTGACTCAACAAAACAGTTCCATTCTCAAGAAGGAATGAAATAAGTTAAATCATCATGCAGGGACACACCCACATTTTAACAAACATTTTTAAACAATTTTATATTTGTAAACTACAAGAAAAAAAACTGTAACATGATGAACTGTCCCAACTCTCCCCATCTAGCCATTTTGAAAAAAGAAAAAAAATCTTACATTTTTCCCCAGAATTTAAATGTAATAAATATGATATTGTAATTTGTCATGAGAACCAGGAGCAAGTGGAAAAAAACTTAGAAACATGGAGGTATGCACTAGAGAGAAGGAGAATGAAAGTCAGTAAGAGTAAGACAGAGTACATGTGCATGAATGAGGTTGAGGACAGCGGAATGGTACAGCTACAAGGAATAGAGGTGGTCAAAGCAGATGAGTTCAAATATCTGGGGTCAACTGTACAAAGTAATAGCAAGTATGGAAGACAAGTGAAGAAGAGAGTGCAAGCAGGTTGGAATGGATGGAGGAGAGGAGGATGTCAGGAGTGATTTGTGATAGAAGGTTGATAGCAGGGTGGCACGGTGGTGTAGTGGTTAGCGCTGTCGCCTCACAGCAAGAAGGTCTGGGTTCAAGCCCCGTGGCCGGCGAGGGCCTTTCTATGCGGAGTTTGCATGTTCTCCCCGTGTCTGCGTGGGTTTCCTCCGGGTGCTCCGGTTTTCCCCACAGTCCAAAGACATGCAGGTTAGGTTAACTGGTGACTCTAAATTGACCGTAGGTGTGAATGTGAGTGTGAATGGTTGTCTATGTGTCAGCCCTGTGATGACCTGGCGACTTGTCCAGGGTGTACCCCGCCTTTCGCCCATAGTCAGCTGGGATAGGCTCCAGCTCGCCTGCGACCCTGTAGAAGGATAAAGCGGCTAGAGATAATGAGATGAGATGAGGTTGATAGCAAGAGTGAAAGGAAAAGTGTACAAGACAATAGTAAGAGCAACAATGTTGTTTGGCTTGGAGACAAAAAGACAGGAGGCTGAACTGGAGATAGGAGAATTGAAGATTCTGAGATTTTCACTGGGAGTGACAAAGTTGGACAGGATTAGAAATGAGAATATTAGAGGGACAGGACATGTAGGATGGATGAGATTTATGGACGTGGTGAAGGAGGACATGAGGACGGTTGATGTGACAAAAGAAGATACAGAGGACAGGAGGAGATGGAGGGACATTATCCACTGTGGCAACCCTTAATGGGAGCAGCCAAAAGAAGAAGAAGAAGAAGAGAAGAAGAAGAAATAATACTATATCTGGTAACTCTTAACTTCATACTTTAATTCCTAACAAATCCCAAACTCACCAGCGTACATTATACCATAGAATGGAGGTGGACTGTGAAGTAGAAAATACAAGTGTTGGTTGACAAAAATATTTAACTACAAAAACCTTGATGCAGCATCCATCTTCGTACAGTGGTGCTTGGAAGTTTGTGAACCCTTTAGAATTGTCTATATTTCTGCATAAATATGACCTATTAACATCATCAGATTTTCATACAAGTCCTAAAAGTAGATAAAGAGAACCCAGTTAAACAAATGAGACAAAAATATTATACTTGGTCATTTATTTATTGAGGAAAATAATACAATATTACATATCTGTGAGTGGCAAAAGTATGTGAACCTCTAGGATTAGCAGTTAATTTGAAGGTGAAATTAGAGTCAGGTGTTTGCAATCAATGGGATGACAATCAGGTGTGAGTGGGCACCCTGTTTTATTTAAAGAACAGGGATCTATCAAAGTCTGATCTTCACAACACATGTTTGTGGAAGTGTATCATGGCACGAACAAAGGAGATTTCTGAGGACCTCAGAAAAAGCATTGTTGATGCTCATCAGGCTGGAAAAGGTTACAAAACCATCTCTAAAGAGTTTGGACTCCACCAATCCACACTCAGACAGATTGTATACAAATGGAGGAAATTCAAGACCATTGTTACCCTCCCCAGGAGTGGTCGATCAACAAAGATCACTCCAAGAGCAAGGCGTGTAATAGTTGGCGAGGTCACAAAGGACCCCAGGGTAACTTCTAAGCAACTGAAGGCCTCTCTCACATTGGCTAATGTTAATGTTCATGAGTCCACCATCAGGAGAACACTGAACAACAATGGTGTGCATGGCAGGGTTGCAAGGAGAAAGCCACTGTTCTCTGAAAAGAACATTGCTGTTCATCTGCAGTTTGCTAAAGATCACATGGACAAGCCAGAAGGCTATTGGAAAAATGTTTTGTGGACAGATGAGACCAAAATAGAACTTTTTGGTTTAAATGAGAAGCGTTATGTTTGGAGAAGGGAAAACACTGCATTCCAGCATAAGAACCTTATCCCATCTGTGAAACATGGTGATGGTAGCATCATGGTTTGGGCCTGTTTTGCTGCATCTGGGCCAGGACGGCTTGCCATCATTGATGGAACAATGAATTCTGAATTATACCAGCAAATTCTAAAGGAAAATGTGAGGACATCTGTTCATGAACTGAATCTCAAGAGAAGGTGGGTCATGCAGCAAGACAACAACCCTAAGCACACAAGTTGTTCTACCAAAGAATGGTTAAAGAAGAATAAAGTTAATGTTTTGGAATGGCCAAGTCAAAGTCCTGACTGTAATTCAATTGAAATGTTGTGGAAGGACCTGAGGCGAGCAGCTCATGTGAGGAAACCCACCAACATCCCAGAGTTGAAGCTGTTCTGTATGGAGGAATGGGCTAAAATTCCTCCAAGCCTGTGTGCAGGACTGATCAACAGTTACTGGAAACGTTGAGTTGTCATTATTCCTGCACAAATGGGGTCACACCAGATACTGAAAGCAAAGGTTCACATACTTTTGCCACTCACAGATATATAATATTGGATCATTTTCCTTAATAAATAAATGACCAAGTATAATATTTTTTGTCTCATTTGTTTAACTGGGTTCTCTTTATCTACTTTTAGGACTTGTGTGAAAATCTGATGATGTTTTAGGTCATATTTATGCAGAAATATAGACAATTCTAAAGGGTTCACAAACTTTCAAGCACCACTGTAGCTCCCAAGGAAGTCAGTTACTCTAAGGGGCAACATTTAACTTCTGATGTGATCTAAAACCTGATTGGTTGAAATTAATTTATGGGAATACAAAGTGTCCCATGGCTCCCTCATCCCAAGTCTCCTCACTCTTCCCTGTATTAATTTGATGATGTACCTTTGATGATGTAAACACTTGAGTGCCTTACAGAAAAGTCACATGATGTTCACATGTGAATCAATTGGCCTGGTTTTTAGACACTTCACATGTTTAAAAATGGTTGCACACATTTTTCACATTACTCATTGTCCTTTAGCATTTTCTCCACCTTTTCTCCACCATATTGCTCCTGAGAACTGGATGTGGCTTCTGACCTTGATTTGATTTAATTCTGAATGTTATGGAAGGGTTGTTTTCAATATTTCTTGATTGTGTTGGTTTGATGACCAGGGGCGATTGTGTTATAAAATGTTTTGCAATATCAAGGTTTTTTTTTAACAAGATGTTCTTAGTTCACTCTTTTTGTGTTTCTCAGTCAGTTGTACTGTATGTTAGGTATGTATGGTGAAGTAGTCATGTTTGGTTTTGCCAGTTCAGTCTTTACAAAGTTAGATATTAGAGCGCTACTTTTAGTTTGAGCAGCTTCAGGTGTTAAGCAATAGTAATGATAAGTGACTTACAAAATCAAATGTTTCCAAAATGAGAACAAGACATGACATTTAGACAATATGGAGTTTTTCTTTGTTTGTTTGTTTGTTTGTTTGTTTGTTTGTTTTGCAGTGTTTAGATTTACATAATTTATTTAAGCTCCCTTGCATGAAATAAATAAAATTTACATAAATTAAGCAAAATTTTAATTAATTAATATTTGATTATACATGCAATATATAACCATTTAAATGAAATCAATAAAATGATGATTTTATTTCTTTCATTTAAATGGTTATATATTGCATGTGTAATCAAATTTTGATCCCCCGCTGGCTGAAAGGCCCAAAGGGGGCTTATGTCATGGCGATGTCTGTCTGTCCCTCCGTCCATCCATCCCAGGAAGGGTACTCACCTTCTGAAATCAACTCCTCTCACAATTTTTGGAGGAATTTCACGAAACTTGTCAGGATTCTTTGTTATATGTCAGTAATAGGGCATATTGCAATTTAGTTCAATTCAGTCGCATTTTACCAGAGTTATGGCCCTTGATTACCAAACTTGTACTTTGACAATTTCATGAGGGTGTATTAAGCACTTATAGCATAGACATAGTTGCCAGTGGGGGATATTGTGCGCTCAGAGCACTTGTTATCAAAATAACATGAGGTTAATTTTACTTGAAAATAAAAGCAAATGCAAATAGTTGCCTGTTTTCAAAGTCACTTTTATAATGCGGTGGATTTAAGTTCACTTTACTCATGAGTGTTTGTTTGTGACTTCATCTACATACATTTTCCATGTACTGTTGAAGTAAATGCTACGTTATATAATTAAGATAATTAAAGGGGAAAAAATCATTACTACAGGTATACTGTGCAAGCAAGCATTTACCATAAAAAAAAATAATAATTAAATTCAGTGAGACATTTTTTTCCAGTGAAGGACAATAATGAGGCCATTGCTTTATTATTCAGGTTTTCATTTTAAAGCATTTTTTTCACTAACTGTATGTATACAAATAGGAAAGGTAGGATATGTAGTCAGAAAATGTAAATGTAAGAATCCTTGGAGTTTTAGGGATTTAAAAAAGGTACTGAATTTAAAAATAAAATGAAATAAAATTTAAAAAAACGCTCTTCTAAGCACAATATCTCAAGAGCAAGTGATGGAATTACCTTTGTAATCAGCAGATGAACTGATCCAAATCAGTTCATGAGAACTGATCCAATTGATCCAAACAGGGTCTATGTCAAAGCAAGGTCAAATATTTCTTCCAAAGCTGGTTCCTCATGAAGTGCCTTGCACAGTAAGGTAAGACAAATGATGTCATGCCCCCATCATGTTGTCTCTCTGGACCTCCGGACCCGATGCCAAGTGATGCACAAAAGTGCCACAGACCTGATGGGTATGGAAGCTGCCTTGCAGTGACAACTGAATTGCTGAGTGGTGCCATCCATTGGCTATTTGAGTGGCTCTTCCGCATTCCATGTGGTGGTGTGCCATTGACCTTGTTGAGTTCATCTGCCACATTGCACCGAAAAGTACCCTGCTGCCAGTGCCTTATTGATGATGTATTATTTAACTCATAGCTGGAACCCAGGCAGGTGCTACCCCTCCGGGTCAGAGCGGACCTGGGAGTAATGGTGATTAAGGGGTAACCCACTTTCTCCAATACTCAAGTCCTCCTGGACCTGAAACTCATCACCGGTTGCAGTTTAAAGTCATACCCAGGACTAAAATAGAACAATTAGAAAAAATAGCACAGAATTTAGGGCCACATGACCTGAAATTCTCCGCTATATTTTCTTGCTTCACCATGATGCAATACAAGATAGTACATCATGCATCACGTGGTGGGCTTTCCCCATTTGCACAAGGCATTATGGGATACAAATTTGAAACAGGAGAGAACAATGGCGGACATGAGTGTGCGAATGAATTATGAAAGACCAACTACAATAATGAAAAGCAAGAAGAAAAGACATTATGTTGCAAAGGAAAAGGAAACACAGGACCAAACTAATAAATATCAGCAGTCAGCGAGCACCTCTGTTTGATTAGCTGTTCGTTTAGCGACAGAATTATGTAACTGTCAGTGCACAGTCAAGGTAAACCTGTAGATGGCAGTAATGCAACACTGGATGCCAGCTACCGTAAAATCCAAAAGATCAAGAAGAAGAAGACGACAAAGTTAAGCCTACACATGCACACACCGTACTTCCTCTGTCTGCTTGACTGTGCAAAGTGAGCAATTTCATGCACATTATTTGCTAGGGAATCCCCTCAAATTAAATAACTTCCCAGCCAGAGAATGGCCTGGGTTTTTTTTTTTAGATATTACAGAAAGCCCTGTGATGACCTGGCGACTTGTCCAGGGTGTACCCCGCCTTTCGCCCATAGTCAGCTGGGATAGGCGCCAGCTTGCCTGCGACCTTGTGGAACAGGATAAAGAGATGAGATGAGATGAGATGAGATGAGATGAGATGAGATGAGATGAGATGAGATGAGATATTACAGAAATAAACAGATATCACAATGACCAAATTTCAAAGGGAACTAAATTTCACTGATTTTATGGGCATTAGTAACAAGAAGGAGTAGGTTTGTTGCCGGTCCTTGTCGATGACTTCATTTTCATTTTCCTCATTTTGATTCACATGCCTTGCTTAAGCTTATTAGTTGACTTATTTTTGTAGTTATATTATTTGCATAGTTAATATAACAACTCTACTTTAAACATTCTTTTCTCACTACTTACCTCATTCTTTTTTAATTACGTGTGCACAAAAGGGGATGTGAAGTGCAGCAAAACGTCACTATCTTGCATTACCTTTGTGTGAGTAGTCAATATTTTACACAAAAAACAGTGAAAAAAGCTTGTGTTTTTTTCACTAACTCTATAATCAACTCGTAAACAATTCACTTTGTTTTTTTCAATGTGAAAAGTTGTATTTAGGCGTTTTGGAGTGCCATGTGATATTGGTGCAAATACACTTCTTCCTCAGCAAGTTACAGCTCAGTGACTTCTCAATTTTGACACTAGGAGGTGTAGAATTGCTGTGCGCTCCTCCTAATATGAGAATCAGAGTATGGTTACTTCCCTTCCAATAAGCTTTGGTTCCTTTACCATGTGATTGCACACGTTATAATTCAGCCTTGGTTATCGTAAGAGCACCACTCAAGTTGCATCAGAAAGCAAAGAATCTCACAGTTCAGATCTAATTTCGAGCTCGTCTCTAGTCTCTTCATAAATGGCTCAAAAGTTATTTAATGTTTTGTAGAACATTTGTCTGTGTCGCATCATTGTAAGGGATAATACACAATTAGAAGATGAAGAAGAAGCCTGTATTTGTCACATGTACACAAGTATGGTGAAATTCCTCCTCTGCATTTAACCCATCTGAAGTAGTGAACACATGCATGCACACACAAGTGAGCGATGAGCACACACACATACCCAGAGCAGTGGGCAGCTATGCTACAGCACCCAGGGAGGAGTTGGGGGTTAGGTGCCTGTTCATTCACTCAACTCCCCTGGCATTTGTCCTGCCAGTCCCAGGTATAGAACCGGCAACCCTTTGAGCCCAAGGCTGCTTCTCTAACCTTCAGGCCATAGCTTCCCCCATTGAAATTGCAAAGTAAAAAACGAGTAATGGAAATGTGAATTTCAAAAAACTTAAATACTGCAAAAACATCTTTACATTTGCAGGAGGTCGTTCTCAGACGATTAGATAAAGCGATATTTTGCAAAATTTAAATGGAAACACATTGTTTGCATTTAAGTTACATGACATGACATGGAAATGAAGAGGAAGAAGAAGAACAGCAACAACAAGAACTTTATTCATCACACGTACACTTGTGAAATTCCTCCTTTGCATTTAACCCATCTGAAGCAGTGAACAGATACATGCACACACACATGAGCAATGAGCACATACAGATACCCAGAGCAGTGGGCAGTTACAGTATGCTACAGCACCCAGGGAGCACTTGGGGGTTAGGTGCCTTGTTCAAGGGCACTTCAGCCTAAGGCCTCCCCACATTAACCTAACTGCATATCTTTGAACTGTGGGGGAAACCGGAGCACCCGCGGAAACCCACACAGACACGGGGAGAACATGCAAACTCCGCACAGAAAGGCCCCCGTCGGCCACTGGGCTCGAACCCAGAACCTTCTTGTTGTGAGGTGACAGCGCTAACCACTACACCACCATGCCAGAAATGACAATGCTATCTTTCTGAAAAAAGAACATTCATCATGAGAGGAGAAAAGACAGCTTGAATCACATAACATCCCTGAATGGATACACAGACCTTTCGCAGGTCGGTTTTGTTGAAATCTTTAAAATATTGCTTCTATTTTGCACAAAACTGGAGTGGAAATGCAGCTAATTATGTACATGTGGTACAGTTAAACGTTGTTAATACAGTATCATGTTGTGGTGTTGGTGTTGGTTTGTTTGTTTTTTTAAAGGATCGAAATATGCCCGATTTGATCTGGGTAATCAGAAAGTGTGGAATGGGCCTAAATATAGTCTAAAGTACACCTACACAGCATGAAATCTGTGCTTCACTGTAAGCAGTTCAATAAGACTTACAGAAACACACAAACAAACTCATTCCAACAAATTCAGACATCCACGAAGTGATAGGAAAAAATAGAGGTAAAATCATTACTCTCACTTTTGCACAAGTGGGTAATTTCTACATGACTAAATGCTTTACCAATAACGGTAATTGTCTGTACTGCCTGGAGGTTATTCACACAGTGATGTATATCCCTACCAACTGTAATGCTCTCCTTGTTCTGATCTATTTGTGTAATTTGCAATACACAGGGGATATCTTGTCAACGGAGTCGAGGAAAATCTTCCGTTTTGTTTCTTGCAGAATATCAAAGCATTAAAACATTAAAAATAAAGAGCACCATCTGCTTGTGTTCACTCAGAACATTCAGAGGCATGAAAATCTGCTTCTTATTTCCTGTTCTTGCCGTCAGGGTGAGAAAGAGAAGTGTAAGTAATCGAAAAGCAGGTCTTTTTTGAATGCTGATGAAAATTCACATTTTCAGGCACGTTTTGAGTTCATGGGAAGTTGCAGAATTGTATTATAGTCATATTCATTGATGACTCAAGGTTAAAGAGCACAGCAGATTCTCACTGTTCTCTCACTCATGCTCGCTCCATATACCAAAAAATCGAACATCTGCCGCAAATTCAAACCATCATACGTCGCTAAGCTTTTAACTTTCCTGACTGTGTGTGTTGAGGCGTTCGACCATGCTGTGCAACCAACAGCTCTGAAGAAATGTCAAAGCAAGCAGCTGTTTTTGTCCAGGAAAACTTCTTTTCTTGTCAGAGAATAAAGAGAAGTGAAGTTTTTATGTAGGGCTGTCTCTCAATATCAGCTCCAAACTCACATACAAGTATGAAGCTTCCATGATTCCTGCTGTGGGCTGATAGACTGCTGATCAGTGTGTTTATCCATTTTCAGACAATTCATAGGCATCATCATCATATCTTGTCACACCACTGCTGTGTCCATAGAAGAGCCATGTCGTTTGCTTCCATCAAGTCTTGGTCAGAGTTTGTGGGTCCCACTGGGCACCTCTGGAGGATGTGGTCCATGGTCTGTAGTGTCTCACTACAGGGTCACTCAGCACTGGTGATGAATCCCCACTTATGGAGATTGTTTCCAGTATTGCTCACTTTTGCTCTTGCCCTATTCAGGATTACTTAGTGTTTTCTAGTGATAGTTGTTCCACTGGGGAGGTTTTCACTTGGGCTTGGCAGGACCTCATTGGGTGAGCAGTGGTTGCTCTCCCTCCACTTTTCCAATCTATAGGCTGTGGACTGTGTTTGCTCCAGACCCTCCACTATGATGAAGCTTTTACAAGATTTTAATCATCGTCCTACTTCCTGGTGACTGTAAAGTGGGTACCTGGGGTCATTTTGTTGTTTATATGTTTCAGTTTTACACTGGTTTCTTGTCAGAGGATCACTTCATAGGCAAAGTGTACATATATACTGTACTTCACTGGACATAGTTTCACAACACCTTCTTGCAGGAAGGAAGCTCATTAATAAACATTTATACAATTGGATTTGATTATAAATTCCATGGGTTCTTATGTTCTTAAGTTATGCTACATAATGCATCATTTCTAAGCACATAATAAATATTTCAGTATACAGTAAACATGGCACTTCCCTATTGTGACACGCCATTAAAATATATACAGTATTTAAGGGAACATACTTCTCATTGGGGTGAAGACTTTTTTTTATCCGTTTAGTGTATTCCTATCACCAAGTTACCAAAAATCATGTGTTACTTTCAGGACCACTGTTTGTTTACAAATTGTCACAGTCACTCACTCATACGGAAGTTTTACATTTTCAACGTGTGGCATCATGTTATCTTGACAACCATGCAATATCGTAAACCATATTCAATGCTCATTCACCATTGGGTAGAGTGACGTAATACACGTAGGATAAGCGATATGCTAACAATACTGCATGCTATCAAACCAAATGAATGAAACCCATAAGAAGGGAATAGAATACATGTTTTAATTCCATGGAAAAAGTGGCCTGTATGTATAATATTTCCCAATATTTCACTCCAGTGATGTCGCTCCCAGTGTTTTCCCACTGAGTAGACATGTGTTGCCAAAATGGTGAACCAGTTCAAAATTTAAATTCTTTTGAATAACTTGTGTATTTTTTTGTGAATGTATCCATATAATATAAAGAACAGTACACAGTGGCACAAAGATATGAAGTTTATCTTCTCGTGTTGAAAATATTTTCACTTGTTCACTTCACTCTCTCGTGAATATATTGACCATTCGAAGATAAACTTCATATCTTCGCACAGCTGTGTAATATCCTCTCTATACACACACACACACACACACACACACACACAGAGAAAGAGAGAGAGCTTTTCCAGAGAAAACATCCATGTTGTTTGCCACCTTTTCTTTTCACAAGGTCATCCTGATTTGGAAACATTTCACTGAGCAACCTGGTGAGTACAGTTCTATGTGAACCCATGACATGTCAGGGTCAAAAAAACATAGGCTTACAAGTGCATGGCTGAGAGAAAGCAAGACACATGGGAGGACGGATTTATGAATAGAACATACAGTATTATAGCTGGACTGGGGAAAAATGCATTGCAAGTCCATAGATGTGCACAGCATTTTAGTGAATGCAATACTTTTCAGTGCACCAAGAAGCAAAGAGTGGCGTAAATCACTAGTGGTATTATACTAATCCGTCCCCATAGTTACATCTGAAGCAAATTGAGCTTCACCTCTCCATTGGACTTCAGCAGGTTTATTCTTGATAGAACAGTTCACATCAGTTCCCCATAAGCCGTTGCCTTTAAATTGGAAAGCATTCCCTCATAAAATGATGTGCTGATAGGTATACGACTGAGTACATTTCCATGCGGCTCATTCAAGTATTGTGAGAGGGAGCTTCAGTCCCATTTCAAACCCCTTAAACACAGATGTAATGATTAGTGGTTCATACTGCAAAGCCTCTTCTCTCCAGTCCACTACAAATGAAATGGCTTTTGAGCATTATCAGTACATTTACAGAGATTTGATATTTCTATTTCATTCTCAACAGCTAAAATAGATATAATGCCATGGCCACAGGTGTTCGAGGACATAACTGACTGATTTTGATTGTTTCCTTGAGGAAAAAAAATGCACTTTCAATGTCATTACATAATGTAAGGAATAAAACTGGTATAGGAATGGTGTGCTGTTATAGGAAAATAATCAAAAACAATGCCCTAAACAGAGTTAGCCTTATCACCATGAACTTGATTTTATTTTCCTGTCCTGGAATGTTTTTTTAAAGGATTTTTTTTTTACCTTTATTGGATAGGACAGTGTAGAGACAGGAAATGAGCAGGAGAGAGAGACAGGGAGGGATCAGGAAATGACCTCAGATCGGAATCGAACCCAGGTCCCCGGATTTATGGTATGGCACCTTATCCACCTGAGCCATGACGCCCCCGTCCTGGAATGTTTTACTCCTACTATATTGCAACAATAACAAATCTTACTGGATGTTTATTAAAGAATGCCACATCATAGTTTTTATCCATTAATATTTACATTTAATGTCACAGAATGTCCACATTTCCAATATAGCACCTGTAAACATTCATTCCCTTATCAGCTTCATCTTTTTCTTTTCTCTTGAAGTTGTAGAGCATCTGTAATAACATTCTATGTGTGCACGGTTACTGCTGAAAAAAATTTAATGATATATCGTGCAACGATAAATCGTGATACAAATTTATAATACTAATTGATGGAAAAAAATTGTGATTTATCAGATTGTCTAATCTCTTTGTTTTTCCTCAAGGTAATTGCATTGTTTGGACAGCAGAAGGTGCAATAACATACAGTAGTGGGAATGCACATGGCTTCACCAGAGGCACAAGTAGCACAGCTCTAATTTGTGTATAGAAAACACAAAAACAACAGATCTAAAATGTGAAAGAGCTTTTGTGTGATTGACTATACAAATAGATTTAATGAGAAATTGGAGCTCTCGTCTTACAGGGCTGAAAGCTACAGAAAAGAGAAGCAAATGTGCGAAAAAAGTTTATTAAGAAAAGGCCTTTTTGTAATTAACTTTTTTTATTTTTAATAAAAGGAATATTTTAGTTGAAAGGCTATTATATTTTATAGTTTATTTCCAACCTTTACAAATGTGGGTAAATAATTATTGTTGGATATCAAAAAATTGAAACAAAAGTTGTTTTGTTTTGTTACCTCACCCAGGACAGAGTCCATCGGGGGCAAGGTACTGTTTTCAGTCGGGTTTCTTTGTTTCTTTATTTTTTTGTTAACAATATTATGGGAAAACGGCTGGATCAATCTTAATGAAACTTTCAGGATAGATGGGCATCGGTCTCAAATAGAACCTCCAACATTTTGAGGGTCATCCGGTCAAAGTCATCAAAAAGGTCAAAATTGTTTTTGTTGTGGCTACTGCCTCATATAGAGGCACTAGCCACTATGTCATTGTGCTGTAAGAATGTAAGTTACACACTGCGCATGCATATACACATGGTCCGATTAAAATGGCCGGTGAATGTATACAATTCGTTTCACCATTCAAAATAAATGGACGAGACTAAAGAAATCGCTTTCAGACATGTTTATGCTTATTACAGGGGGAAAGTGTGTTCCACTGAGCTCTAGTGCTGGGCCATTTCTGGGAAATAAGAGTTTCAGTCATGGTGACAGCATGTGTATGTCAGCCTCGGTTCGGAGGTTTCAGTTTCGAAAACTGTAAGAGGTAAGAGTAGAATAATATAAAGTACAGACACTTGGTATATTTTACTTCTGTGGTTTTTAAATTGTTCATTTTTGGATTATGCTTCATTTTTGTGGCTACTGCCTCATAGAGTAAATATATATGCTATATTTACTGTATGGACATGGTATCAGAAAACAATTTTATTTATAAGCAGTAGCCACATGTACCAGAAGTGGACAGTAATGAAGTACATTTACTTGAGTACTGTACTTAAGTACACTTTTTGAGTATCTGTACTTTACTAGAGTATTTTTTTTTTTTGGAAACTTATGACTTCAACTTCACTACATTTTAAAGACAAATATCGTACTTTTCACTCCACTACATTTCTTTCAAGGTCTTCATTACTCGCTACTATGAAGCAACTTTGAAAGTGGATGTTTTTTCTTTTCTTTTCTAAAACATCATCGGCTTTTTCGCAGGTGACATTGAGACAGCCGATCAGTAATCACTAGGGTCACATCACATCCATAGACTGTATAAAATCTAATTCACTTATTTCTCAACAGCGTTATTTGAACGCAGTCAGTTGATGGCAGAATGGAAGGAGGTGGTTCTTTTGGGGAATGTTTGTACCCATGGCTTTACCTAGAACCCATGATTCAGTTTTCTGAAAGGATTAAAGATACGCTTCGTTTTAAATGTGTGCTTTGTTTGCCGAAAATGAACCACATCATGGCCTACAAAAACTCGCTGTCCAACCTGTGGGAGCATATTGAGGTATGTAAATGTTTTATTCTAAGAGAAAGCTTGTAATGAAGTTGTCTGTGCTTTTAGAGCTAGTAATAACGTTGCAATAGCTATGCAGTCTAGTGAGTCAAACGACTTTCTATGGATTTGCCCACCAAGTTGCCGTAGCCTTGTCCACAGCTAATGTTTACACATAACTAGTTAACTTGGAAACTGTTAGTTAGCATGTAAAAATGGAGTTACACTAACATGAATAATGTTATCTGAAGTCCTTTCAGAAATATGTTTTAGCATAATCTTGCCAAATAAACAGAATGTAGAAATCTTTCTTGTCTAGTAGCATTAGCTACCCAATATGATTTCGAATTTGAAAAGAGTTTGCTAGCATGTCAGGTGGAGCTTCACTGACTAGCTAGCTTAACGTTAAACCACCATGATGGCACAGCATGCGTTCATTTTGAGAATTCACATTTCTGTCCTTGGTAGAGGCATTACAGTAGGTTTTGTAAGCATTATGGCAATAATACAACAGTGTGTTGACAGAAAACATACTTTTAATACTTAAGTATTTTTAAAAGCAAGTACTTCAGTACTTTAAGTTAAGTAAAAATTTGACTGTACAACTTTCACTTGTATCGGAGTAACATTTGATCAGTGGTATCTGTATTCTGACTTAAGTAATGAAGTTGGGTACTTTGTCCACCTCTGGTTACTGTTGGGCAGTTATTAAAGGGGAACTGAAGGCAGCTTTTTATTATCAAAATTCTATTTATCTCATTTTATAAAATGTAGGAATGCATTTCTGACAGCTATTTTGTCACTGCTATAGCAAGTTATGAGTGTTTGAAATATGCTCTGTAATATATCAGTCCATATGTCAAAGCAATGGCCATAAGCCCCTCATTTCACTGAGTACGATCTGAAAAAATCGCACGCGACCACGCGCGACTATGATCGCAGCTATGTTTTCCCGTAGTCGCGGGCAAAATCCATGCGACCTAAACCCATTATTTTCTGTGTACACTCTATGTTCGATGTTATCTCGCTCGACCTTCGATGTGTACGCTCTACCTGCGTCCTATACGCTCTGTAGACGCTTTACATATGCTCTACTTGCGTCTAGCCACTCGATCTGATGCGATCTTAACACAACCAAGGCTCGTTCTGTTCGACCAATCTGCGACATGGCGTCGATCTCTCAGCGATCTATCCTCGCAAGTGCACGACCTCGGCCGATCAAGGCTCAATCTTGGCCGATCTAGCTACGTACAAGTTGCAACGTACCCTTGATCAATACGATTTAGCCTGCGATATAAACATTCTAGCCTCGCTCTGTACGCTCAATTCTCGATCTTTTCTAGACAGATTCTCGCCTGAGCTACGCACAAATTTGTCACGGTCGCCCGGATTTGCGTGCGACCCACTGTGACCGTATAAAAAGGCCTGGCGATCGGTGGCCGACCATCAGTTTTTGACCAGCCTCCGAAGGGACAACGTGGACCCAATCGCTCTGCATCATGCTATTGCGCCCTATTTATATGACGTTCAGTAAGCGTAGCTTTAATAGGATTAGGCGAAGGTAGGTTGCAACTTAAGCGATGGCGATCTTTATTGGTTGAAGTAGGTCGCACCTTAATCCTCTTTAGAATCCAGTCGTGCCCATGGGAAGAATAGGGAGCGTACGGATCTAGGGAAGGTCTGGGACAGGTTGCGCAGAGCGAGGCTTGATCGCAAAAGAGTGAAGCTAGATCGCATGGATCGAGTGAGTGTCGAGGACAGGCCGAGCAGCACAACCATCCGTGCAATCAGTTCTCGCTTGAGAAGACTGAGCATCGCTCATCCCCGTTCTAGCCTCGATTGTCTCTTGACCAATGTATCCTTTCCTCGACCTTGTTAGCTCTTTCAACGCTCTCTGTGCGACTTTTAGGTCGAGGCTCGGTTTTTTGACATGTCAAAAAACCGAGCAATGATCTCTTTGTCGGGGAGACCACTCCTCGACCACATGCAACCACGGAAGACCAAGGCGTGACCAACCCTCGGTCAACCGTCGACTGTGTACGACCTGCAGAGACCAAGCCACGCTCTGAGATCGCAGCTCGGTCTTCCGGGAAGATTTCTCAGTGAAATGACCCCCTAAACGAGATTCGCTGAGACCTGTGTGAGACTTCGTAGGATGGAAGTAAAATGTACAACGGAAATCAAAGTGACCAACATCTGCCAACGTTGTCAAAAGATGCGCGCACCCTCCTTTGAATGCTGACGTAATCAAGCTGGAAGTTTTCCCTGTGTCCAAAATCGCTCCATACTCACTATATAGGGCACTATATAGTGGGGACGCCATTTTGTACTGCTGTCTGAAACCTTAGTGAGGATTATGTGGGGAATGTGCTCAGTATAATATGTATTTATCACAAAAATACATGTATGTATTTATTATTTTGAAAACCCACCAGCCGCCTGATCTGGCACATTTTAATTGTGTGACAGTAATGATGTAAATACCAGTGCGATGGACTAGTCCTTATCCTGTCGTCTTTCCAACTCTTCTCTACTCCACGTTGGTTCAAAGTCGTATAGAATAATCTCCATCACTGATGAAGCTGGCAAATCTCGAAATTAATCTAAATTGGAATGATGGTGATTTGGCCGCTGTGTAAACAGTTTTCAAAATGGCAGCACCGACACTTCACTTTTGAAGTCTCGCACAAGTCTTGTGAAGATCGCTCCGATAAGCAACGCCTGCCATGGACCATATGAACTACATTCAACATGGCTAAAAACCGAAAAGGCCGATAAGTGTAACATAATAAGCCAATACGAGTCACGATATAAGGTTAATAAAACCGAAAACATAATTGAATAACACGTTAATTAAGAAATAAAGCATGTTTAAAAATGACTTCAGTTCCCCTTTAAGCTCAAGGTGCAGTCCTGGGTTTTAAGCGGGTTGAATTGTCCTTTTTATTTTCTGAGCAAGCTGCATTTACAGCTATTGAGGTATTTCACCTGACGTCACAGGGTCACGTGACGCCCCGGTGTCCGCCATTTTGAACGTCAAGCTAGCTAATGTCAACAACAGTAGCTGGTATGTTACTGTAGCAATGTTTACGTTCAGTCATTTGGATGACTGTTAAAACCTTTCAGTCTCAAGTTTTTCCTTTACTGGATTTACTAGTTTACTGAGCTAGCGCGCCGGCCGCCGGCAGGCTAGCGCGCGCTAGCTCCCAGCTTGTCCGAGCGTGCTAGCTCAGTAAACTAGTAAATCCAGTAAAGGAAAAACTTGAGACTGAAAGGTTTTAACAGTCATCCAAATGACTGAACGTAAACATTGCTACAGTAACATACCAGCTATGATGTTGTTGACATTAGCTAGTGCTAACAGCTAGTTGCTAATACACTGCTACAACTACACCGACCCTAATAATACAGTTCTTGGTCATTGCCTGGTAACAGCAAATTTATAACGGGCCATGTCTCAACAGACTAAGAAGTTATTTCAGTGACATTTAATAACATTTTGTTTATCCTGAGGACCGAAAGTAAATGAAAATGTGAACAAACCTTAGCTGTAATAAGATGGCGACCACCGGCTCCAGGGACGACCCGCTGATGTAGGCATGTTACCCAGCCTGGCACAAAATATTTGTAGGTATCCAAACTCTTATACGCTTTCAGATCAATACCTGTGTATGGCGATGGGTTTTTAACGACATAGGTATACAGATCATGTGGGCCGAAGTCAGGTAAAGACGAGGGCTTCGTGTACTTCCGTACGTCAGTGAACAATCCTGGTGGAAGCAGGTAAACGTCGTTCTCTAAGCCTGCTAACCTCAATTTTTGCAAATACCTCTCCCTCTGCTCGCCCTGTAAATGCCCTACGTCGCTGGATAGTGAAGGTGTTTTCTGCATCTCGCTCCTTTTTCTTTTATGTTTTTCGTTTGTCGCCTTCCTCACATTCAAACTGATTCGAGCCGTGCCGTCCAAAATGGCAGCATCACATGACTTGGTCACGTGGGTGAAATACCTCAATTCCACTGTCTCCCTGATTAACATACATATGCATGTGTGCACACACTGCCACAGCTGGGTCAGAACACTACCATGCTGCTTTGTGAGGGTGGGGAGGAGGGTTACAATTTAAAAAAAAATGAAAATGACACTGGCTCTTTTTCAGTTGTGTTGCATTTTGTAACATTCTACCAGGTGTTTATTCTACAGGTTCTACAAGTTAGTCAGTAAATCCAGTTAGTTGCTTCAGAGGCATTAGGTTTTATAAGTGTTGTGGCAATGATAACACTGCATTGACAGAAAATGTACTTTTAATCCTTAAGTATTTTTAAAAGCAAGTACTTCAGTACTTTAAATTAAGTAAAAATTTGACTATACAACTTTCACTTGTATTGGAGTAACATTTGACCAATGGGATCTGTACTTTGTAATGAAAAGTTGGGTACTTTGTCCAACTCTGATATGTACCCATAGGGTACCTTTTTTTTTTTTTGCAATATCTTCCTTCATATTCATCATAAGTGCTACTGGGCAATTGTTTTGCCTGGCAACACTTGTTTTGTTTTTTTAATTTAACACAAGGAATCGTTAAGCTGATAAAGAATACAAAAATACATGTTGCATTTTTGGGGAGAATAAAATTATTCTTCAATTGATTTTTTTTAAATATTATGGGGAAAATAGAATCATGAATCGACTTGAAGCAGGAATTAAGTGAATCATTACATCCCTAAAAATAACCAATGAAACAAGTAATCAGTGAGAGCCAAGCTAGACTGTCATCAGTCTTGTTTTGCTCCAAAGTCACTCCTGTCCTTGAAAAATTCTACATGATCCCAAGAGTCGGGATGATTGGTCATAACCATAATCTGAAAGGGTGTGCTGTTTTTATTCTGAGTAAATCTTATAGTGTGGGCGTGTGTGCACGGGTAGGGGATGGATTGAAAACTGAAGGACATTTCAGGACTGTTCAGTCTCTCACATTTCAACCTCATGACTGTATAAATCTTGTCGAGTAGCATGGCCATCAGCTTTCAAGGCTTTGTTTTCATAATTCTGTGTCACCATTATATATCATTATACTGTACATGTTCCATATTCTCTGTATTTTGCTGAACATGAATACAGTCTTTTATCTGGCAAAGACTGGTGTAATTGTACTGAATGGGTTGGAATGAAAAGATTATAAAAATGTATTATTATTATTCTCTTCAGAGAATAAAAGAAAGAAAGCAAGTCTGCAGCTTAGCAGCATCGTGATGTTTCTGGAATGATATATGATCAGGTTTCACTGGTTTCTCATGCATTGTGAATGGTCACGTTTGAGTCTCAGACACAGCGCTGATATATTAGTTAATTCCTCGTCTCTGTCATGGCATTTTATATTGCAATTTGTTTTGTAAGGCATTTTATTCATTTTGTGTGCAATGCTGTGTCAAATATTTGGTTCTCCACAATGAAAATAAATAAATCATTGTACTAAAAGTGGAAAACAATAAATCCGTATGTCCTCTAACACTATCAGTTCTTAAAATGTACTCATGGATGAGCTGGAGGCAAAATCAAAATCATTGATTCTGAAACTGAGTGTGCACAGCATGGAAGTTTGTGTCCATCAGCAAAGCCTTATTTATACCTCTATGTCCAGTCGTCTTTGGATGGAAGCTCATTTCTGTGATGGCATTTAATATTTAATTATTTTTTGTTAGATTTTTTATTGATTCTCTATGCAATGACGTGAACTTTTATGCATGTGTCTTTGATTCATGTTTAGTAGCTACAACTGATTTTGTCATTAATCCTGTCAGTTGTATTTATGTTCCAAATGGGCTGCAAGAAATCTATTATAAAAGACTTTTAAAGCTGGGCTCAACCCATGTCAATGCTAAACAGGTCAAATATCTTAAATAGATTTCTAGAATTTATCTAGTTATGTTTACTTAAATAAATCTGAAGCATTTTTTTCATTTGCTTTTGGATGTTCATTATTAAGATGAGCTATTTAAGCACAGTGAATAATGTTCTTATTAAACAAGAACACTAAACACAGCCAAAGATCTGTCACTAGCCTCACAGACACATCCAGTGGGAGCTAGTACTGTCTAATAGTCAGGGTGGTGGAAGAGGGGGATCAATTGCAGAGAAAAATGAGCAATGGTAATCTGCTAGATAACTTATAAATTAATCATTCGCCAAGCAAGATCAAGGGCTCTGAGATGCTAATTAAACAGTGATCAGGATAAAAATTTTGTGTCTATGCGCCAGCAGCATGACATGGACAGTACACAAACAAGCACCTTTGTGAATTATGTGCATGATTTGGCAGTGTATGTATAAACACATCCTCTCTCGTAGCTGCTTTCCTCCCCTTTTTTTCTGGTCATCTTCGCTTTCTGGAAACAAAAATAAGCAGTGTAATCAGGGGAGAAAACAAAACTATATTTACTTTTTTATTATTATTTATTTATTTATTTTTGGCAGGCACTTTTATCCAAAGCATCTTACACATAGCCTGAGGCAGATTTCCTATCCAAGCATGGGGCTGAGTGTGAAATGGCTTCTTCTTCTTCTTCTTCTTCTTCTTCTTCTTCAATGCCTAACACTTGTTCATTCCAGGACTTAGGATTTGAACGTATAACCACAATCCTTTTTACTAGTCAACCAGAAATTCCAAAAAGTGGTTGATTAGTTATCTTTTCTTATTAAGGACTTTGCTATTTTTTGACCTATTATCCCCCACCCAAACAAAGTTTGGCGGGGGATATAGAAATGGGTTCCGTCTGTCCATCCATCCACCCGGCTAGCCATCCAGTTTGGTGGGAGATATAGAAACAGGTTCCATCCGTCTAGCTGGCTGTCCATCCGTCCGGCTGTCCATCCGGTCACATTTTTGTTTCCAGGCCATATCTTTAAAACTACTGAAGATATCTTCATAAAACTTTGCATACATATCAAGCAACATGTGAACTGCTGCCTTTTGCTATTTCGGATTTTTGAAAATAAGTATTTTTCAAATTTTTACATAAATAGATTCTGACTTAGTTTCTAAGAGCAATGTTTATTTCCGGAGCATATATCCAAAACTATTCATGCTACGGATTTGAAACTTGGTATACATGTTAACAAGGTGATGTAGATGTGCCTTTTCAGACTAAGAAATCTGAGAAAATGTAATTTTTCATTTTTCATGGAAACAATTTCAGACTTAGTTTCTCAGGTTAGTCTTAGGGGTAGGCTTTGTTTCCAGGGCAGAACTTGAAAACTATGAATGGTATGATGTTGAAAGTTGGTATATGTGTTGATTAAGCAATGTATATGTGCCTTTTGATACTAAGAAATGTGAGAAATTTGAATTTTGAGCTCAGCTGGACCAAAGGTCCAGTGGGTTTATGCCATGGGCTGCTGAGGTCAGTGTGAAGAGGTAGGGTTGGTTTCCTGCAGCAGAACTTGAAAAATGTGCCAAATAATATCTTGAAACTTGGTACGGTATATAGTTGGTATATAGGGTGGGGGATATAGATGACTCTGTCTTCTTGTTTAATTTCAATTAACAGCTATACACAGGCTCAAAAAGTTCCAGTTCCAGAGTTTTTTTAGGCTACACTGTGATTTAATTCCATTATTAATATCATCTTGCCACTGCTGGTATTAGTCATCTAGTCTATGCAATGCCTACTATGTCAAAAAAAAAAAAGTCAAAGTCTTTCCCACACCAGGACCTGGTCTTCCCAGGCAGTCTCCCATCCCAGGACTAACCAGGCCCTTAAGGCGCATTGGAAGGCACCAATCTCTGCTTCTATAGCCCTCGGCCTCTCGCCTATATAGCTAGGGTTACAGTGGGGGGGCTGGTCCTCTGGTAACCATGAGAGTTTGACTCCCCACTCACATCTGTATTGCAGCATGCCTTGCTAGACGGCAGTAGGTACCATTTTTATGATGGTCTTTAGTATAATCCGACCGTGAGTAGAACTCGTGATCTCCCGATCGAGATGTGGCCCACTAGGCCAACTCATAGTGCCTAATATGTACACTTACTAAAGTAATTATTGTCATTTTTTGCTTTATGATTGATTACCAATAAAATGGTATTACACACAACATAAAAGTGTCTGGAAGATCCTGAAAAAACTGCCTTGTGGTTATCACTTTGATGAAAGTAAAAAAAAATGATATTAATAATAAATGAATGATTTCCTCCTGAAATCTGAAGTCTCATAAAAGTAGCAGGGAGTTGCAGTAAAGGAAAGCACAAGCGCTTTGTTGACAGCTCACTCCTCAGCCATAAACACTGGAGCTGTAGTCTGTCTCGTCTAGTGATGAATGCAGTCACATCCACTTCACTAATGGAAAAAAGAATGACTATTCTAGACCACACACACACACACACACACACACACACACACACACACACACACACACACACAGGGAGCTATCAAATTAATTTCTGAAGCAGAACAGTTTAATTCAGAATCCTGTCTTCAGCCTTGACCTCATGCCAATGCATTTCTAATCAAGATGAATGACTTTTTTTCTAGCTCTTAGCCTATACCGGTATGTGCAGATGAAATGTATGGCCTTCTCTTTCACAGATTGTTTCCGGAAAACCTGAGTGAACACAATCCTATGAGAACATAGCAATCTTCTTTTTTTTCTGAATGCATTTCCTCATTCCACTGTACACTGTGTTTTTTAATGTTAAAACTGTTATTCTTGTTATTTGTGCTTTTTTCTAAGAGCTCTGCATTTATCCAGTATAAGAGCCATCAATAGCGCCTTTCAAATCACATCCCTACTTTCTCAGACTACTTGTTTTGGACAAATCCCCAAGTTTGATTTCCAATCTCCTCCACCCATCCTAAAACATGTCAAGACTCTTCAGGGCTCCTTGTCAGCTTTCGAAGACTGTAAACTGAACAGACAGAACCAGACACAATGACCTTGTAGCATCCAAACAAACTGATAGCAAATACAGTTTATATGGTCAGTGATGAGCACTTACCTTAATTTCGCATTCCTGCAGATGGGATGACAATTTTAGCCTTTTTAGGCCTGGAATCAAGTGCACTTCTGCATTCTCTGGCCTTAGTCCATCATTTTACACCACAGCCAAGACAAATTACCCCTGTCAATAGAGCAATATTGGTGTAGCAGTTTGAAAGCCCTGTCCTTATTTGTAAAATCTCTCATCTTTTCTTTTTCCTCATCATTTTTTACTCGTCGCTTTCCTTTCCAGACTGTTGAGTAAAAGCAGTAACAGAATGACTGCTCGTCGGAAATGGCCCACATATACAGGATACAGGTCATAAGGTAATGAATGTTTATGGCAAATAATATATGACAGCTATAAGTAATCCTGAAAGGCTCTATAGCAAAACTAAATGCATACTTTTTACTCCTAGTTCACAAAGTATATGTTAGAAATGTTAAAGATCACAACTTACATTTTTATTTTCCATTCAATAAGGTTGTTACGGTGTCACACCTTTTACAACTAGTCTCAGTGTATGATTGTATCCAACTTTTTTTTTTTTTTAAGTTCCTAACCAGTAGTTCTTATCCCACTTTTTGCTGCTTCTGACTCTGACCATGTTTCAGTACAAGGGATGTGCCAGCACTGAAAGCCCTTTAGCCTTGTAATCACTATGTTATATGTTATGTTATGTTATGTTATGTTATGTTATGTTATGTTCACATTCCTACATCTCCTGTCACTCCTTGCAAGTTTCAATTTTATCATACACTATAGCTATCAAGTACACAGAAGAACATGACATTGCTGACTAGAACGAAACCAAACAACTATATTTTTCACTAATTACTGCTGGGTTTTTTTTTTTTATTACAACCCATCTTTCTTTTCAGCTTATAACAGCAATTTGGGATCATGACAGAAGCCTCCTTACAGCAATCCCTGGAAGCAATAATACTTGTGCTTTCTGCAAAGCATCAGGCAACCAGTTCTGTCAACATGTTAGACAACGACAACAAAAATCGACGAGCCACAAAAAGAAAGGAAGGCAGACAGCAGAGGAGATTCCACATCCCTAGAGTGATACAAATCAAGGATAGGCCTCTATCAAGGCCAGCTCTCTCCATTCTGTCATGAAACCGTAAAGGAATATCTGGTGCTAAGGCCACAGTGATGGGAAAGATATTTTCTGAAGGAACATGGGACATCCTCTGCCTCCAGACCAGAACAAAAACAACCAACCATACCAGGCATGGTACTCATTGCCGAACATAAGCATGAGAAACATGGAAGTGTAGTCTTTATCAGATCAGGCCTGAGCTTCTTAGCACCTCTGTGTCAGATGATGGAGGTATTGAGATCATCACACTCACCTTTAAGTCAGGAGCAATTTCAGCAGGATACAAGCCACCGCAAGTACAGCTACACTTACCACTGCCAGTACAAGTTTCAACTGCTGCATCTCAAGCCTGGATCAGCAACTTCAACTGCCATCAGACCTAGTGGGGCTACAATGAAACTAATGACGATGGTGAGGCAGCCTGTCTTTGGGTGGAAATTGGGGAACTGAAACTTCTCCATGATGTTAAACTCCCAAAATCCTTCAACAGTTGCAGATGGAGGAAAGGCTACAACCCTGAACTGATCTTTAGAAGAAAGACCACTCACTGCCACAAAACTGTTGAGCAGCCAATTCCAGGGTCTCAACCTTGACCAATGCAGTGACCCCAAACCATCCACCTGTGTACCAAAGGCATTTCAACTTCAGGGAGGCTAATTGGGAGGCTTTTGCAAAGGCTACTGATGAAGTTGTACAGGACCTAGAAACCTTTCCACTTAACTACAACCAAACTGTTGATGCAATCCACAGAGCAGCATGCAAGACTATCCCACGAGACTGTCATCTCAACTACATCACAGGCGTGGGTACTCATACTGCTGATCTGCTGTCTACTTATAGGAAGAGCTTTATGATGAAGACCCATTTATGGATGAAACAACTGAAATTGGGAAACAACTTATTAAGGCACTCAATGAAGTAAAAAACACAGACAATGGCAGGAACTGATTCAAACTACAGATCTACGACAAAGTAGTAGGAAGGCATGGGCCATGTTGCGACACCTCAGCAACGATCCTCCACAGAACAAACCCTGTGGTAACATGACAGCCAATCAGGTTGCCCATCAGTTGTTACTGAACATCAAATGCAGTGATAAGAAACCAACACTCCAAAGGACTGCTCATGGAACCAACCACAAAGACAGTTAGTACACTCGGCCATTCACCATGGAAAAACTGAGCAAAGCCCTGAAATTGATGAGATCAAACAAAGCAGCAGGCTGCAACACTATCAGAACAGGGATGCTGCAACGCCTAGGACTTGGGACACCAAAATGGCTACTTGATATGTTTAACACCTGCTTGGCAACCAACACCATCCCACTTATCAAAACCAGGCAAAGATGCAAACCTCCCCAGCAGTTACCGACCCATATCGTTACTGTGCCACCTACACAAGCTAATGGAAAGATGCATCCTGAAACACATTACTCAGGATGTAGCTGACATATTGATATCTGAGAAGGCTGGATTTTGTCATGAAAAGTCAACAGCAGGACAACTGCTGAACCTGACACAGCACATTGAAGATGGATTTGAAAGGAAGCTAATCACAGGAGCAGCATTTGTTGATCTGTCAGCAACATACGACACCATGAACCACCGCATCATGAAAGTCAAGTTGCAGCAGACACTACAGGACTCCCCCCTTGTCCACTTCATCATGAAAATGATAGAGAATTGATGCTTCTTTGTCAGCCTGACTGGTCAGAACAGCAAATGGAGGCGCCAGAAAAACGGCCTACCACAGGGCAGTGCACTTGGCTCTGTGCTGTTCAACATCTACAGTGGTGCTTGAAAGTTTGTGAACCCTTTAGAATTTTCTATATTTCTGCATAAATATAACCTAAAACATCATCAGATTTTCACACAAGTCCAAAAAGTAGATAAAGAGAACCCAGTTAAACAAATGAGAAAAAAATATTATACTTGGTCATTTATTTATTCAGGAAAATGATCCAATATTGCATATCTGTGAGTGGCAAAAGTATGTGAACCTCTAGGTTCTGCTCTCCAAAAAGAACATTGCTGCTTGTCTGCAGTTTTGCTAAAGATCACGTGGACAAGCCAGAAAGCTACTTGAAAAATGTTTTGTGGACGGATGAGACCAAAATAGAACTTTTTGATTTAAATGAGAAGCCTTATGTTTGGAGAAAGGAAAACACCGCATTCCAGCATAAGAACCTTATCCCATCTGTGAAACATGGTGGTGGTAGTATCATAGTTTGGGCCTGTTTTGCTGCATCTGGGCTAGGACAAACAATGAATGATCAAACAATGAATTCTGAATTATACCAGCGAATTCTAAAGGAAAATATCAGGACATCTGTTCATGAACTGAATCTCAAGAGAAGGTGGGTCATGCAGCAAGACAATGACCCTAAGCACACAAGTCATTCTACCAAAGAATGGTTAAAGAAGAATAAAGTTAATGTTTTGGAATGGCCAAGTCAAAGTCCTGACCTTAATCCAATCGAAATGTTGTGGAAGGACCTGAAGCAAGCAGTTCATGTGAAGAAACCCACCAACATCCCAGAGTTGAAGCTGTTCTGTATGGAGGAATGGGCTAAAATTCCTCCAAGCCGGTGTGCAGGACTGATCAACAGTTACCGGAAACATTTAGTTGCAGTTATTGCTGCACAAGGAGGTCACACCAGATACTGAAAGCAAAGGTTCACATACTTTTGCCACTCACAGATATGTAATAATAGATCATTTTCCTCAATAAATAAATGAACAAGTATAATATTTTTGTCTCATTTGTTTAAGTGGGTTCTCTTTATCTACTTTTAGGACTTGTGTGAAAATCTGGTGATGTTTTAGGTTATATTTATGCAGAAATATAGAAAATTCTAAAGGGTTCACAAACTTGTCACACTAGTTCTCACACTTGATCACACACTATCCTATCGCAGGCATGTTGTGAAAACCAAGGTAAAGGTCAACACAAGAAACAACATCACTGACAAGCTTGTAAACAGTTATTTTGGAAGTAACCCAATAACAATTCGTACTACTGCCCTGGCACTCTGTTTTTCAGTGGCAGAATAGGCTAGCCCTGTCTGGAGCCGATCTGCATATGCACAAAAGGTGGACACTGCACCGAATACCACTTGCAGGAAAATCACTGGATGCCTGAGGCCAACAAAGGTTGAACACCTCTATGAGCTGGCTGGCACTGAGGCACCATCTGAATGATGTGGACAGGCTGCTACAATTGAGCATTTTGAGGCAGATACAGACCCCCGACACCCCTTGTGCAATCATCAGCATGCTAAAAAAACATCTGAAAAGCCGGCATAGCTTCATGGAGCTAGAGCCAATTGTACCACCAACAAAACCCAAGCAACAGATGGCAACAGGAGAACATCAGCCCTGTGTTCCTTGGAAAGCTCTTAACCACCTCCGTACTGGTGTAGAATGGTGCAAAACCAATTTGATAAAGTGGGGTTGCTCCTAGACTGACAAGTGCGACTGTGGAAAAATCCAAACAATGGACCATCTACTGACGTGTGGTGGAGAAGGAGAGGAGTGCACTGAAGATGACTTACATGAGGGGAGTGACGTGGTGCTGGTTGTGGCAAAGCGATGGCAAGATGTCATCTAGGAATCTAACACACAAACGAACGAATGAACAGCAATTTAATAAACACAGACAAAAAAGGTTTTCCTCTTTGAGATAAGTCAAAATCAAAAAAAATTTCTGAGAAAAAAGAACAATTAGGAGATTTGACCTTTTTATTTTTGGTTTTAATTATACTGTATATGACAATGTGCAAAGATTTCATACTTTATTTTTCCTTTTTTTTTAAAAAAAAGATCTCATCTCATTATCTCTAGCCACTTTATCCTGTTCTACAGGGTCGCAGGCAAGCTGGAGCCTATCCCAGCTGACTACGGGCGAAAGGTGGGGTACACCCTGGACAAGTCACCAGGTCATCACAGGGCTGACACATAGACACAGACAACCATTCACACTCACATTCACACCTACGGTCAATTTAGAGTCACCAGTTAACTTAACCTGCATGTCTTTGACTGTGGGGGAAACCGGAGCACCCGGAGGAAACCCACACGGACACGGGGAGAACATGCAAACTCTACACAGAAAGGCCCTCATCGGCCACGGGGCTCGAACCCGGACCTTCTTGCTGTGAGGTGACAGCACTACAGCACTAACCACTACACCACTGTGCCGCCCATATAAAATATGGGTCAGAAGTTTTTTAAATAAATAAATTCAGGTATTCAAGAACCTTTAATTTGTATTTTTGTTAGGACTCGATGTTACATTTTTAAGCATTTGAGTTGTATATTATATTTCGAAGAGGCACTGTGATACTAAATGATAATTTTGCACTTTAGACATTTATTTGTTCCTTTGACTGATTTTTTTTCCCTGTACACACCTTTCTGGCTTGACAGGAAAGAAAGAATGCAATGATATCATGCAATATTTATGAAGTTTTATAATTCACTGCAAACTGAACAGCCTTCAGGAATCTTGTCTTTGACCTGTGTATATGCTAAATCAGATCCAGAGAGATGTGTACTGCTAAAATAATGCACAAAAACAACAGGAAGGCAAGCGATGATATTTTGACCTCCTGTATAATGCAAACAATATAACAAAATACAAGCTATATCATGTGTGATGAGATCTCTCTAAATTTGTCAGCATGGTTAGCATTGTAGCATTGGGCAGCACGGTGGTGTACAGTGGTTAGCACTGTCACCTCACAGCAAGAAGGTTCTGGGTTCAAGCCCAGCAGCCAATGGGGCCTTTCTGTGTAGAGTTTGCATGTTCTCCCCATGTCTGCATGGATTTCCTCTGTGTGCTCTGGTTTCCCCCACAGTCTAAAGACATGTGGTTAGGTTAACATGGGGCGGTCTTAGGCTGAGGTGCCATTGAGTGAGACACCCCCCTGCCTGTAAGGGAAACTTCTAATAAACACTTCAGAATGCTTAGCAGTTGTCTTTTCAGTTATTTATTATAATAGATCATATAGAACAGATATATAAAATAGGAAAGAAGAGAGAATTAGAGAAGAAGAAGACACCACTTCAGTGATGCTGAGTACACGCACGCTCTGAGTTGTGTTTTAGTGGCTGTTATCTATATACTCTAAAGGCATTCGCTTTACTGCCCGTGTCTTCACGTGATTGGCTCAAGATTTTCTATGAAGCTTTGCTAATGAGTGCACCTGACATGCTTTGGTATGTGCAGGCAGATGCAAGTTAGGGAGAACTCAAGCTCCCTGCTTATCACCACCAAGGTCAGGAAAGGCAGTTATATCATGAGAAGATGCGTAGTTAGGAAGAACTCAAGCACCCTGCTTATTACCACCAAGATCACAGAAAGGCGATTACAGCATGTGGAAAACATCTCTTCTCAGTACACTAAGCCACTTTAGCTCAACATGAGAAACACAGAGAATAATAATGTTCATCCATTAAATTTCCCTCATACCCCCAACTGCTTCCTAGGTGCTGTAGCATAGTTGTCCACTGCTCTGGGTATGTGTGTGTGCTCATTGCTTACAAGTGTGTGCATGCGTGTTCACTGCTTCAAATGAGTTAAATGCAGAGAAGAATTTCCCAAGTCTATGTGTGATGAATAAAGTTGTTCTTCTTATTATTATTATTAATGACACATGCTAATAAGGGCACATACTAAAAAGAAAATGCAAAAAGGTCACACTACAGTCATGCAAAAAATAAATTAAATTAAAAAAAATAAAAAAGAAATAAAAAAGAACCCAACATAGTTAGTTTTAGTATAGCTGCACTTGCAAGTTCTGTGATTTCCTTCATCATAAATCATTAAAGAGTACAAAATGCTGCCATTAGCAGTCCATGTCAAAACCTGGGGTTATTTCTCAGGAGGACATCGTGTCAGGTAAAAAGGCTGGCAAACTGTCTGTAATTCTCATGACTTTCGCAAATCAAAGTGAATAATGGATGATGGATTGAATTGGTGGCAGTCGCACTGCATTCCTCTATTCTTTTTTCAACATGTGAGCCATTATCTGGTTCTGTGTGTGTGTGTGTGTGTGTGTGTGTGTGTGTGTGTGTGTGTGTGTGTGTGTGTGTGTGTGTGTGTGTGTGTGCACTGAGTCGCTAGTAATTAGGTCCTACCATATAGGTGCACATTGTCAGAATATAATTATTGACTGTAGGATGTGTTGTCATGCACAGTGTGTCAATCTGTATACACTATAAGACCACACATTGTTTGGGTGGAGATTTCTTGTCAGAACTGCTGTGACACTGACATGGTGTGTGTTTCTGGTACTAGTATGTCAGGAACACACTGTGTAACACTTAATTAGACACACATACCTCATCTGTCACCTTGTAAGTGTATGAACTAAATCACCTTCATCACTGTCAGTTTCTGAACCACTGTAGGCTGGATATTTTTTGTTGCTGGACTGATTCTCCACCCAGATTTTCACCAAGGTCCCAGTCACCCACACTAAGGGTTGGATAGAAATATTCAAATAATAAGGTCACTCGTGTCCACTGTAGGCAAAGCAGGCAAAATATATGTGCACACTGTAAGACTATAATGGAAAAAGTATACATTTTCAAACATTTCATCGACTATTGATTGTTGAAAGAACTTTGATATAACTTTGTATATTTTTGTCTCACTCCTATCCTTTCCCAAAGGCTTCTGCAGTTTGTTGTACTTTAACGCTAAATAAAGTTGAAATAAAATCCATGCACTGTGACATAGTGAATTCTGTGATGGCATATTAGGGCCATTGTAGGTTTCAAAACATCAGCTGAAGTAGAGGATAATATTTTGCGGGGGAGAAAAAAACACCAGGTCAATTAAAATTGAGAGAAAACTCAAATATTCTCCAACATTTATAAAGTTATAAATTTGTGAGTAAAATCTCAGTAATTCCAAAATTAAAAAGTCAGAAATTCCCAGTTTTACAATCTAAGAAATTGTTTGTTTGTTTGTTTGTTTGTTTGTTTGTTTGTTTGTTTGTTTGTTTTTATCTATACAGTTGTGGTCATCATGCACATAAATGCCATGGCAATATTGGGCTTTCAATGATTTCTCTGAACTGTTCTTTTTCTGTGGCTGAATGATTGTGCAACTTACATCTTTAATAGAAAAAAAAACAAAAAAATTGGTGCATAAGTTTTAATTTATTTTTGGGTTTAGAGAATAGGTAATATTAAAGAGGGTTAAAGAGAATAGATTAACATAACTCAGGAATGTGTCTTGGAGCCATTTCTAAACAACTACAGGTTCCAGGATCATCAGTTCAAACAACTGCACAGAAGTACAAGTTACTGGGAGGTATAGCAACTTTGCCAAGCCACTTTGCTGGAAGAAAACCCAAACTGTCACCCTCAGCTGAGAGGAAATTGGCTCAGATGGGTAGGAACAATGCAAGAACCTCCAAAACACAGGCTGGCCATGAACTGGAAGCTACTGGAACACTGTCTACAGTCAACCATGTGCAACTTACATCACCAAGGACTGAAAGGCTGCTGTCCAAGAAAGAAGCCCCTGCTCCAAAATCAACACCTTCAAGCTCATCTAAAGTTTGCAGCTCACCACATGTACAAAGAAAAAGCCTTCTGGAGGAAAGTTTTGTGGCCAAATGAGACAAGACTGAGTTGTTTGTCCACAATAACCAGAGTGACAGAGGAACACTGTACCAACTGTTAAGCATGGTGGTGGTAGCATCATGCTCTGGGGCTGTTCTGCTGCCAGTGGAACTGGTGCATTGCACAAAGTGGATGGAATAATTAAGAAGGAGGATGTCCTCAGAATTCTTCAGCATAACTTCAAACCATCAGAAACTTGGACACAATTGGATGTTCCAACAGGACAGTAGCTTCACATGCTATTCAGAAGGTCCTATTTCCCATCTGTGAAGTCGGAATTACAGTACAAGTATGTCATGTTGAAGTGCTATGTTATCAGAATGAAATGAAAAATAGTGGCTGTAGGACTCCTTCTCACTTGTTTCTTGGGCAAATCCTATTTTGATTCTGTAACACACATGATAAATAATAAATGTTGAAGGGATGAAGGTGATCCCAACTTGGGAACTCGCGTATCAAACTTACGTGTTGAAGCTGTGTTCATGTGCAACTTCCAAGGCTGCAACTCATATTTCTAAGTCCATAACACGTGAGAGAGGCATTTATTAATTTCTTTTTCATTGTAGCCTTTTCTACTTCAGCCTTTGTTTTCTTGCTATGTTTAGCAGTGCAGTAGATATAATGTTAGGTGTAACTGGAAATTTTGGCTGCCTTTTCTCTGTCATTTTTGTGTGATTAGCTCGCTAGCTTTAGCGATATGTCTGCCTAGCCTTGTGGAAGACCCTGAGCATGTGTGCTGAGTACATGGACAGAGTGCATGCAGGTAGGTAGACAGGTGGGTTGGCCATCCACTCATTTCATTCATACCAATGATGGATTTTTTTTTCTTTTTGTTGTCAGAGCATTTACTTCATAAATTGCTGTCAGGATGTAAAGAAAATTTCAACAAATACAATAAAAAATGTTCCTGGTTCGGGGGGAGAACTACCATGCCTTTGAGCTTAAAATAAGTCCTGACCTCAACTCTTTTGGAAATACGTGAACTGTGTTTAAAAGCTGGGTATGTGCCAAGAAACACACACATTTAACTGAACTACACCAATTTTGCCAAGAAGATATGGTCAAATATGGTCAAATATCCAATTAGAATTCAGCCAGATGCTTGCTGATGGCTACCAAAACCATCTGGTCAAGGTGACACTTGCGAAAGGACATTTAACCAAATATTAGGTGTGCTGCATGTACTAACCCCATTTCCAGAAAAGTTGGGATATTTTCCAAAATGCAATTAAAAAAAATCTGTGATTTGTTAATTCATGTGAACCTTTTTTTTAACTGACAAAAGTACAACAAAAAGTTTTTCAATAGTTTTACTGACCAATTTAATTGTATTTTGTAAATATAAATGAAGTTAGAATTTGATGCCTGCAACACACTCAAAAAAAAAAAAGTTGGGACAAAGGCAAAATAAGACTGAAAAGTATAGAGGATATTCAAGTCAGACTATTTTGGAAGGTTCTGTAGACGTGGACAAATTTGTTGGTACCCTTACAGCTCATTGAAACAATGCTTTATTCCTCCTGAAAAGTAATGAAATTAAAAGCAATTTTCTCATGTAGACTTGCATGCATTTGGTATGTGAGACTAAAGCAAAAAAGAGTGTGCAAAGAAATGATTTATTGTTTATTTTACAAAGATATTCTAAAATAGCCTGGACAGATTTGTTGGTACCCCTAGAAAAAAAATTATAAATATTTCAGGGATGAGAATGAAAAATATTTAAAAAGTCTGAAAAAAACGGGGCGGGGCCCAGGGGATGGGGCCCCCAGGAGCTAATGATTTTTGGCTTTTTTTTTTTACCCCAAAACCATTAATTTTATCAGCAAAAAGTTGCAATTTATTTGGAAATAAATTCCCTTTCTTGGTGGACTACCAGGTGAAAATGATTAATATGGTACAAGAGATTTATTTTTAATCAATTCACATTTGATGATTTCAAAAAATCAATGCACATTTTAATATAAACAAGAGCTCTACAGTATCATGTTTCTGCATTTTTGCTATTCATGTCTTTGAATACTCTAATCCTTTAAAATGAAGTGCAAACCACAAAAAAGTTCTATCATATAATTCTCTTAAGCTTTCTTCTGATGTTATCATGGTAGCAAGAGGCCTTGCATATTAAGCAGGCAACATTCAACATCACTTAACACTTCCCTTTCAACTGTTGTGTGTACTAACTAGGTTTTATCTGGACAGGATGTTGTGTAATCTAATACATATACCATTTGGTCAATTTGAAGATCAAGATGGTGATTTTGAATTAAAGAACAGGCATGTACAATTGCCATTACATATTGGAAATATTTTTAAAATCAAAAACTATAAGTTCATCTCGGCCTAAAAAATTTGGGGAGACGCTCCCGCGTGGCACATGCCAGCAATTCCCCCCGTCCCCCTATGAAATGAGCAATAAGTTGGAGAGTTATACATAGTATCATATCTATATTTCTGATAAAATTTTAGGTATGATACCATGATTCTCCCCAACATGCTACGGTACATTAGATAAGCTAACCCCATTTATAAAAGATACACACTTATATATGACATGTATTTTATATACACACACACACACACACACACACACTGGCATTGATTCGTATGATATACATTATAAATATAATGAATCATTGAACAGGCAAAATAATTTTCGACCTACCTTTGTGTTTTTTGGTGTGTATGTGAAGCTCGATATTCCTTGCCCCTCTACTACCATAGTTAATCATGTCTGAACACAACGAGCAAAGTACTTTTCCTGGGACGTCTATTTTCTGGATGTGATCACCGAGCTTCATTGTGACAGTCTGCTTGCCGATCTCGACATTTAGCGCTCTTTCTAACCAAGCCCATCGAAAACAGTTCTTTATCCCTGCACTTTTATCACTCTCCCTCGCTCGATCCTCTTCTTTCTCACCTAGGACGTTTGCCATTGTCGATATGCTAATATCCCTGCTGAATACGTGTCTTTACAAATGTGTATTGGGTGAACGGTGATTGCAAGCCACGCGTGGACAGCATGTGCACTTGTTGTTTATACACTGCACGCGAGGGGATTTCCCGAAAATTCTACCGCAAATAAGTTGAACACTGTCGCAAAAGTGAATGTTAATGACGACATATCGAAGCTAAGACTCGAGTGTGTTAACCCGGAGCCCACCAAGAATCAAGACGTTTTAAGGTGTCCACAAACCGTTAACCATACCCCCCCCCAAAAAAAAAAAATTTGTCAACGGATTTACATCGATCTCAAAAACTATCATTTTGGTCTGAAAAAGTCGGAAATCCGCTGATCGGCGGAAAATTCTCATCCCTGATATTTGGATTATAGTGATATTTCAAACTAATTGTTTAACCTTAATCAGTATCACAGGTGTCTTCAGTCGTGTACTCAGTCATTGTACAAGTCCATTTAAATGGAGAAAAGTCATCACTCTGCCATTTGGTATTATCATGTGCACCACATTGAACATGGACTAGAGAAAGCAAAGGAGAGAGTTATTTGAGGAGATCAGAAAGATAATTATAGAAAAGCATGTTAAAGGCCAAGGCTATAAGACCATCTCCAAGCAGCTTGATGTTCCTGTGACTACAGTTGCAAACATTATTAAGAAGTTTAAGTTCCATGGGACTGTAGCCAACCTTCCTGGACATGGCCATAAGAGGAAAATTGAACACAGATTGAACAGATAGTGCCAATGGTAGACAAACAGCCAAGGACAACTTCATCACTTTTTGAGTGACAGCGGGCTCAATGGAAGGACTCCATTGTTGAAGGACAAACTTAAAACAAGTGTTGCCAGACAAAACAAACCTCGCCTGGTAGCACTTATGATGAATATGAAGGAAGATATAACGAAAAAATGATTTTGACCTTTTTGGTGACCTTGACCTTGATTTTGACCTTATGTGTGAACATACTTGGCCAGTAAACGTGGTTCTGATTCTGATTGTCATTCACACACCATACTGCTCCCAGCCAATTAGAACACACGAATCAGAACTGCTCTCAGCCAACCAGAACAAACCATACTGCTCTCAGCCAATCAGAACACATCTGAATGAATATGAAGGAAGATATTGTGGAAAAACAATTTTGACATTTTTGGTGACCTTGGACTGGATGACCTTCAAAATGTTGGAGGTTCTGTTTGAGACCAATGCCCATCTATACTGAAAGTTTCATGAAGATAGGTCCAGCCATTTTCCCGTAAACCTTGACCTTGGTTTTGACCTTGTGTGTGACCATACTTGGCCACTAAACATGGTTCTGATTCTGTCACCCGTGCGACAGCGTGTGTATGTCTGCCTCGGTTCGGAGGTTTTAGTTTTGAAAACTGTAAGAGGGAAGAGTAGAATAATATAAAGTGCAGACAGTGGAAGCTCAGTGGAACACACTTTCCCTCTGTAATAAGCATAAACATGTCTGAAAGTGATTTCTTTAGTCTAGTCCATTTATTTATAATTTATAATTCATATTTATAGTAATAAATCAACAGAGCAGAAAAGTTTTTATCAATGGGGTTTAGAAGTCGGCATGGCCAAAACCCCTGCCTTTGCATATGTAAATGAACCAAGAAACCATACAATGACAGCAGTGTATGCAAATGAGGCAGGTAGTGATCCAATCAGCGTGTTTGTGGGCAGAGTCTTTCTGAGGCAGTTGTCCTGCAGTCTGCGCTCAGAGCTTTTTTTTTTTTACCTTTTTGGTCACCATGATCTTGACTTTGGCCAGATGACCCCCAAAATTTTGGAGGTTCTATTTGAGACAAATGCCCATCTATCCTGAAAGTTTCATGAAGATTGGTCCAGCTGTTTTCCCATAACATCGTTTACAAAAAAAACAACAAAGAAACAAATCCAACCGAAAACAATACCTTGCTCCCTGGTGGACTCCATCCCGGGTGAGGTAAAAAGCCAGACTGGAATTTACTAAAGTGCATATTGATAAGCCACAATTCTTCTGGGAGCATGTCCTTTGGACAGATGAGACACGTGACCGGAAAGTACACAACCGCCATCGTGTCGGTCAAAAACACCGCTGAATACTGCTGCACTCGTGTACAGAATGGATCAATTTCAACCGATGGACTACACGGCTCATTTTTCTAATGAACAGATAACTAGATATATGTCTAAAATAAACGATCTACAGATTTGTGACCCTTATGGCTTTCCGGACGGAGTTTTCACGACCGGATTTTGAACTGCCAGCGGAATACCCGGACGTGTATGATTACCTCATTAACTTTCCCTCGCTGTTCAGTGGTGAAGCACTGCGTGCTTATAAATCTCTGGACAGTTATCTTTACAGAAATTCAGGATTTGTCAGCGACTCAGATGTGGCATCTTGTAAACAAGAAAATGATCCTCACTGGATGGGTAAGTCACTTAAGTATTGAGTATAGCACTGACCAGCCGATTATAGAATAGAATAAGGTAATTCCAAATCGTCCATGTTGTTTACATGGATCTGGCATTGGAGAGGTAGAGGCTTGGCAATGGAGGTTTGAGTAGCTGTTTTCTGAGCTTAGTCAACAGGCCGGCTCTGCCTGCAGCCTCGCTTTTGCTTCGGCTCCCGGCGCCGCCTCCTTCGCTTTGCTTCCGATAACAATCCACGGAGACCCCGCTGGTCTCGCAATCTGGTCTCGTCCGGAATGTTTTTTTTTTTCTCGTCCGGAATGTTGTGCATGCGATGGAAATCGCTACAAACTGTCATTTTCTGCTGGAAACCAATGTCCAGTAAGTCCATACGGTTGTAGTGGATATTGAAGTCCGGTACAGACGAACAACATGCAAAAATACACACAAAAAACATAAAAACCGTGCACAGGTAGGGAGAGCTTGTAGCCACAGCCGTTGTAGTAGAATTGTATATAGTAGGGTTTTCCAGAAGAAAAGGTAGAAGTAAAAGCAGAAGTAGAACCAGAAGTAGAAGTAAAAGGTGGAATATGGCGTTTGACCGACACGATGGCGTCTGTCACAATCTGGATCGGCTGTGACATCACATGCAAGATCTCTATTGCCACAGAAGCAAAGTGAAGAAAAGAACACCATACCTATTGTGAAACACGGAGGAGATCTGGTTAAGATTTGGGGCTGCTTTGCTGCGACTGGCACTGGGTGCCTTGAATCTGTGCAGTGCACAATGAAATCAAGACTCTCAAGCCATTCTGGAGCAAAACATACTCCCCGGTGTCAGAAAGCTGTCTCAGTCATAGGTCATGGGTCCTCCAACGGGATTAAGACCCAAAACACTAAAAGCTAAAAGCACCCAAGAATGGCAAAGAACAAAACATTGGACTATTCTAAAGTGGCCTTCGATGAGCCCTGATCTGAATCCTATCGAACATCTCTGGAAAACATGCAGTGTGGAGAAGGCACTCTTCAAACCTGAGACAGCTAGAGCAGTTTGCTCAAGAAGAATGGGCCAAACTACCAATTGGCAGATGTAGAAGTCTCTGAGAGCTACAGAGCTTGCTTGTTAGCAGTGATTGCTGCTAAAGGTTGTGCAACAAAATATTAAGCTAAGGGTAGCATCATTATTGTCCATGCCATTTTCATCACCAAGCTGTGAGCAGCATCAGGGCTTGTAGTAGAGCCCTGCACTCCCGCGGGAGTCCCGTGGGAGCGGCGCGGGACAAATTTTGAAAGCTCATTGCGGGCGCGGGCGGGAACGGAAGTGCACATATGCGCGCGCGGGCAGGAGCGGTGATAAGCTGCACTCCCGCTAACTAAAAATGTATTTGAAATAAAATTTATAAATTATTAATTTATGTCTATCATATATAATTTGTGCTGGATATTTTATTTGGCATTAATAAAAACATTTTAAGATGCCTAAACTTGCAGAGAGAATCAGATTGAGTGAGGAATAGCATCCTTTAATCACTCTAATGACTTGCAGTTCACACCCAGCTAGCAAGAAAACCACGAATGAAATTATTTATTGCTTGTGTTAGTCTACAACTTTAATCAGAGAGACAGATTACACAGTGACGGTAGGCTTGACTCAATGCTATCCCAGAAATCCTTCCTGTAATATGCAAATTTGGCTGTCCAATCAGAGGCGGCCAAATTTGCATATTACAGGAAGGATTTCTGGGATAGCATTGAGCTAGCCTACCGTCACTGTGTAACCTGTCTCTCTGATTAAAGTTGTAGACTAACTCAAACAGTAAATTAATTCACTTCTCTTACTAGCTCTGCTTTGCAAAAGAAAAAAAAAAAAAAACACCATTGGTACAAAGCAAGGCTATTTACTTTTTTATGCTGATCAGAGAATTACAATGGTTTCCTCATGCGATAAAAGCATGCGATTCGCGATTAAATATTTTAATCGCATGACAGCACTAATTATTATTATTAGAGACACTACATGCTGAATTCAGAAACAAGGTAAACAATAACAAGCGTAAGCTGTAGATATTTATGCTCAAATCCACTCAAAGTAGGGAACGGGGCACTATCATGCTGTGTGAAGACAAGAACTTTTCTGAGAAATAACGCGAACGTCTGCATCATGCGGGATTTGCGGGCGGGAGCGGGACTGAAAATCATAATTTTTTTGTGGGCGCGGGCGGGAGCAGAAAATCATAATTCTTTGCGGGCGCGGGCGGGAGTGGGACTGCACAATGTGGGCACGAGCAGGAGCGGGACTGAAAAATCCGACCCGCGCAGACCTCTAGCTTGTAGTATTTTGGTTACCAATTTTGTTTACTGTGTTTTGTTCAAAATACAGTGCTGTGAACTAGATCTATTTTCAAAATAGTAAGAAAGCACTTGTTCATGAATTGTCTTAGAAGCATTATTTAGTACTAATGAGCACATTTTGTTTCACAAGTGTAAAGACTCTAAAAAATAAAATAAAATAAAGTGAATAGCAGAAGTTTGATATCGGCTTCTCAATATATCTGCCAAAAAGCTCAAAAAAACTTACAAAACCTTTCATTTGACCTTTCAGAAGGACCAAACAAAAGCTGTGATAATCAAAAGGTAAATTTTCTTAAAATAAACACCACTTACTTGATATCGAATCAGTAGCCTTGGCGAACCATGAGGTGAATTTCGTTTATCTTTTTATCTGCCGATGATCTCCCAATACTATGAAGTTATAATGAGGTTTCTCTTATTTCGTTTCTGGTTCTGATTGGTTCCGAAGTTTATCAAGAAGTAGAACGGGTAATTGAACTTGATCAGGATAAGTGCTGATTGGTTACGAAGTTTTGCTATTGTTACACTCATTCTTACATTCTTACAACATGATATAGTGGCTTTGCCACTTGTTCTTGTGTACCCTAGATAAAGTGAGATCAACTGATCATATCGCAAGATCATGATTTGCCTTTCTGGTGATTGTAATGCTTATGTGTATGTGCATGCGCAGTGTGCTATTGTTACACTCATTCTTACATTCTTACAACACGATGACATAGTGGCTACTGCCTCGCTTCGCTTCTATGAGGCAGTAGCCACAAAAAAGTGTTATTAAAAGGAAAGGTGGTGTTATACAATGGTAATAATGCCTCTGTCCCAAACTTTGTGTTGCAGGTATCAAATTCTAACTTCATTTATGTTTACAAAATACAATTAAGTTGGTCAGTAAAACTATTGAAAATATTTTCTTTGTACTTTTGTCAGTTAAATAGAGGTTCATGTGAATTAATAAATCACAGATTTTTTGCCTTCCAAGTAGTGTTCTGGACTCAGACACAGTCTCAGTGTTTAAGTCTTGGCTGAAAACATTTGTTTAGTCAAGCCTTTTGTTAATAGCTTTTTATTAGGTAAAGGAGCAGATCTAGATGGTTCTCAGGCATATAATGTTTTGGTAAATTGGGATATATGGATGTTGTCTCTCACACACCCACACACAAACACGCACCCACACACACACACACCACTCTCATGCATACTGTACAGTCAGGTTTGTTGATGGTGGAGTACCTAGCCACTTTATGTCCTGGGGCACCCTCATGTTCTCCCTTTTAGTAATGCTGTCATAGTTTGTCTTGCTGCAGTCTCTGCTTGCACTCAGCGCACAATGTATACTGTTCTTTAACCATTAGGTGACAACAGGCATACAATCTGTGTTTTTTCTCTGTCTCTCTCTGTCGAGTTACATGTCAATCCTGACATACCAGTGATGCTGGCTTCTCCTGCTCTCCAGACCTGCCAGATCCATCATGATGCCCTACTTCTGGCTGGAGTTCTCATCACTTCGGTCCTGTGAGGATGGCCCCATATGTACAACCCCTGACCCATCCTGATGCTCTACTTCTGGCTGGGGTTTCTCATTGCTCACTCCTGTGGAGGATGGCCCCACATGGACAGTTTAAAGACACACTTAGATGGCTCTGAACACTTACAGTTTTGCTACAATGGCTTAGGACTACAATCACCATGATAACTTTAGGACTGCAGTTGTCATGAACAGTCTTGCATTCAAGTCACTGTCAATAAGCAGATGATAACTTCAATAAAATAGACTTCATGCTAAAACTATAATGAATTTCCTGGTTACATAATTGTATTTTATGACCATATAGGACACACTTATACAAGTGAGTTATTTCTAATCACACTATCAGTTATCACCCAAATGAGGATGGGTTCCCTATTGAGCCTGGTTCCTCTCAAGATCTCTTCTTCATGTCGTCTCAGGGATTCTTTCTTTGCTACCATCATCTCTGGCTTAATCGTTAGGGATAAATTGATTACTTCATATGTTTAAAATCTCTAATTTTCTGTGAAGCTGCTTTGCGAGAATGTCTATTTTTAAAAGTGCTATACAGATAAATTGACTTGAATGAATGCAAAACTGCATAATGCCATTTTTTGATCATCATCATGAGCCTTTGCTTTGTAGTGATGCATTACTACTGAAGACTTTAAAATGTAAATTAGCCCTTTAGCTCAACCCTAAATGTATTATCAAGTGCTAGGATCATGATGACCGAGCTCTGGTGCTTGAGAGGAGAGTTTCTGTGTGTGGTGGATGAGTCATGGCATTCACATGATCCAACGAATACAAATGATTTGTGTCTAAGTGATGTAGGTCATTGTATAACCCTGAACATCAAGGCTTAACCAATGAAATTTCTTGCACCACAGTAGTAATATATAATAATACATCAGTAGTACTCAGTAAAACGTGCTTCATATAAAGCATACAAAGCCTTCAGACTTCTTTTACAACTCTGATTCCAAAGACATTGGGATGCTTTGTAATACATAGATAAAAACAGAATGCAATGATTTGAAAATTCTTTTTAACCTATATTCAGGTGAGTACTATTCAAAGACAAGATATTTAATGCTCAAACAGAGACTTTATACAGTAAACTTTATTGTTTTTGTAAATATAGTACACTTGTGTTGAATTTGTTGCCTGCAACACATTCCAAAAAAGTTGGGACAGGGGTATGTTTACCACTGTGTGGCATCACTTTTTCTTTTAACAACACAGTAAGCATTTGAGAACAAAAGACACTAATTGTTTAAGTTTTGGAACTGAAATTCTTTCCCATTCTTGCTTGATATATGACTTCAGTTGCTCAATAGTCCAGCATTTCCATTGTCATATTGTGCACTTCATAATGCGCCACATATTTTCAATGGGAAGCAGGCCAGTTTAACACTGGCACTCTTACCACAAAGCCACATGTACAGAATGTGGCTTGGTATTGTCTTGCTGGAAAAAGGCATTGTCTGGATGGAATCATATGTCTGCTTTGCGACAATGTTTATTGTTAAAAGCGCTATACAAATAAACTTGATTTGATATGTTGCTCCAAAACCTGTATGTACCTTTCAGCATTAATGGTGCCTTCACAGACGTGCAAGTTACCCATGTCATGGGCACTAATACACTCCTATACCACCACAGATGCTGGCTTTTGAACTTTGTGCTGGCAAAAATCTAAACGGTCAGCAACGAACTGTTTTTCCTAACAACGGTTTTCCAAAGAGTTTCCAAGCCCATGTAGTAATATCTTTTATGCAATCATGCCCGTTTTTAATGCAGTTCCACCTGAGGAATCAAAGGTCACTGTTGTTCAGTGTTGGTTTTTGGCCTTGCCCCTTACAAACAGAGATTTCTCTGGATTCTCTTAATCTTTTGATGATATTATGGCTTGTCGATGATGAAATCCCTAAATTCCTTGCAATTGTACATTGAAAAATGTTGCTCTTAAACTGCTGGACCATTCTGAGTCATCACCTCTAGCTTTTAATGAAAGTTTCAATCCACTCACACAAGTAACCCAACACCATCACTGAGCTTGTTTAGCTCTCTACTTTTCAATACACGCTATGACGTAAACCCTTTGACTTCTCATTCTTGTATAATCTGACCCTTAATCATCTAGAGTAGCATCATACTTGTCTTGGCCTGAGAAGCAGAGCTATTAATGACAGGAAATATTTGTAAAATGTGCCATCTAAGATGATCAATGGATTTTAATGAGAAATAAAACCCCAAGCTTTTTTTGTCAACACTGAGACTCTTCTGCCACCAAGTGGTTACAATAAATCACTGCAACTGCATTCAGCGGTCCAGTTCAGCCTCAAACAAGCTGCATCACCTTTTCTTAACCTGAAGGTTCAAGTGCCATCTACTTTGAATTTATATCAGGACTTTTATACTTTTTTTTCTAAAATGCTAATAAAGCCTAGCTTTTCATCATGTCATTTATTTATTATACCATTTGTGGTTATTGGGTAGTTGTTTTGGAATGGAATGTGAATATGAAATTTTCATATTCCTGAAAACTTGTAAGACCTTACTGCAAATAGTAGACACCTGCCCCAATATGGAAATCAGTGACATCAAAATCTTTCAACTCGCCTCAAAAATCGATTCTTTCCAAGTGGATTGAGGAAGAAATCAGGTCTAGCGCATGTTGCTCACATGTGGCACTGTCATACTGTACATGTGGACCCTGGAACCTGCAGATGATTTTGGTGTCCCTGTAACTTGGCTAGAAGATTGTTAAATCTGTCCATTCTTAGATACATAATGTATGTCCCTCACTTGACTTGACTGCTCCTACTGAATAGTGGGTTCAGCATCCTTTTCAAATTCACTTTCTTCATTAGAATTATCCTCTTGCTCAAACAACTTTGAGTTCTTCTCCCCCATCATCAGCTGTTTGATATCTCCATGGCCCATCCCAGAATATGTAAAATGGCACAAATATTTATAAAGTTGGATAACAATATGCGAGAGTAGTATAGGGTTTAATCCTGAGCTCGAGTTCCTGTCTATGTGGAGTCACATGTTCTTCTGATGTCCATGTGGGTTTCTCTGTGGGTTCTCCAGTTTCCTCCCATCTCCAAAAAAGGTGAATTAGCAGCTCTGAATTGTCTGCAAGTGTGAACAAGCATGTGTGCCTGGTGGCTTGTGATGGGTTGGGTGAATTCCTGACTCACACCCACAAACTTTGTTGATTTCAAACTTTGTTGTGTGTCTTTCCACAAACTTTGTTTACTTCAATAAACTGAGACTTTTTTTAGGTGGCATGATGGTGTAGTGGTTAGCCCTGTTGCCTCACAGCAAGAAGGTTCTGGGTTTGAGCCCAGTGGCTGTCTTTCTGTGTGGAGTTTGCATGTTCTCCCCATGTCTGTGTGGGAATCCTCTGGGTGCTCCAGTTTCCCCCACAGTCCAAAGACATGCAGGTTAGGCTAATTGGTGGCTCTAAATTGACTATAGGTGTGAATGTGAGTGTGAATGGTTGTTTGTCTCTTTGTGTCAGCCCTGCAATGATTTGGCAACTTGTCCAGGGTGTACCCTGCCTCTTGCCCATAGTCAGCTGGGATAGGCTCCTGTGACCCTGCACAGGATAAGCGATTACGGATGATGGATGGATGAGACTTTTTTTTAGTTCAATATACTTTGGCAATGTTGTGGCTCCTTCTAGTGAATTGTTGTGGTACTGCATTAGCTGCTTATAATACATTAAATTAATGGCATTTAGCAGACGCTCTTATCCAGAGTGACATACTACATATCCAGAGCAGAAATTGATGGGGAGAAGTTGGAGGTTAGATGCCTTGCTCAAGGGCACTTCAGCCATTCCTGCTGGATCTGAGAATCAAACCAGTGACCTTTTGGTCCCAAAGCTGCTTCTCTAACCTTGAGGCCATGGCTTCCTAATATTGTTTTAGAACTGTAATATATCTCATACAAATAACATCTCATCTCATCTCATTATCTGTAGCCGCTTTATCCTGTTCTACAGGGTCGCAGGCAAGCTGGAGCCTATCCCAGCTGACTACGGGCGAAAGGCAAGGTACACCCTGGACAAGTCGCCAGGTCATCACAGGGCTGACGCATAGACACAGACAACCATTCACACTCACATTCACACCTACGGTCAATTTAGAGTCACCAGTTAACCTAACCTGCATGTCTTTGGACTGTGGGGGAAACCGGAGCACCCGGAGGAAACCCACGCGGACACGGGGAGAACATGCAAACTCCACACAGAAAGGCCCTCGCCGGCCACGGGGCTCGAACCCGGACCCTCTTGCTGTGAGGCGACAGCGCTAACCACTACACCACCATGCCACCCATACAAATAACATGATTAGACAAATTTAAATGTTTTAACTCAAACTGCTTGATATCTGAAGACTAGAGTGTCAAATATGCATTGGTACTCCTCATGAAAATGAGCAAAAATGCATATATAAATAGAATAATACATGCAGTAAATAATATTGTGAACTCAAACATACAAGGTATATTGTATTCATTTATTCATTTGGCAGACAGGCAATCACACTCACACTCACAACTATGGGTAATGTAGAGTAGTCGGTTTACCTAATCTGCATGTTTTTGGACTGTGGGAGAAACTGGAGCACCTGAGGAAACCCACGCAGGCACAAGGGAAATATACAAACTCCACATAGAAAGGCTGCGGTTATCTGGCAGGTTTAAACCGGGAACTGTGAGCCGTCAGTGATAACCATTGCACCACCATGTAAACTGTGTATTTTTATTGAAGTCGTTTTTATAAGTGTATTTTTAAAGTCGTTGTTATATTTGCTTGTTTTTCCTGTAAATACATGAATAAATGGAATTATTGACCACTTTTTTATACACACCTGTACACCTGCACATGCATTCAATCAGCTGCTGGCACTTGATTGACTGTTCGGATCATTTCATGAATGAGTAGATGTTCTTGGGCGGCACGGTGGTGTAGTGGTTAGCACTGTTACCTCACAGCAAGAAGGTTCTGAGTTCGAGCCCAGTGGCCGGCGAGGGCCTTTCTGTGTGGAGTTTGCATGTTCTCCCCGTGTCTGTGTGGGTTTCCTCTGGGTGCTCCAGTTTCCCCCACAGTCCAAAAACATGCAGGTTAGGCTAATTGGTGGCTCTCAATTGACCGTAGGTGTGAATGTGAGTGTGAATGGTTGTTTGTCTCTATGTATCAGCCCTGTGATGATTTGGTGACTTGTCCAAGGTGTACCCCACCTCTCACCCATAGTCAGCTGGGATAGGCTGTATATTTACTAGGTGTACTTTATGTGTATATAGTGTAGTAATTACTGACTGTAGCCCATAGTTTATTGACATAAATTAAACTGCTGATACTTAAGAAGTTTTGATGCTTAGAGCATATCCCATTTTGAGTCATCAACATTAAGTCTTGTTTCCCTTGAACTGAAAAGAAAAGAATGAACAGGCTGATGTAATTTCCAAAGAAATTATATTTGTGATGTAGTGAGTTTGAGAACTGTCTTAGAAGTTTGTTGAACACTATGTGCTGGTTGTTCTTAGCTATCCAGCTAGCTTGTGCTAGCTGATTCTAACTAGCCAGTGTTAGAAAAGATGTACTGGAACTCTACATTTTTCTACATTTCATTATTTTTCTTTTCCAAGAACAAATAAAATCATCAAACAAAACAGTAAAACATACAGTTAAAGGGAAGGTATTTAAGCAGATTAATCAGCTGGTCAAGATGGAAGATTCTTCAGGCTACGATTTTGAATGGTGTAGTATACTATTGCGGAGTTGTGTTGTTGTTGTTGTTATTGTTTTCATTAAGGAAACTGGAATGTATCTATCAATGTGGTGTTTATTTCTATTGGTGTGACTTCGATTTGCTGAATTAATATTGTGTTGAAGTGATACTGTGCTGGCTGATCCTGTTTTCCAGACATCTCACGTCAGAGTCTTCAAAAAGTCTTTGTAACTTCAACACTTTTAGCTGTCTCCCCCAAAAAATTGTGCCGTTCTCATGAGTTGAATTTTTGACAAGAAACTTGCAACTCTTCCCTGAATCAGCACAGGAATCTGCTGCGCTTGTACATTATTACTTGCTAATTTTGATGCTTGTTTGACAGGCGCCTGTAGTACATTTTGAGTATTTCCTGGAACGCTTGAGAGCAAACTTTCACACCGACTACACTGAGATATTTTGGAGTCTTAGTCTTGTATAACTCGAAATACCCAGCCACTGAAGTTGCACAAGCCAGTGCATACCGAGTGCCAGTCCCAAGCCCAGATAGATTGGGGAGGGTTGCATCAGGAAGGGCACGGTGCAAAAACCTATGCCAAATCAAAAAAGCAGATCATGATGATCCAGCTGAAAGAAGAAGAAGAAGAAGAAGAAGAAGAGAAATCTTACAACCTTGCAAATAACTTCCTCACTTAACAAGTGATGATCGATGCACCTTTTCAGGTTTATCTCTTTATCACTAAAGAGAGAGAAGAGCTTAATTAAGAGAGGACTCTCGCTATTGATTCTGTAGGGTGAAGGTATATGATAATACTGCTTTTTGTAGAAAGTGCATCATGGAATGTGAAAAGGAATCTCAACACTTTCTTATGATATCTGCAGCTATCTTTCTTACCAGAAGCAGAGATTAAATTTTTTCCAAGATGGTTTGACCCAAAACTGTCAATGTCAATATCAAAGGAAATTAATGATACTGGGACAGAAGATATCATCTTCTTTCAACTTAGTCTTAATATCTGTATGGTTGGAAACAAGGCTGAATTCTGACCTTGAGTTGCTTTTAAAAGGACACTAATTACAGCTTCCCAAGGCTTCTCCTGAAGCCCATTATACTGAGGATGGTAAAGGATGACACATCTCTAAAACGTTGTGCAAGTTACTGCAAAATATGTTCAGAAAGAAAATTGAGGTCCATTTTTCTATGACACCAAAAGCACCGAGTTGAGCTTTGCAACTATAGTTCCCTTTCAGGTCCACTGAGTATTGTGTGTGTATTTGTGCATTTACGTACAAACTATAAACTAAAAACACCCATTGTTAAGGGTTATTTAAACTTCTTTGGAGATTTTAAATCTTGTTCCAAGAACTTCAGTGCTCATGTGGCAGAGTTGATTTGCTTTGTGTAAAATAGGCTTTAAGAGCATCAAAGAAAGTTTAGGTGAATTTACTCCCATCTTATTGACTAGTATTGAGCTATATAATAGGAATACGAGAAATAGGGAGGACATTTTTCATAAATAAGCCTGTGCAGCCTCAGCTTTCAGTTCTTGGCTGACAGAAGTGAAAACCAATGTGGTCTTCTGCTCCTGTAGCCCATCCACCTCAAGCATTGACGTGTTGTGCGTCCTGAGATGCTTTTCTGCTCATCACGATGGTATAAAGTGGTTATCTGAGTTACTGTAGCTTTTCTCTTAGCTTGAACCAGTCTGACCATTCTCCGTTGACCTTTCTCATCAATAAGGTGTTTCAATTCACAGAACTGATACTCACTGGAGGTTTTTTCCTGATTCCACCATTCTGAGCTGGTAATTTAGAGTAGCTATGGTAAATTAGGAAGCCATGGCCAAATGATTTGAGAAGCCGCTTTGGGACCAAAAGGTCGCTAGTTCGATTCTCTGGACTAGCAGGACTGGCTGAAGTGCCCTTGAGTAAGACACCTAACCCCAACTGCTCTGGCAAGAGTGGTGGCATACCTTGTGTCTGATTAGCCAAAGAAAAACTGATGATGTGATTATCAGATCGGGTGATGCCTGGCCAAAAAAAAAAAAATTCTGAGTAACTCTACAGACTGTTGTGCATGAAAATCCCAGGAGATCAGTAGTTATAGACATACTCAAACCAGTATGACCAAGCTGACTGTTTTGTTTTTTCCAGTAGTTGCTATGTTGGTGGTTTTTTTTTTTTTTTTAACTGTACACCTCACAACACTGCCATTCACAAGTGCCTTGATACTTTTGCCTTTTTGGTGTGCAAAATGTCAATAAACAAAGTTCTTTAAAAAAAAATACTCAAACCAGCCTGTCTGACACCAACGATCATGCCACGGTTCAAATTACTGAGATCACATTTTCACCCCATTCTGATGGTTGATGTGAACATGACCTGAAGCTGCATGATTTTATGCATTGTACTGCTGCCAGGCAATCGGCTGATGAGATAACTGCATGAATGAATATATGTTGGTGGTACAGTGGTTCAGTGTTTAGCACTATCACCTCACAGCAAGAAGGTTCTAGAGTTTGAATGTTCTGCCCATGCCTGCATGGGTTTCTTCCCGCAGTCCAAACATATGCAAATTAGGTCAACTGGATGCTCTAAATTGCCCGTGGCTGTGAACATGAGTGTGAATGGTTGTTTGGCTCTGTGTGACCTTCCCTGCCTCTCACCTGAAATCAGCTGAGATTGCCACCAGCTTCCCCCATGACCCTGACACTGAGGAGTACAAAAATATTTTAGACTTCCAAATATTAGTTTTCCAGCACAAAATTAAATGTCACAGAAAAATGTTTGGATGTCAGAAAAGAAGCAGCATATTATGTAAGAGACACTTTTTAGGCATAAAGCATAATGAAGGCTGCTGGGATTTGGTGCAAAAATAAGAAGCAATTGCGACTGTCAAAGTGTCCAGAAGAACTGTGGCTGGTTCTGCAAGATGCTCAGTAAAACCTACAGCTCATTTCCTTATAAAACTGCACTCACTGTGCCTGACACGACTACTTTTTTTTTTTAAGAATGAATGACTTTGTTTCCTTTATTATTGTTTACTGCTCTTTACAGTGTTCTTTTTAAGTATAAACATTTCATTTGATTATTTTTGAAGTCATCTTTATTCTACAGCATTTCTTTGCAAGTGCCAAAGACTTTTGCACACATACAGTGTGTGTGTGTGTACTTCTGACATACACACAGTGTGTGTGTGTGTGTGTGTGTGTGTGTGTGTGTGTGTGTGTGTGTTATTTATTTATTTATTTATTAATTTAACAATTATTCCATGAAATCGAATCGTACATGAGCTGATAGCTGACAAGACGTGTAGCACCGAGTTGGCTATAAGCCATGTATGACGAGATTGAGTGGAATAACTTTTATTCCACATTCACCAGATTTTGAGAAACAGAGCATTTTAATTTTTATTTTTTGCAAATTCAATAAATAAAAACTTTATACAAAATGCCTGACAAAATAATTTCTGCTTAGAATTTCTCTCCCCCCCTCCCCCCGTCTGTCCCTCTGAGTTACATGTCAATCCTGAGATCGGGATGCTGACCTCCTCTGCTCCTCGAACCTGCCTGATCCATCTTGATGCCCTCGGTTGGTTCAGCAACGCTCCACCATTTTGTTTTTCTCTACTCATGGTACATGAGTTGATATCCTAGTAGTAGAGTAGCCAATCAGAGCTACCCAGTGAATGTGGATATATATGTGTGTGTGTGTGTGTGTGTGTGTGTGTGTAGTACTGTTCAAAAGTCTTAGGCACCTATTTTTCTATACAAACATGTTATAGATTTCTATATTATGACTTCTACATTAGGGTGGCATGGTGGTGTAGTGGTTAGCGCTGTCGCCTCACAGCAAGAAGGTCCGGGTTCAAGCCCCGTGGCCGACAAGGGCCTTTCTGTGCGGAGTTTGCATGTTGTCTGCATGGGTTTCCTCCTGGTGCTCTGGTTTCCCCCACAGTCCAAAGACATGCAGGTTAGGTTAACTGGTGACTCTAAATTGACCGTAGGTGTGAATGTGAGTGTGAATGGTTGTCTGTGTCTATGTGTCAGCCCTGTGATGACCTGGCGACTTGTCCAGGGTGTACCCCGCCTTTCACCTGTAGTCAGCTGGGATAGGCTCCAGCTTGCCCGCGACCCTGTAGAACAGGATAAAGCAGCTAGAGATAATGAGATAAGATGAGACTTCTACATTATTAAGTCAGTACAAAAACATTTCAGAGTTCCAAATGTTTATTTTCCAGCACAAAATTAAATCATGCAGGTTAGGTTAACTGGTGACTCTAAATTGACCGTAGGTCAATTTAGACCTTCATGTGAGTGTGAATGGTTGTCTGTGTCTATGTGTCAGCCCTGTGATGACCTGGCGACTTGTCCAGGGTGTACCCCGCCTTTCGCCCGTAGTCAGCTGGGATAGGCTCCAGCTTGCCTGCGACCCTGCAGAACAGGATAAAGCTGCTAGAGATAATGAGATGAAATGAGAAAATTAAATGTTACAGAAAAAAAAGTTTGTGTCTGAACAGCATATTACATAAGAGACCATTTTTCAGATTAAAAAAGAAAACATAATGAAGGCTACTAGGTTTTGCTGCAAAATTAAGAAGCAAGTGTGACAAAGTGTCCATCTGGTTCTGCAAGATGCTCAGTAAAACCTACAGCTCATTTCCTAACAAACCTGCACTCGCTATACCTGAGACTACTTTTTTTTTTTAAGCAAAGGGTCGTCTCACACCAAATATTGAGTTTGTTCCATTTATTCTGGCTTACTGCTGTTTATACTATTTTTTTAATGTTGAATCATTTCATTTCATTTCATTTCATTATTTTCAGCCATTTTTGGTCTACAGCATTTCCTTACATGTGCCTCAGACTTTTGCAGAGTACTGTGCGTGTGTGTGTGTGTGTGTGTGTGTGTGTGTATTCCTGAATATATCTGATATGCCACTCAATGCCAGCCAATATTATTTAAATATCTCACTCAAATCCATGATGTGTTTCATCTGAAAAATGCAAGTTTTTCAATACGAGAAGATAAACTTCATATCTTCAAGCCAATGTGTGATTTTCTTTTTATTATCGAGACACATTCACAAACAAAAAGTACCCAAATTTATCAAAACAATTCATTGATTTCTTCCTCACAAATGAGGATATTGAAAGGTAAGACAATATGTTACGGTGGCTGTTTTCGATGTCCCAGAGGTAGCTTGTATGAAAAATACGAGTGGTATATTTCCCAGTAAAACACTTGTAATATATGGGTCTGTCTCAGAAACTGGGTACTGTGGGGGTACCCCACTAAATATACTCACAGTCAATAAACTATACAGTTTTGAATAGTGATGTTGGTTTTAATTTGAAATAAAATGATGAAAGAAATAATACAGATAAAACTAAATCTTTGATGTGAATACTCTATTCAGAATTTGGCAAAAATTCTGCAAATTTGTGGAAAAATGGAGGCTTGATCTAGGACATGATAAATGGTTGACTACATCGCATTCCCTTAAAAAGGTTGTCATCCACTGAAAAGTCTACAGTTATCACTAATTGTATTTTAAGTTGTAACGTTATACACCTAAGGATTGGTGCGCTCACAGAATAATCATAACCGTAATAAAACATCATGCAAAATATTTGATCACTGTTGTAACTCCATTTTCCGCAGACCCAAAACCAATACGATCGTGTGTTTTGATCTAAACTGAAAGCCTCAGGGTCAAGGTCACTACCTCACCAAAAGTAGTAACTTAAAATCACTACGGCATATAAAAATTTAGCTATAAATCTGCGATTTTCTTTTTTAAAGCGAAAGCTGAAAGTTAGGTATAGAATATGTTTCTTACAGAATATGTTATGATGGTAGCTGGTCTTGTATGAATTTCTGAGCTATAAAATGAGTTGTGGTCTATTTTTTACCGTAGCGTGTTATTTGTGTGCGGGGAAGGACACACATTAACAATTTGCATATGTAGAATGGAATTTTCTACTCCAACAGTTAGAAGTTGATCGTGCTTCCATTTGCGGTCTTTCTGTTACGCGGGTGATCTGTTCGGACGTTATCAATGAAAAGGTGAGTTTTGACAGTTTTAGTCTTGCAGTATAAGGTAATAGAATGTTTTTTTTTTCATCTTACTTTCATATTTCATAGTGTTTGCATATTTTTGGCCAATATTTTGCAATCATGGTCAGTTTAGATTGAATTTTTGATAGAATCTATGGCATGGACGTCGTTAGGTCCATTTTGGGGGGGGCTTAATTTTCAGTGTATGTATGTATGTATGTGTGTGTATATATATATATATATATATATATATATATATATATATATATATATATATATAAAATAGTGCAGACTTGCACATAACACAAACCAGCAAGAAAACAAGTCAAACAATAATATGTCTACAACTTCTAGCTATGACACAAATAAAATTATCGTTATGTTTCCCAGCATAGCCAGGTAGGCAGGCATGCATGGTTCAGGCGGGAGCTGTATGTTATTAGGCCTACTTGCTGTAACGTTACGCTCCTGAGGCCGGCAGAGTTGTTAAGAGAAGAAGAGGACTTAGTTCGCAGTGAATGATACAGTGAACAAGAGATTGTAAGTTGATGTCAGTCATTGTTAATTGCTTAACGTTACCCACGTTTATCTAAGGGGAAGAAAATGTGATGTTGTAGGCTACTTGTCCCTTTTAACATTATGGCAGCTAAATTGAACTTTATGGAAAATGTTAGCCAATATTAGCGTGAACAGTTAAACTTGACAGCTTTCTACACTACCGTTCAAAAGTTTGGGGTCACCCAGACAATTTTGTGTTTTCCATGAAAAGTCACACTTTTATTTACCACCATAAGTTGTAAAATGAATAGAAAATATAGTCAAGACATTTTTCTGGCCATTTTGAGCATTTAATCGACCCCACAAATGTGATGCTCCAGAAACTCAATCTGCTCAAGGGAAGGTCAGTTTTATAGCTTCTCTAAAGAGCTAAACTGTTTTCAGCTGTGCTAACATGATTGTACAAGGGTTTTCTAATCATCCATTAGCCTTCTGAGGCAATGAGCAAACACATTGTACCATTAGAACACTGGAGTGAGAGTTGCTGGAAATGGGCCTCTATACACCTATGGAGATATTGCACCAAAAACCAGACATTTGCAGCTAGAATAGTCATTTACCACATTAGCAATGTATAGAGTGGATTTCTGATTAGTTTAAAGTGATCTTCATTGAAAAGAACAGTGCTTTTCTTTCAAAAATAAGGAAATTTCAAAGTGACCCCAAACTTTTGAACGGTAGTGTATATTCTGTCCCATCTGTGTATTGGTATGTTCTTCAACTATTACGAGTGAAAACTAAATGTCATTAGTAGCAATAGTTATGGAGAGAGAAGATTTAATGTGTCCTTTCAATTCGTTGGCTAGATGGATATATGACGATTTTTTAAGAGAGTGAGCGAGGAACAGGAGAGTGACAAGGGAGCTGATGCTGAAGAGGTCTGCGTGATCGAGGTCAGTAAATGTCAACAGGGAAAACAGGGCCGAGTTCAACCAATGCACCGTTTTGAGACAGTTTAGCTATGGTTTGATCTAGGCCACTAATTGAACAAGGTAGCCTATTTGGCCGCAACGTAGTAGCCCACAACGCTTTCCTCGAGTTAAAGATGACAACGCGTTGCATAAGAATGGAAACTGTAGGAAAACATTTCAAAATATTGTGACCGCATTGGCCTTTGCAATAGGCTTCTGAGTTTGTTTTCTTTCGTTTAGTGGGTGTGTCAGAAGTCACCATATCAGCACTGATGTGCAGGCTATCAAAAACCCACCGAATTAAAAAGAAAAAAGACAACATGCGCAGTAGGCTATCCACCTCCAGTTGAATGATATAAGAGTGAAAATAAAGTAATCGCCATATTTATATGCCTTAATCAAGCTTGGATAAAAGCAAATGGCAAGCGATGGCCCACTCAGCTGCTCCTGTCTGATCAACGCCTTTAGTGCACCTCTGTTTCTGTTGAATTAACTGTCTTGCATGGCATAAACTAGCCCCTTATTTCATATTCAGTTCTGGCCAACTTGACTTGTATTCCCTGTCTAGGCTTAGTCTATAGTCTAAACTAGTCTCATTGGATGTTAAAGATAGGCCAGCTTACATACAGTAGGCCTACACAATAAAATATTTAATGAATTAATGATTATTTTATAATTTAATTTAATGAGAACAGTCATAGGCTACTGTAGGCCTCCTGTACATTGCCATGTCAGATAATCGGCCAATGCATTTATTTTGGTGGTAGGCTAACCCCATTCCCAACATCATCTAGCAATCTTGGAAGATATGATTTTAATTTAACTTAAGGGTTTCATCATGTTAATGTTGTTTTTGAACTCCTTGAAGGGTGAGGCAGGAGAGGCTGAGGAGGAAAATGAGCATTAGGCAAGTTCAAGTCAGAGAGAGGAAGTGAATCCAGATTCAGAGGAGGTCGAGCAAATAGATCTTGTTTGAGAAACATTCATATGTCTGTATTGTCAGATTTCACTAGGATTTTGAACTAAGCTAGTTGTAACTAAACTAATTAAATAAAGCACCACACCATTATGTTGTCAACTGTTCAGTGCATCAGAGTGAAATAAATAGCTTCATTTGGAATATAACCTAATTAATTTTTACTAAATGCATTGATGGAGATATTTGCAAACATCCTTCTTCATAAACATAGCCCCAGCCTCTAATGAACTGATTTAGACTTCATCTCATCTCATTATCTCTAGCCGCTTTATCCTTCTACAGGGTCGCAGGCAAGCTGGAGCCTATCCCAGCTGACTACGGGCGAAAGGCGGGGTACACCCTGGACAAGTCGCCAGGTCATCACAGGGCTGACACATAGACACAGACAACCATTCACACTCACATTCACACCTATGGTCAATTTAGAGTCACCGGTTAACCTAACCTGCATGTCTTTGGACTGTGGGGGAAACCGGAGCACCCGGAGGAAACCCACGCGGACACGGGGAGAACATGCAAACTCCACACAGAAAGGCCCTCGCCGGCCCCGGGGCTCGAACCCAGGACCTTCTTGCTGTGAGGCGACAGCGCTAACCACTACACCACCGTGCCACCCTGATTTAGACTTATTTTGTTAATATAAAAGAAGATATCCTGAAGACTTAGGAGAAAAATGGCAGGGTAGAAAAAGAAAGTGATCCAGATAACAGATTCTGATAAATGTTCTTCAAATAATGAATAATTGACGAAGCCCATGTAGGAGCAATAAAAAAAATTTCGGCGCGTGCGCGCATTACTGAACACACTCCTGAGGCTAAGCCCCCTCATCTCTCAATCCTAGTGACGTCCATGATCTACGGCCAGTCATTTTGCCCCGCCCCTGCCTTGCGTTCCGTCCGGTGCGGTAGTGATGTCCCGTTGCTCGCGCGCCACAGCAGAGACCCGCGCGACCTTCAGCCGGTACAGTTGCTGTTCTTTTACCACCACCGTTATTCTCATCTTTCCGGTGTGTTCTTGATTTTTCCATTGTGTCCTATTTCGCCATATCAAATACCCAAAATGTATCATATTACACTGTAAATGATGATGTCCTTTATTGTCACTAGTCACATGTACCAGCGAAATTAGCCGTCGACCTGTCCGTACATATACAACATACAATTGACATAGGGTAGACAGGACAGGAAGACAGGTGTCAAGTGTATATGAGCATCATGGGTTTCCCACACTTGAAAGGGAAGGACTCGGACACAGGATTCCACTCGTCTTGTGTTTTATTGGTTTTCAGTGGAGTTGACGTTGTAGTAGAATTGTGGTAGTAGTAAAATATGGTAGGGTTTTTCCAGAAGAAAAGGTGCAGTAGAAGTAGAAGCAGAAGTAGAAGCAGGAGTAGAAGGTGAAAAACCTTTAAACATACAAACATAAAAATAAATGTATGAATAAATGCCTGTTTTTCTACAACAAAGCATGTATGAATAAATGCCTGTTTTCCTACAACAAAGCCCAAGTTAATTAGGCAACAATATATAAATATGTATGTGTAAGTTAAGTATATTTTAACCATTTTTAATCATTCAGGCAATATGTTACTGAACAAACAAATGAACAGAAAACCAGTTCTAAACTAAGAACCATTTACTTCTAACCATTTTAACCATTAGCCCTTTAACAGGCAGTTTGTGCACTTTAACTGTAGATATTTTACTACACACCACTGAGAAAGGAAACTGATGAAATTAAACTAATGTAATGAAATGAAGGACACACGTTAGCAACTACCAGCAAGTTATAAGTTTACTAAACATGGAAAGTTCAGTGGGCTTACCGGTAGCCTTTTTCGTCCTTTTTTCCCCGATGTGCTGCAAGGTTTGTGTTAGTAGCGGATTCTCTTTGCAACTGCTGTGCTGCTGCTTCGTTACAAACTGAACGCCAACTCTGCCTATTGTTCTAGAACGACCGCTGCCCTGCTAATTAGCGTTGTGATTGGCTTCACCTGTTCAGCGCAGCGTGCTGTCAAGCCGTGCACTGGCAGTGTAGCACTGTGATTCAGTGTAGCAGGGAGTGGCGGAGGCAGCTGTCAATCATGTGAGCCTGCATTCAGACACTCCTTGCGGCAGGTTGCCGCGACACCTCCCACTCGATCTTGGCGTGGCGCGACACGGGAAGATCGCACCCATTAGGCGAGCTGGTCTCTGCTGACTTGTTCCTCCACTGGGAGGAGGACGATGAGGCGTCGCACATCCCGATGCAGTGTGGTACCCTGCGGGTCCCAGGACTTTTTGGTTGGCTTTGGAATCTTCACCTGAGCACGTCCACCTGGGGGGACTTTCACATGGACATCCCAGACAATGCCTTTGGAGTCTGCATTCACGCTGACCACTCTTGCAAGCTTGAATTGCCCCCTCAGTGCGTTTTGGTCGCAGACCCACACTATGTCTCCGACGGCAACATTTCTTTTTGCAGTGTGCCACTTGCTGCGGATGAACAGGTTCGGACCTGCAAGTTGGCTCCAGGACCTCCAGAAGTGGCTAACTTGTGTTTGCATTTCTTGCAGTCTCTTGAAGGGGTAGGTGGTGTAGTCTACTGTTTTGAAGTCTCCAGCTTGTGTGGCTCGGCCAAGCAACAGTGTGTTTGGGGTTATGTAGTTGATGCGGTCCTCACGGCTCTGAACTCTGGCATTGATTGGCCTTTCGTTGGCAAGGTTAGCGGCTAGCTTAAGCACTGTCAGGAACTCACTGAAGGTAAGGCCTCCTCCGCCACCAAGGCTTTGCAGAGCTCTTTCCTTCTTACAGATGATGCAGTTGTTGACAACTTTTTGGGCCAGAATTCTTCCTCTGATCACCCAGGCTCTCTTTCGCATCCGCAGCAGAGTTCCTGCCACTCCGTCATGTCCCTCACTGTGTGCTTCATGGGCCAGGAGAGTGGAGACCTAGGCTTGGTATGGTAGCAGAGGAACAGCTTTATGGTCCTCTTTGAAAGCCTGTATCCGCCCTCCACACATCAGGATTCCAGTTACTTGATCTTTGTATACAACAAGCCTGTCAGTAGTTGTATTTGGGAAGTTCACACCTTCTTGCGCTGCCAGACATAGTTTCAGGAACATGTTTTTCCTTTCACTGACAGTGATGACGCCAGATGAAGGTATTGCCTCCCACTTGCTTCATCTCCCCTCTTGGCATGCAAGAACTTCTTAGCCGCCCTCCAAGTCCATGCAACCGTCCCGACCAGCCATCTTAGACTGCTGAAGCGCCTTTCGTCCAATAGATTTTGGACTGCTGCTACTGTTGGTGGTGGGTTTCTGGACTTAGATTGTGCTTCGTCCTGGACTGCAATTGGGCTTTGTGCCTTCAGCTGACTTTGGGTGAGTACGGCAGTGAATGTTTTCTTCTGCATTTTTGTGACGTTGTCTCTTGCCTGTGCAGCAACATCTTTCGCTGACTTTTTTGGCCACTGCGGGCCTGACTGCCACTTGGATTTCTCGATTAGGTCATCAGGACTGGCCCCTCGGGTGATAATGTCTGCAATGTTCTCGGCACCTGGAATCCACCACTAATCTCGGATGTCAGTGCTGCTCTGGATCTCACCAATTCTGTTTGCATAGAAGGTTTGGTATCCATAACTTTCACGCTGTATGGCACCCAAGATGGTCTGGCTGTCGACTAGATGATACCACCTCTTGACCTCGATTCGGCAGTGCTTTTGGAAGTAATTCTTCAGCCGTGCTGCAAAGACTGCTCCACACATTTCTGCTTTCACAGGGTCACCTTTATGGTCGAGGGGGGTCAGCTTAGCCTTGGCCTCAACTAGCCTTATGACGACACCATGGCTGCAACTCCAATGCAGGTACAGCACGGCACCATATGCATGCTCACTGCCATCAGAGAAGGTGATTGCACATGGTCTTTCAGCTGGATCTGGTGGTGTGAGAGCTCTGGGGAATCTGACTTGGCTCAGCTCAGCGTACTCTTCAAGGAGCTTTATGGCATCGTCTCTGAGCTCTCTGGACAAGGCGGCATCCCAGGTGTCTTCTACGCAGTACATGACTTTTGCCTCTTGGAAGGCCCTGGGGACCAGGATGGCTCCCTTCTGTTTTGCTGGGGCCACAAGGCTGAGAGGGTCATAGAGACCAGAGACTTGGCTTAACAGCTCTCTTCTGGTGAGTGAGTCGGGGGTTTGTTCTCTCACTTGTTCTTTCAACAAGTCCTGGCCGAGGCGCATTTTCTTCCTCTTCTTGGAGAAGTTCACCGCAACCATGGCATGTAACTTGTCATCGTCGATGGTGTAGCCAAGGCCCAGGGCTTTGTTATCCTCTTCAGTGAGTTGGTTTGGCAGGATCATGGTGTTTGACTCAATCTTCTCACCTCTCGACTCGCTCCTCCCACTTTGATCTGAGTAGATCCAGGGCTTCATGAAGAACCCTCCTGCTTGAAGGATCTGCTCAATGTTGGATGTAAGGCGTTTCAGGTGGTCGAGGTTGTTGTGGGAAGTCAATATGTCATCGACATAGGCATCCTCTTCGAGGACACGTCTCTCCTCTTTGAAGTGGTTGAATGAAGGCAGGCTGGTGGTCTCTCGCATGGCAACTTGGGCTATGCAACCAGCAGGTTTGTCTCCAATGTTGACTCTTGTTATGGCGAATTCTTCGATCTCTGCATCTTCTGTGTCACGCCACAGAAATCTATGCAGGTGGACTTCTCTTTCCTCAAGCCAGACAGAGTTATACATTTTGCGGATGTCCCCTAAAGCTGCGAAGACACCAGCACGGAACCTCAGCAGGACACCTCTGATTGGGTTCAGGACGTCAGGGCCTTTGATCAGGATGTCATTTAGGCTGAGGCCACTGTACTTCTGGCTGCTGTTCCATACCAGTCTCACTGGGGTGGAGACTGAATGTGGATTTGGGGCTATCAGGTGACTTATATACCACACTGGCCCGGTCCAGCTTTGCAGAACCTCTTTGGACAGCTTTACTGCAGCTCTGCGGCTCACCATTTCGTGGACTTGTGAGGTGTAGGCCACTTTCCACTCCGTTTCCTTCGCCAGCTGCCTCTCAGTTCTGCGGAACGTGGCTTCAACTGCTCTCTTGTTGTTGGGAAGAGATGCTGGGTCTTCTTTCCATGGGTACTTGGCGTGCCAGTGTGGTTCAGGGCTGTGGTGGTCTCCGGCCACATAAGTCAAGCCGTCCCTCACCATCTCCATCTCCCTTTCTTCAGCCAGTGTCATTTCTTTCCCACCAGGCTGACAGTTCCCGCAGCGACATCCTCCGCATCTCGGTTCGCAAGCTGCTCCAATGCTCTCCCATTTCCACCACTTCAGGAAGTCTCTGTTGCTAGTGGCTGTGTTGGACTGGGAGCTGGGATGTCTGGGAGACTGGGACTTTGCAGGCGAGTTCGGTGTATCTGACAGCTGCAGTGCGCATGGATCTTGCGAAGTGAATCTTGGAGGTGTGGGCCGTTAAGGTGACTTCTTCAAAGAGGTCCGGGAGTGTGCCTCCAATGGTCTTGGCAAGCGGGCCATCCCAGAGCACCAAGTCACCGACAGAACGAACCTTCCGGGGTACCAGCTGCCCTTCTTTGTGGCTGATGAGGAGTTGGATCTCCTTTGGTCTTGCCAGATCTTCCAGGGAGATGTCTGAGAAGATTTTCTGCAGTTTTTCTGCCAGGACATGTCTGTGGACTTTTGCTATTTTGTCAAGTCCATAGCAGATGAGTTGGTGTGCTTTGAGTGTCCCTCTTGGGGTGCTGACTCATATCTTAAGCAAGTAGCGTTTGGTTGCAACAGACACCTTCATCCCTCCAACGCCATGAACCTCCAGCGTAACGTCTTCACTTCTCAGGTTCAACTTGCTTGCAGCTTTATGTGTTATGTAGTTTGTGTCTGATGCCAGGTCGATGAGTGTCCCGACACTCTGTCCGTCATTAGCAGTGACATTGAGGAGCATTAGGATGACTGGGTACTCAATGAGGCAGTGTTCATCTAGAAGACCTCTCTCAGTAGCACTGGAGTTGAATGTCCTGGACGCTATGTTGCAGAAGGCATCTCGACACTGCTGTGCCAGCTCTGGTGTGAGTTTGGAGAGGAACTGCTCCTGGGTGTCAGTGAGTCTTCTGCCCTCAGCCCTCACTGGACTGAACTTGGGTGTTCTTTGGGACTGGGGTCTGGCAACTGGACAGAGGAGGTAGTGGTGTTGATCTTTGCATTCTGGATTCCCGCACAGGTAAGTGGTTTTCTTGCAGCTTTCACCAGTGTGGACTTCGAGGCATCTTTTGCAGGCACCGAGTTGTTGTGCTGCATCCCTCTTCTCCGATGGCTTTAGGTTGCTTCTAAACTTTCTGCAGAAGTACAGTTTTCTTCTGTGCTTTGGGTCACCACAGATGATGCAGCCTGCTGCATCACTGTTGGACGACACTGCCAGGCTGTTGGTTGCTTTTGTTCTGGCTTGCTTCAGGAACTTGGTCTTGTCCTTGGCAGGTTCAATGCCATCTTTCAGCTGGTCAAGTTGCTCATATATGGCTTCCTGTGACTTTAGGTAAGCCAGCAGCTTGTCAAAGCGGTTGTGACGGTCCACAGCATTACTCACGTCAGCAGCATAGGTGAGCCAGTCTTTCTTTAAAGTTTCTGGAAGCTTGCCCTCAATGGATTTGGTCACAATGGGGTTCTTTATGGCCTTGGCATTGTCCAGTTCATTTAAGTCGTAGAGAGCTTTTTCCACTGTTTGGATGAGCTCAATGACTTTTCTTGGCTGGCCGGCTTTGACTGGAGGAGTTGCTTGTAGATCTTCAATGATCTCGAGAGCAATGTTGGCTTGGTTCCCAAACCGGTTATCCAGGACTCTGAAGATTTCGTTTGAGGAGCTGTAGGTCGACAGGTGTAGATTTCTGGCCACCTTCTCATCGATGCTGTTGAGCAGCTGGAATTTCTTGACCTCTGTAGACCCTGTCGGTTCACCCTGCTTCTGTAGAGCTTCCCACTCCTTCTTCCACCTGTAGTAACTTCGCTGGTTGCCAGCAAACTTTGGAAGGGCTGCAGCTTTCAGCTTTATTGCTGGCACTGGAGCTGTATGGTGGACAGTGGGCTCTTCAGAGTCTGTCTTGATTTTTGCAGCTTTGATGAAAGCGGCCTTGCGCGACACCAGCTGGGGAAGTTGCACTTCGAGCTCTGCCATGCAGTGATCAAAGTCTCTTTGCTCTGCAGCGGGAGGCCAGCGGTTCCAGTCACGGTGCGCTTTTTTTGCCTTCAGCACCAATGTCTCGAAGTGCTTCAGCATGAACTCATATGCCTCCAGAGTCACGTCAAGCTGGGCAGAGGAGACGTTCTTGCAGTCAGTTTCAGCGATGTGTAGGGCAAGGGGCAGCTCGTTTTCCCCATACGAGTCCCAGAGTGTTTGTTGAATTAGGAGCTTTGCTTCTTTAGTCCTCTGCTTACAGTATGCCTCTGTCTTCTCCAGGTCGGCTTTCTTCTCGGCACCCAGGTCCTCTACAGTGGCTGCGTCTGCTTCTGCCATGTAGGCGGCCTCAATCTCTTCGTTCGCCTCCATGACTCTCAAGCTCTCTGCTGTAAGCTTGTTGAAGTTTTGCTTTAGCTCCTCCACAGTCATCTCTGAGTGTGTTCTTGTAATGCAGTTAGCAAGATGGGAGAAAAGTCTTTTGGCTGTGGTTCGCTCTGTTTTCAGTTCTTCTAATGACATCGCCATTTTATTTCTTTTTTCCAGGTGACTTCAAGCTTTATCCTCCAGGCCCCCAGGTGAAGTGTCTTCCCTCTCTGTTGGGTTGTGGCACGAGTGGAGTCTTGCTTCTTGGTCACTGGTCAGCGGTATGATGCACTGGTTAGGCGGTGGTCCACTGGCAGGCGGCTCAATGGTGCAGCGGTGATTCACTGGCAGTCGTCAGTTTCCACTGGTGCATCGGTTTTTCACTGTCAAGTGTATATGAGCATCATGGGTTTCCCACACTTGAAAGGGAAGGACTTGGACACAGGATTCCACTCGTCTTGTGTTTTATTGGTTTTCAGTGGAGTTGACGTTGTAGTAGAATTGTGGTAGTAGTAAAATATAGGTTTTTCCAGAAGAAAAGGTAGAAGTAGAAGCAGAAGTAGAAGTAGAACCAGAAGTAGAAGTAGAAGCAGGAGTAGAAGGTGAAAAACCTTAAACATACAAACATAAAAATAAATGTATGAATAAATGCCTGTTTTTCTACAACAAAGCATGTATGAATAAATGCCTGTTTTCCTACAACAAAGCCCAATTTAATTAGGCAACAATATATAAATATTTGTGTAAGTTAAGTATATTTTAACCATTTTTAATCATTCAGGCAATATGTTACTGAACAAACAAACAGAAAACCAGTTCTAAACTAAGAACCATTTACTTCTAACCATTTTAACCATTAGCCCTTTAACAGGCAGTTTGTGCACTGTAACTGAAGATATTTTACTACACACCACTGAGAAAGGAAACTGATGAAATTAAACTAATGTAATGAAACGAAGGACACACGTTAGCAACTACCAGCAAGCTATAAGTTTACTAAACATGGAAAGTTCAGTGGGCTTACCGGTAGCCTTTTTCGTCCTTTTTTCCCCGATGTGCTGTAAGGTTTGTGTTAGTAGCTAATTCTTTTTGCAACTGCTGTGCTGCTGCTTCGTTACAAACTGAACGCCAACTCTGCCTATTGTTCTAAAATGACCGCTGCCCTGCTAATTAGCATTGTGATTGGCTTCACCTGTTCAGCGCAGCGTGCTGTCAAGCCGCGCACTGGCAGCGTAGCACTGTGATTCAGCATAGCAGGGAGTGGCGGAGGCAGCTGTCAATCATGTGAGCCTGCGTTCAGACACTCCTTGCGGCAGGTCGCCGCGACAACAGGGATGAAGATAAAAAGGAAACACAACATGAGGAGAGATAAGAAAAAAAAGAACAACCCCCCACTATGCTCCTGTCAGGAGTACAGTGTGGGAACATTTAAAAAACCTTTGCACATAAGCACACAACAACACAAGTACACTTTAAACACAGGACTTGAGGGGGGGAATCAGGGGTAGGGAGTAAGGGGGGAGGGGAGGAGGTAATCCAGTGCAAACAAGCAGCCATCCGCTCCTGCAGCCATGAAGGCGCTGGTCACGCACCCGCTTGTCACACTGGGGGTAAAATTGGCGACCACGGAAAGTTAGAGAAGGAATGCGAGGAATGCAAGAGTGTCTCCCGGCAGTGACCTTCAGGGGGAAATGTTGCCTCAGCAACGGCCTGAACCGAGGCCAGTGCTGTCTCAGGGAGCCAAATGTCAATAAGATATAAATTGTTTGGTCTTTCCAGACGCAGCCTTTACACGTCCACACCACTCGTCCATATCTGTCCATTCCATCCATTCTATTCAAATTCAAATTGATCTCCGAAAAACGTATTCCTTGCAAAGCTGAAAGCTGCTCCGAGATAACAACCATTTTGTGGTTAAAGTTCTGAATGTCCACAGTCTGAGTGCCAACAGCTTTGCCCACCACTCCAATCATATCGGGCAGCTTTGTGGGGCTTTGAACAGCTGTCACCATTGTCTGATTTCCTCGATATACCAGGGCAATGCCTAATCCAATCAGCAAAAGTCCTGTAATCATGGTTCCGAATAGGTAGATATCTTCAATGTCCTCCACAGAAAGAATCGCCAGGCACATGACCCGCCACCACTCCCACGCATCCATCGTGTAACCAGCCGCAAACGTTCCGGCAGGACAGATGGGTTCCCCCGAACCCAGGCTTCTCGTTGAGAAAACTGTGTCAATTTCGTTAGGAGACCAGTTTATCAATTCCATGCTTTTTTTAGTTTAGAAAGTAATGCAGGGAGAGTCTCTTCAAAAAGTACAGCAGACGAGACAAGACACAGAAGCACAAGCAGGGAAAAAAGGAGGGAGACGGAGAGCAGAAAATGCGACCGCCTTCCGTGGAAGCACGGAGAGAAAAAAAATGCAAACAATGTCCTGACTTAAGATGAAATAGTGCATTTAACTTAATTCCTACTAGTTTTTTAAGTTTACTTTCTCTCACCGAGTTTTCTGCACTTTTTACCCGCATACTTCTTTCATTAAGTTATATGAACTTGTTTTTTCTGAGTGTGTAGCACGGTTTGTGGTATGAGACTTAAGTTACAGAGCTGTGCACCCCAGTGCGCGTGTCCATTTCCGGTTAGCGCGCATCTACCACTAGCGCCAAACACATTCAAACGCAAGAGGTCAAAGCCATGCACCCGGCCCCAGTGCTCTCACGGAAGGCTGGCTCTAATGTTGATTTCGGTAAGTGTAAAGCTTTTGTTTGTAATCTTGTCAATATAATTTAATGTTTGGAATCCTTCCAAGACGGTATTGTCACTCTTAGTAATTTTTATTTCATGTTTATTTTTGTGTCTTAGTTTGATCCACCAATGCAAAATTATTACATTAAAAACCTTTGTAAAAAAAAAAAATCATGATAAATGTGACAAATGTTTTTTGGTATTGTCTTATAGAATATAGACAACTGTTTGGTGTTTCCAAAACAGATTCAGACTGTACAAAAGATTTAAAGACTGTACAATATAGGTGACTAAACAGTCTTAATATAATACATTTTACACTTGTTTTTATTTCTATCACTGGATTTAAATATAAAATATGATGACAAATAATAACAATGATAAATAATTAGTAACATTTCAAAGGGCAGGTTGCTAATCCCAAATACTTCAACATTAGACATTACGATAGGTGGTCACTGTCTCTTTTAGTCTAATTTATCGTTCTGTATTTTTTTAAGTGTCTACTGGAAGAGGGATGCAGTGAACGTGTAAGTTCTGCACTTTTGTCTCTCCAAAATGAGGCCAGCTATTAAAGCATCATAGATTAAAGCATGGTGGCTTCACAAGAACCTCCCCAATACCATGTCTTCATCAGCAGTGTATTTGTACATTCAAATCTTTTAATTCCCTGAAGATTCATTTATCCAGATTTCAATCACAGTTGACCAGTGAAAAAGATGATGTGCAAACATTTAATTGTCAAGTGTGTGAGTTTAACGAGCCCTGCAGTGAAAATGATTTTTTTTTACACATTTACGCAAGCATCTGAAGGTGATGCAAAAAGTGCAGTGCCCCTATCTGGATTGTGACTTTGAGACAAATGTCTACTCTACTTTTAACACACACAAAAGTAGGAATCATGACCAGAAGTATTCTACATCTAGTCTTCAATTCAAACCAGGAATAGCTGTGCAGCTGTGTGGCATTGAGGAAAGCACCTCTGTCCCAGCTGAACCTGTCCCAGCTGAAGATTTCACTAGTTTAGGAGAAGAGGAGCCGACAGATGTTGGTGTCGATATCAATGACCTCGACTCTCAGCTTGAGCATAATTTAGGGCCCGTTTACACGAGGACGCTGTCGGGTAAAAACGACTAAATATTTTATCAGAAGTGCCTTTCGTCTACACGGGGACGGCGTTTCCGAGGCTGAAAAACGGAAAAAATTGAAAACGCCTTCCAGAGTGGATAAGTTAAAAACGGCCCCCGTTGCATATCCGTCTAAACTACCCAATACGCGAAACTCTGCTCGGATCTGCTCACGTCGGGTACGCATTTACGTCATACATATGTCATATACTGTCCATGCCAGCCCGGGAAGTAAGAAAGTAAATAAAAAAGTAAGAGCATGTCTGATTACATCGATCCAACGGACCTTCAAGCTGCTCTGGCAGCTTTAATAAACGTCCAGGAGTCTTTCGAACATCTATACCGAATCTGCACATATACCGTTAATGAACAGAGGCGGGTATGCAATTACTTTTATGAATTTTTGGATACACCGTTTCGTCGGAGGCGTGCGAGATGGATTTGGACAAGACCCGGGAGAACCAGTCAATGGTGGGACAATTTTGTGAGAGGAGTAACAGATGACAATGCCTGGAGGGAAAACTTTCGCATGTCCAAAGCTGCTCTTGTGGCTTTAAGCGAAGAACTTCGACCCTACATCGAGGGTGTAACAACGAACATGAGAGCACCTGTCGGAGTCTTGAAAAAGGTAGTTTGTACTTTGTACTATTTGAGCGACGAGGGACGGCTAAGGAAAACTGCGAACGCCTTCGGATTATCCCAATCAACGGTGTCAGTCATCATTAGACAAACATGCAAGGCCATAACTGTCCACCTCGGTCCGAAGTATATCCAGTTGCCATTCACTGTGCCCGAAACAGAGCTGCTTGTTTCTGGATTCCTGAAGGATCATGGAATGCCCCAATGTTTGGGAGCAGTGGATGGGACTCATATAGAAATAAAACAGCCAGCTGTCAATGCCACAGACTACATAAACAGGAAGGGAAAGTATTCCCTTAATGTCCAAGCTATCTGCGACCACAAATATAGGTAAGATAAACGTTTTCTGCTTTTTCTGTAGCCCATGTAGGGTTCACTAAATTGCTATTATAGTATGCTATATATTATTATTATTATTATTATTATTATTATTATGGTAGAAATATATATTGATATCATTTCACTATATTGTGTAGGAAAATACAAGTGTGGTTGTGAATGACAGGGCCAGGGTCAGAGTGTTAGTTGGGCAGGAGTGAGGAGGCACTGTTGATCGGGGTGGTGTGTGTGTGTGTTTTGGGGGGCATGGGCAGTGTTGCCAGATTGGGCGGTTTTAAGTGCATTTTGGCGGGTTTTGAACATATTTTGGGCTGGAAAACGTCAGCAGCATCTGGCAACACTGGGCATGAGGGGCTTCATTTATTGAAAATTACAATTAAATGCTATTGACTTACAGATTCATGGACGTGGTCATAAAATGGCCTGGAAGTGTGCACGACGCGCGCGTCTTTGCCAATTCAAAAGTGAACACCTACTTGAAGACAGGAAAGATACCTTCGTTGGAAAAGCGAATAGTGGATGAAGAGGATCCCATACCTGTCTTTCTGTTAGGAGACCCTGCCTACCCCCTTACCTTATGAAGGAATACTCAGGTGGAAGCTCTAACCCATCAGAGCAATACTTTGGACTTTGTCTGTGCAGGGCCCGTATGGTAATTGAATGTGCATTTGGTCGACTCAAGGGCAGGTTTTCAGCTCTCAGACGGCCCATGGACATAAATCTCACCGATCTGCCAAATGTCATTTACGCTTGCTTTGTATTACACAATTACTGTGAGGCCTGGGGCACCCCTGTGGATCCCCGTGTTGAACAGGAGGCCATACAATCTGATAGGGATCTGCAACCTCCTACACAAACAAATAACTACCTGACAGACAGCAATGAGGGAAGTGGGAAGAGAGTAAGAAGAATTCTCACTAAATACCTTGACCCCTAATGGCCTTTGTATTAGACTCCACAGGTGGACTGTGATCAAGATGGCTGCCTATTGGCTGTACATTCTTTACGGCTCCTTGTTACTTACTACATTCATCCTCACATTGACCGTTTAAGCTCAGGTGTGTTTCAGTACTGTATGTATATTAAAGTGCCATATTAACCAAAGCATAGACTGTAAATTCTTTGTTTTTTATTCCAGGACACACTTACAGAAGTGTTTTTCACAGAATATACCCTGGTAAATAGAACAGAAACTACACATGTGAACAATACAATAAAAATGAAATGCTTTTGGGTTTATAAGTTGCCTATATGCTTAAACAGTAGTGCTAGGCAGGTGCTGAGCAAAAGTGTAGCAAAATGTAAACAATTATTTTGTATTACACCAAGTGACCCATATGCTTAAACAGTAGCACTAGGCAGGTACGGAACAAGTGTAATAAAATGTAAACAAGATCTTTATCGTACTGAGTGGCACACATCACTCAGCTGTCCACTAGTGAGCCTCTGGCTGCTGTTTAAGAAAAAAAAACTTAAAGTGCTTACTTAAGTACTACGCAGGTACTAAACAAAAATAGTGCAAATTGTTTATGACACCAGATCAACGTCTTCCTCATCTGAGTGTCGCTCCAGTAATTGTCTGTAGGACTGAGGTGCAGGGCCCATCTGCTTAACTGTGTGCAAATGCGGTGTGTATGAATGTGCTTTGGCAATGGTTGGTGCTGTGTATGAATGTGCTGTGGCCATGGGTGGTGGTGCTGTGTATGAATGTGCTGTGGCGATGGATAGTGGTGCTGTGTATGAATTTGCTGGGGCTGTGGATGGTGGTGCTGTGGGGATGGATGGTGGTGCTGTGTATGAATGTGCTGTGGCGATGGATGGTGGTGCTGTGTATGAATGTGCTGTGGCCATGGATGGTGGTGCTGGGTATGAATTTGCTGGGGCCATGGATGGTGGTGCTGGGTATGAATTTGCTGGGGCCATGGATGGTGGTGCTGAGTAAGAATTTGCTGGGGCTGTGGATGGGGTTGTGTGTGAATGTTCTGGCGCTGTGTTGTACTGGAAAGGGGCGGCACAGTTTGCACGAGGTTGACACAAGTGTCTCACAAGAACATCAAAACTGTTGCTCAATCTGACATGAGCCTCTGCAATTGTGTCCAGCCTCTCACTGTTGCTTCTCTCAGCCTTCTCCATAATATCTACAATCTTCCTCTTTATGTCGAGCTCAGTCTGGACTGGATCCACACGAACTTTTTTCTGGAGCCTTTCACTTCTGTAGCTATTTAACTTTGCCTTCAAGAAGAGCAGGGAGAAAAATCATTAGCAGCCGAAATGTTTGGTATTGACAGTGAAAGTAGACATACATGGTTGAATATTCAGTTAAAATTAAAATAAGTCATATCCACTTATGGAAGTACAAAAGCAGGCCCAATTGCCTTCAGATGAAAGCAGTGCCGTATTAAGCCAATGCGGTGCCCCTGGGCACTATACCTCAAGTGCCCCCCCCCCCCCCCCCCCCCACACACACACACACCCTGCACGCACGCGTTCAGTAACCTCCTGCACACACTCACAAACCTTGCCTTTTGCTGTCAAAAATAGTAGCATATACATAAACAATAGTACACATAAACAAGGTCATTCTTCCTCATTGAAAATTTATTAAGTAGGCTACATCAGCCCATCAAATTCACTGAAAACAACCAACGATATGCATGTAGGCATATTGAAATGTCTTATTCAAAAATGAGCAGCATATATTTGTATGTCTTCCTCGGCTAATACTGGCTGTGGTTGTAGCATCTCCCTGGCTAGTGCTAGCAGGGCCATCTCCCTCACTAGCATCGCTGATTTCACTAGCTTCGGCTTCAGCGCTGGTAGTGACAGCAGTTGTCGATGTTTTTATTAAAAAAACGATCTAACACTGGAACATTTTTAATTGCAGCTACACGCCTGGAGCCTCTCTTTTTTTTAATTTTCTCTTCGCACAACCACTCAATTGATGTCTGTCCATTTTTCATTTCTACCGCGGTTTTAAAAAAATTGATACATTTCACCGTAGGTGGACTGGCTCAACTGACAGGTTGAGGAAAGGGGGGTTAATGGTCACATAGGCCACTCTTGCTCAGAATTATGATTATTGTTGTTGTTCTTATGAAAGTGTTCATAATGAATTATATATGACTATTTAACAATGTCAAGTGTATAACCATTTTAAGTGTACAAACATTCACGAAAAATATTTTTAAAGTTTCTGTCATGTGGTGCCCCCCCACTGGCTGTGAGTGGTTGGTGCCCCTGGGCACTGTGCCGCAGGCCCATATAGTTAATCCGGCCTTGGATGAAAGGTAGTTATTGTAATGTTAATGTCGATTTTTTTGGCTTTTGAAATGAAACGGGAAGACAGCACACCTTGATTACAGTAATTAAGCGTACTCCACAGATCTAATTTCGAAGAAAATAAACAAAACATACCTGCAGTAGACCTCTTCATCTTTGGAGGGGGGTTTCGACACTCTGGGCCTGTTGGCTGTCACTTTCTTCTGTAGCACACGCTTGACTCTCGCTTGACTCACTAGAGTCATTCAAGGTATTGTCGTTGATCTCAGCTGTCTCCAATCCGAATTCTAGAGATGAGGTGGATGGCGAACCACCCCATATGTTGTTACACAAGTCAAAAAATAGATATATAACCCGACCATGGCCACTCCGTCGTTGTGTATCGACTGCATCCCTGTATTTACTCCGTATTGATTTCAGCTTTGCAGCAATTTGGGGTTTAGTGATGTCGGTAGGTGTATGAGGGTAATCACCTCTCGTCTCACCGTCTTTGGGAGCCGGGTACTGTTCAATGAATGAGTTCCATATATCTGCATATTTGGTTTGACAGGATTCCCAGTCAATTCCGTTTAGTGTTTTTGCTGTTTTGTAGTCCAACGTGGCTTGAAGTAGGAGTTCCACCTCCTCGTCTGTCCAGACGAAGTTTTTCTTCACCTCACGAGTAGCCATAGCCAGAGTAAAGTTTTCGCGGTGCAGATCAGACAAGACAGAAGACGTTGCGCATGCGTGCAGGCATAGCGGAGGTATTTCACAGCACCACCTAGCCGCCTGGCATGCACATCCAATTGAATTCCACACATTTATGCATCACCGTATAGACGCAAATTTCCTCCTTGAAAACGATCGTGTAGACGCGGAAAAAAGTGAGAACGAAAACGGACTTTTGTGTTTTTGTTTCAGACCGTCCCCGCAGGGCCGTTGACAGCTTTGGCTGGGCCCGGGACAAAATAATCTGAGTGCCCCCCCCCCCCACACACACACACACACATACGCGCGCACGCACATCGCCACACAGCAACCACCCACACCCAACCCCTCTTTTCACAGTCTCCATTCACTCCAACCCTTAAATAACAGGTATTCCAAGCCCATTAAAACAGTCAACCATTTTATTTCAACATTTCAACATATTTACAGTTTGAACATTTCCTTAGTCTGCAACTATTCAGGTGCGAAATGCAATGCGCCGGACTTTTGCTGTGGCAAAGTCGTCAATAAGGTCATTGAAGTCCAGCTTCTTTGCAAGTTCGTGCTCTATAGAGAGCATAGCCAGCCCATTGAGCCTCTCCTGTGACATGTTTGAGCGCAGGTAGTTGATAAACCAAAATGATTGTTTACGGGATGGAACTGGGCCTCAATGAGAACGGAGTTATGGCTTTCCCAAAATCTGAACATAGAAGCATCACCACTAGTCACACACGGACTGGCCATTGGGAGTAGCGGGAGTGGTGGGCCGGTGGTTCAGCGTGGGCCGGCGGAGAAAAAAAAAAACAGTTGCGCGCTGGCCTTTAATATGATAAGCAATGTTAACAGTTTCTTTAAGAAACTGTTAACATTGCTTATCATATTAAAGGCCAGCGCGCAACTGTTTTTTTTTTTTCCTCCGCCGGCCCACCGGGAAAACTCCCGCTACTCCCGATGGCCAGTCCGTGTGTGCCACTAGTGATGTGTACAGTGAGTTTTTCAGTGTATTTTTTTGTCTTGTTTTTCATAAACGTCCTTTCCATACTCGATTTAGAATGTTACAAAAAAAATTGACACCCTCCCAACCACGTAACATTAGCCTATCTGACCTGGGGGCTGACACGTTTATTACGGATAAACCAAAAGGATTACAACGTTCCCTGGATATAGAACTGGACCGAGAATATTTCAAAATCTTAACGTGTAAGCAACAACAATAAAACAGAGGTTGTTTTATTCATTTAGGGCTTATTAGGCTACTTTCATTAATTGCGCTTTTCATACAGGCCTATCATTTTTCACTTGAGCAAGGGAATTGTTTGAAGAGTATCCAGTCTAAGCGAAAGTTTAATGTTTTGCAACAGACTAACCTCAAAACACCCCATTTATAGCCCATTCGTTACATTAAACTCTATCTAGCTGGCAATTTCACATGCCGTCGTATCTACACGGGATGATTTCCAACAAAATAAGGTTTAATTAACAAGAGGCAGCGTTCCACGGGCTTTCGGCTAACTGGAGTCCAGCTCAGCGCAGCTCAGCAAGCGTGCCTAAAACATTTGGATATGATTGCGGGCCAATGTGCTATTCTTTGCTTCATTGAGATATATGCAACACAGTGTTATTAAACCGATATGTTTATGAAATAATTCAATGCCCTGTGCATTTCAGTGTTCACTCAGTGTACCCTGCTATCCCCTACTTTATAATTATGAATGGCGCGTCGCGCGTGCTGGGGTTACATTACGGGGCTGGAAAAAAGTTATCTGTGTCTTACCTGGCTCAGCTGCCCCACTGCCTTCACCACCTGCTGCATCATCAAATCAAATCAAATCAAGTTTATTTGTATAGCGCTTTTAACAATAAACATTGTCGCAAAGCAGCTTTACAGAATTTGAACGACTTAAAACATGAGCTAATTTTATCCCTAATCTATCCCCATCATCTGAATCTTTTCTAAAATATCTATGCAGTAAGCCCCTGAGGCTCTTGGCTTCTTCATCTCTTTTTCTCTTTTCTTTTCTTTGCTCCTGACTTGTGCATGTTGGCAAATGGGCTCGCACGCTTATTGTCGAAGCGTTATGATGGAATAGTGCCGTGTTATTTGGCGCCTTAATCAAAGACCAAACCATTTCTGCATTAGGGGTGGTAGGTGGGTTCTTGAATCTATTTTCGAAGACAATAAAGGCAAAAGAACCAGAAATCATTCATTGAATGCAAATATAGCACATTTTTCTCCCCCAAATCAACACATTTTGAAATGAAACAGAATGATTAATGGCATCTTCATGAGGGACCAGTTCTGGGCCCCCCCTCATGCCTGGGCCCGGGACAAAATACCCGGTTGTCCCCCCCTGTCGACGGCCCTGTGTCCCCGTGTAAAGCGGGCTTTAGCCTCACTTTTCCTGAAAATGCAGACAATACTGAACATATCTGAAACTGCTCTCCAAGAAATCATCCAGCAAATAGGACAGGTATTTCAACTTTCAGAACCGCTGATGTTTTCTGTGATCGAGGAGATACTCAGACGCCATTACCCTGATATTGATAATGCTGTTGTTAAGGAGGTAGTCTGTGCAGTGACTGACACAAATGTATTTTTGAAACACACATCAGCTGGAGGCTCGCTTTCAACTTCCAATAGGAGAGCAACTTACATAGTGAAAGAATTTTCTGTTGTGGAGCCTGTGGAGTTTGTCCCTGATAAGCAGGGTCAAAATATAGTTTACATTCCACTGATTAAAATGCTTCAGGCACTGTTGAGTAAAGACGATGTTTTAGACAAGGCTCTCACCACCAGCAGCTCTAAAGGAAGTGCGTACAGTAACTATAGGGATGGTTTTCACTTTAGTGAAAATGCCATTTTAGCAGAAGACAAATTCAGAATCACCCTGGGGTTGTATATTGATGACTTTGAGGTTACAAACCCACTCGGAACATCTAAGAAGAAGCATAAGTTGTGTGCAGTATATTGGGTTCTTGCCAATCTACACCCAAAGTACCGCTCATCCCTTCATGGCATACAGTTAGCTGTTTTATGCAAGGTAAACACAGTTAAAGAGAAGAGGTATCATGAAGTCCTACGCCCACTTATTGAAGACCTAGTATCACTTGAGGAGAATGGAGTTTATGTTGAAAAGTTGGGAGCAAGCATTAAGGGGACTGTGCTGTATGTTGCAGCAGATAACTTGGCTGCACATGCATTGGCGGGATTTCAAGAGAGCTTTATTGTGGAGAAAATGTGCAGGTTTTGTATGGCCACATGAGAAGAAATCCAAACAAAAAATGTCAGCTCAGGTTTTTACATACTGAGAACCAAAGATGACCATGACAGACAGGTTCAGGAAGTCAAGCAGGACCCATCTAAAGTACCACGCTATGGAGTCAAAGGTGAATGTGTGCTCAGCGAAAACTTGAAATATTTTCATGCTGTAGATGGATTTCCTCCAGATATTCTTCATGATTTTTTGGAGGGAGTGGTCCCATTTGAATTGTACCTGTGCATTCAAGATCTGATAAAAAAGAAGTACATCCCTCTTGAGACACTAAATCAGGCCATCACAGCGTTCCCATATTCCTTTTCTGACAAAATGGACAAACCTCAACCTGTTCCAAAGACATTTGCCTTGAAGAAGACAATAGGAGGGAATGGTCATGTAAACTGGTGTCTAATCAGATTGCTTCCTTTAATGATTGGGCATCATGTACCTGAGGGAGATGAGACGTGGGAGGTGCTCATGGTCTTAAAAGATGTGCTTGAATTGGTTGTATCTCTGAGATTCACAGATGAGTCTTTGTTCTATTTAGAGTCTAAAATGTCAGAGCACCGAGAGTTACTACTGAATGCTTTTCCAGATTGCAGACTCTGTCCAAAGCATCACTATATCGAGCACTATCCCCAACTGACAAAAGTCTTTGGACCTCTCATAGACATGTGGACAATGAGATTCGAAGGGAAGCACAAGTTCTTCAAAAAAGTCATCCATGAAACTCAGAACTTCAAAAATGTTCCCCTATCTTTGGCGATGTGACATCAAAAGATGATGGCATACCATTTGGATAGGGATGAGCGAGTACAGCATTATCTGTATCTGTTAACCATATGAATTATCTGTATCCGTATCCGTACTCGAGTGGGCGGGGCCTAGCCCGGAAGTGGGCGGGTTTTAACCCGGAAGTGGGTCTGCTTGTCTTGAAACGGGCGGGGCTTTAACCAGTATGTTATTTTTAAGCATGCAATTGATATGGGTTGATCAGAAATTGTTATATTTATTGCTGATTAGAAAACTATTTACAGGACAGCATCAGCATTGAGCTTCAGATCAATGGTTTTGATCTCGATAGCAAACGAACTATTTACAGAACAAGTTTTGCAACAATGAATACAACACATGCGGTTGCAATTATGAAATGAAATGAAATGAACAAGAGTTTTCATACTCAACATAACTTTCTTTTTTTAACTTTTAATTTTTTTTTATGATCAGTATGATTTTTTTTAATTCTTTTTTATTTATTTTTTTATTTCCACACCAGGTGTGTGTGTGTGTGTGTGTGTGTGTGTGTGTGTGAGAGAGAGAGACAGAGAGAGAGAGAGAGAGAGAGAGAGAGATAGAGGGGGGCAGGGGCGGGGGGGACTGTGTTCTATGGATCAAATAGTCCGATGCTGTTTTTCAGATCTGCATTGACTTTAATGAAGACCAGTTGTTCCACATGGCTAGGGTCTAAGTTTGCATGCTGTGGACTGACCACATTTCCAGCTGTGCTAAAAACACACTCAGACTGGACACTTGTAGGTGGACAGCTGAGAAGCTGCAGTGCAAAGCCTGTAAGATTGGACCAGCAGTGAAGCTTGCCTGACCAGTATTTCACTGGGTCATCGGTAAGGCTGATGCCCCCATCTGCCAGGTAGGCCTCCACATCACCTGATGGTAAATGTGTCCTCATTGGAATAGCCAATTTCTTTTTCTGCAGGAAAGACAAGACTGAAGTGCTGCTGGTGGCAGGTGATGTGTTTCTTGCAGGTGTAGCCACAGGGTCACAGAGCTCCATCCTGAGGAGCTCCATGTGCTTCTGTGTTTCTTGCAGGTGTAGCCACAGGGTCACAGAGCTCCATCCTGAGGAGTAATGTCCTCTTCAGTGCCTCCACATCAACATTGTTTGGAAAACAGTTGGCCTTATATCTGGGGTCAAGGAGAGTGGCAAGCAGAAATGTGGAGTTTGCAAAAATTGGTTCGAAACGCCATTCTAGTTCTTTGCTCAGCTTGGCTGCCAGTCTCCTTGCTGCTGTGCCTAACTTTTCCCTGGACTCAGCCGCAACATCTTGGCCCAGCCCCACTGTGGCATCTTGATCATCATCACCAGCCATGAACTGATCAGATTCATCCTCAGATTCCTCACCAGCTGCAAGACTTCCCACATGCAGTGACCTGATGATGGAGCACAGGCCATGCAGGAGGGGGATGACCTCAGAGATGGAGGCGCTGTGTTTTGAGAGCGCCTGTGTGACCTCCTCAAAAGGACTAAGAACAGTGAGCATGTCTGATGCTAACTTCCACTCATTTGGATAGATGATTGTTAGAGCTCTACCCATGTTAGACTCCTGTGTCATAATCTGCACAGCCCTGCGCTGCTCCACCAGCCGCTGGAGCATGTAGAACGTATAGTTCCACCTTGTTTTTATATCTGTTATGAGCGTGTGCTGGGGGAGGTTCAACTGTGTTTGCAGCTCATGTAGTTTGTTGCTGGCTTTGCTTGAGCAATGAACATGGCCAGATATGATCCTGGCTTTGGAGAGAAGGAATGTCACAACCCTGTCCTTCTCCAGTGCTTTGATCACCACCAAGTGAAGCGTATGGGACATGCAACGGATATGCCCATATTCAGTCAAAGCTTTCACCATGTTGGCTGCATTATCTGAAACAACAAACCGTATTGTGACAGACTGACCAACAGACTCTTCCCACTCTCTCATCTTTTCCTTAAGGCAGCACAGAATGTTGTTTGATGTGTGCTCAATGTCCAGCACACCAACATTTAGCAGCCCTGCTTTCCTCTGTACTGAAGCTTCCCCTACACGTTCACACCAGTGCCCAGTAAGACAGAGATACAGTATGCATTAGGGTGCATCAGTTGCCCCCTAAAAATGAAAAGTTACTCCGATCATGATGCATTTTTATTTTTATGTTCCTTTTGGTAAGAAAACACACTGGGTGAAATATTTTGACAAAATTCAAAAGTTTAATGGTGGCAGCAGGAGCTCAAAGTTATGGGAAAAAAATGCTATTTTATGACTTTTATGACAAAATTTCGATCACTTTTCATGAAACATTATGGCACCTTATAGAGTATACCAAATATCTTAGATACTGTAGACAGTATGTCTAGAATGTCTAAAAATATTTGGAGGTTTATTTTAGGGTGTCACTAGCATTATCTATCGATGTTATAACCCTGGTTTTAAGCTTGCCGCCTATGCATATGCTAGCCCCTATTAAAGTTATAATGATGCTGGATTACCCGTTTTCAAGACAACTGAAGATACAAGTGAAATGTTAAGAAGCAAATTCTCAATGTCTATTTCCTATGTGGCCGTCTCAGATTTGGAACCATTACTCTGTCTTTTGCTACAATTTGCACAATGTTCTGGAATCTTTCTTCTATTGTGGCAGAACCAACTTTCTCATGGGCTAGTTTAACCCCATGCTCTGCCACATCATTTGTCACAATGAAGTTTGTGAGTGTTGCCTTTATCCTCTGGTAAGATGCCAAGCCATCCCATTGTGACACTGGTGTTGAGAGCAGATGATCATCAAATATATCAAAAGCTGCAAAGAACAGCCATGAGTCTTCACCTATGAAGTTTTCCAGCTTGAGGGCCACAGCTTCCTCTGGTAGACTTGGAAAGCATGGTTTGCCATAGTCTGTTCCTGTCCTGTTCCTGGGGATAGCAGCCTTTGGGAAGCTCAGCAATCTATCCACCATAGCCTGCTTGGTGGATGTCTGCACTCTCTCACTGAACAGAGCAAGTGGTACAAGGTCTGCTGTCAAATACCACAGGTGGTTTGAGAAGGTCTTAATTGCAATTTGAGCTACCTCTCTATCGACTTCTTTGTACAAGTAGAGATCTTTGAGTAGTTGCAGGTCATTTTGCGGTGCAGATGTACCATATGTATATTTTCAATTTGGGGAAAGAGAACTGTTGCACTCTCATAAACAGACCGATTCCTTTTCCCACATGTCTCTGTTGTGAGATATTTTAATGCTCTTATGATCATCCTCAGGGTTGGAAGCTTTGATGTAGGAAGAACTAAGTCATCTTTAGTAGCAGCAAGCTCATACAGCAAAGATGATGCCCGAGTTTTACGAGCAGCCATACTTACATACAGTGGTGTCAACCTAATGCAAGACTTCTACCATAGAACATGTATGAAGCTTCTAAGTTGAAGGCAAGGCAAGGCAAGTTTATTTATATAGCACATTTCATACACAGTGGCAGTTCAGTGTGCTTTACAGAAGTAAAAGCAAAACAGTAAACAATAGAAAATAAAATTACATAAAATAAATGGGGAAGAAAATTAATAAGAATTAAACAATAGTAGAAATAAAATAATAAAATGAGAAAAGTTCAATTTAAAAAAACAGCAGAATAAAATAGAATAAAAGTTAAGTAAAATTTAAAACATGGAGAGACTGTAAAAGTAAAGAGTTTAAAACATGTAGAGATGGCAATATTAATAATTTAGCAGAAAGCATCTGAAAACAGCTTGGTCTTTAGTCTAGATTTGAAGCTGCCAACAGCAGGAGCATTTTTGATGTCCTCTGGCAGTTGGTTCCATAGCTGTACTGCATAGTAGCTAAAAGCTGCTTCACCACACTTTGTTTTAACAACAGGTTTTAACAGTAAATTTTTCTGCTGCGATCTGGTAGATCTGATTGGGTTAGGCCGCTGCAACATATCAGAGAGGTAATTGGGCCCTGTACCATTTAGAGATTTGTACACCAGCAGCAATGCTTTAAAGTCAATTCTGTAGCTTACTGGAAGCCAGTGAAGGGACCTTAGAATTGGAGTAATGTGCTCTGTTCTTTTTGTTCGTGTGAGAACCCTAGCTGCTGCATTTTGAACCAGCTGAAGTCGTTTGACGGGTTTTTTTGGCAGGCCTGTGAAAAGGCCATTGCAGTAATCAACCCTACTAGAGATGAAGGAATGTATAAGTTTTTCCAGATCATTTTTTGACATAAGTCCTCTTAGTTTGGAAATGTTTTTTAGGTGATAAAATGCCGTTTTAGTGATTGCTTTCATATGCCTCTCAAAGTTTAGCTCGCTGTCAATGAAAACACCAAGATTTTTAACCATTTCTTTTGTTTTAATCCCCTTTGTGTCAAGAATAGTGGTAATCCTGAGTCTTTCATTTTTTTTTCAAAATAGAATTACTTCTGTTTTATCTGTGTTCAGTTGAAGAAAATTTTGTGACATCCAGTTGTTGATTTGATCGATACACTGGTAGAGACATTCAAGGGGGGCATAATCATTAGGTGATAGAGCAAGATAAATTTGGGTATCATCTGCATAGCAGTGATATAAAATTGAATTGTTCTTGATAATTTGCCCAAGTGGGAGCATATAAAGGTTGAATAGTAATGGTCCAAGAATCGACCCCTGGGGGACACCACAGGTCAAGGACATTGATGCTGAGGTACAATTTCCCATGGTAACAAAGAAGCTTCTATCTTTTAAGTATGATTTTAACCAATTGATAACTTTACCAGTCAACCCAACCCAGTGTTCAAGTTGATATAGCAGTATGTTGTGATCAACAGTATCAAAAGCTGCACTGAGGTCCAGTAATACCAGGACCGATGTTTTGCCTGCATCAGTATTAAGACGTATGTCATTTATAACTTTAATCAGCGCTGTTTCAGTGCTATGATTGGCACGAAATCCTGATTGAAAGTTATCAAAACAGCTGTTTGACATCAAGAAGGCAGTTAATTGATTGAAGACAATTTTTTCAAGGAGAACTTTACTTCTAATGGATCATGCAAAAAGTTTGTTCAAATAAACTAGACTGAAAAGTATATGATACTGATGGATTATGAGATCCACATTTTTAATACATATTCTAAATATATTATCAAGCACAGTTTGAGTTTTAGCTGTTCATTGAATCATTGTTCAACTACTTTTAAACAATACAAATGTATTATGAATCACATTAATTAATTAATTAATTAATTAATTAATTAATTAATTAATTAATTAATTAATTAATGAGGAGGTGGCTGATACAGTGGGCTTTCTAATGTGATGGGCATATAACAGATGGTTATGTAGAGATGTTGTGTTGTAATGTTTTGCATCTTTACCTCTGCTTAGCTTGGACTTGCAAAGCTTGCAAATGGCTTTGGAGGGATCATTTTCAGAAACAGTGAAAGAGTCCCATACTGCAGAAGTCCTCTTGGTCTTTAGTGGAGGAGGACTTCCATCACCAGATGCAATATTGGTCTCAGTGGGGGAAATGTGGGTGCTACTGCCACTGTTTTCATTGTCACTGATTTGACCCTCACTGTCCTGCAATGTTAAGCAAACTCTGACTGGTGTTTCAGTGTAAGCTGAAGTACTCTCTATATCACTCATTATTCTGTATCACTGATCATGGTGTGTGTGTGTGTGTGTGTGTGTGTGTGTGTGTGTGTGTGTGTAGCTTAATTTGTAATATGATTTATACCACTACTACCTAGAAAGTGTCAGACATTCAGTGCGTGAAGTAAAATAAAACTGGTTAGAGCCAACTGATGGCTTAAAAAAAAAAAAAACTCCGACGACCGGCAGAGAGAGAGAGAGAGAGAGTGTGTGTGTAGCTTAATTTGTAATACTTATACCACTACTACCTTTATTTTTACATGAATTACAGCAAGAAAGTGTCAGACACTCAATGCGTGAAGTCAAAAAAGCTATTTTTAACCAACGGTTAAAAAAAGAAAAAAAAATCTCCGACAGGCAGAGATGCAATGCGAGTTGCTTTCTACCAAGCACCATGTCTGAACTAGAGGTCTGCGCGGGACAGAATTTTCAGTCCCGCTCCCGCCCGTTCCCGCATTGTGCAGTCCCATTCCCGCCCACTCCCGCAAAGAATTATGATTTTCAGTCCCGCCCACACCTGCCATATTTTGTCCCGCTCCCGCCCACAAATCCCGCATGATGCAGACATTCGCGTTATTTCTCACGAAAGTTCTTGTCATTGGCTTGGGGAATTAAACATGCTGAGCTTAGCTGAGCTCTCCACTGACCGATCCTTCACCTAGCGCACATAGCGAGGGTGCGCATTGCCAGGCGGCATGCGCAGCTGAGGCTTTACAGAGATACCCAACACACTTACCAAAATCTACAGTGGATATTAAGAATATTGTACATTGCACATAGCTTATATGTCACTCCTCACATTTACGTTCTAGGAAATACAAGTAAGCCTATAAGAAATTAATATAATTTAAAGACACAGCGTGATGGTGCCCCGCCCCTACTTTCTTTTTAAAGCAGCACTTACTTCTGAAGCACTGTGAGCTTCACTAGAGGAGCTCTGTTCTTCTGCCATGATCGGAGATCTCAAACACAGAAGAGCGGAAAGGAATCGGAAATGTACGTGAGATTAGACCACATCCGCAAATTTAGGCATCTTAAAATGTTTTTATTAATGCCAAATAAAATATCCAGCACAAATTATATATGATAGACATAAATTAATAATTTATAAATTTTATTTTAAACACGTTTTTAGTTAGCGGGACTGCAGCTTATCACCTCTCCTGCCCGCTCCCGCATTATGCACTCCCCCTCCCGCCCGCAATGAGCTTTCAAAATTTGTCCCGCGCCGCACTGCTTTGCGTCAGGTCCCGCGGGACTCCCGCGGGAGTGCAGGGCTCTAGTCTGAACGAACCCACATTTACCAGAACTCTACTGGTTATAAGTAAGTACAAACTGAAATAAAAACAAACTTGAAGCTGAAGAAACCCGAAACGTTAACGGAAAAGAGCCGCGAACCTGAGTGACTGAGGGAGAGACAGAGAGCTGTTCTCTGTGTGAGTGAGCAGAGTGGTGTGTGTAGGGGAGGGGCGCTGTGATGCTGTGTGAGGATTTTCATTCAGTCCGAGCACAGATATTGACTCGTATTACTCGTATAATACTCATACTCGGCAAAAGTGCTTTATCTGTACCAGATACTCGTTTCAGCCGAGTATCCGGCTCAACTCTACATTTGGACTGTGCTTCCTTTTTCAAACGAGCACTCCAAGCAAACAAAGTAAAGAGCGTAATGATTTCTTCCCTCCCAGGGAACATTCAAGACATTTTGCACCAAAGATGTGGTCTCCAAAACACAGTCCTGTCAGCTGTGTCTGTCAGTATTGATGGAATGAACTACAGTATGTTGCAGATATTGTGGTTTCTGTCAGTTCATGTGGAGGGCTTCCAGAGTTTAGGCAGATTAAGCAAGTGCTAGTGCTTAATGCGGACATTGTTTTCTTGTGCAAACCAATGATTGCATGGTATCATGAGCATCTTCGTGCTTATGAATTGACACAAAGCAGCACAGGCTTGGTTGCCACTCAGTTGACTGGGTTCAATGATGTTTTTCCTTTGTCACCATACCGAGTCAGAGGCATGTTGTTTGTTTCTTTGAAACATTACATATTATGCTAGCCGCACTAACTTTATAGCTCTCTTTGTAGGACAATGGAACAGAAGTGGCCAATCAGAGTCATCGTCACTGATTGTGACATTGGAAGAATCAGTCTTGATCAGAAACGAGGCAGCCTTGAGTCTTTTTTGGAACACTTGAAAGTTAAACTGGCGCTACCATATGACTTCAAACTACAGTTTGAAGACCCACTGTTTAACAATGCCTTCTGCAATCTGACAGATGTATCAGAACTGCCAGATCCAGCCACGCTGAAAATTATAAGTCTTGAGTCCCTGTCTTCGGTCTCTAGCACACCGTCCTCAATGAGCACATCTGATACAGAGATACTGTATACAAATGAAGAAAAATCTCAATTGATGAGGCCGGATCCTTGGCCTTCTGCATTTGATATTCCAGAGTTCTCTGTGGATGTAAATTTTCGACTGAGACAGGGAGACCTTGCCTATATGAAGGATGGAACTCGGATGGATGTTTCTCGAGACATGAAACATGTGATCTTAGAAAGACTGGCAGAGACAATGTACAAGTACACAGCATACCCCACAGAGGAACACTGTCAAGAAGTGGCCTCTGCACTGATTGCAAAACATCCCTGTCTGAAAGAAGCTGGATCATCCACTGGATATTGTGGATGGAAGAATAGCATTAAGTTCAAGATGGGGAATTTCCGTACAAAAATGAGAAGATCTGGAATGACCGATGTCACGGTGAATGGCAGCAGGCGGAAGAGGGATTTCCCTGAAGGAGAGCCATCATGTAGTAACATAAGAAGGCCAAGAAGAAGTGAGACAAATTTCTTGCCAAATTTTCCTGATGGTGAAAATACAGATACTCTTGAGTCCGTTAGAAGACAGCTTGAAAGTGAAGCAAAGAAAAGGCTTCCGGACTCAGTTGATGTGAAGAAAACGATGGACCAGACATTTTCTTTGCGAAGCAAAGAAATCGTAGAAGAACAGCCTCCAGTTTAAAGGATGATGGAATGCTAGCCTGCGCTGTTCACAGAAAGTCAGGTATGCCCCACTTATACTGCACTATACTGAACCACACCACAAGTAATCATTATTTTCATTTCACCAGAGCTTTTTTTTATTTTATTTTTATTTTCTTTCTTTTTCTATTTTCATTTTATTTATTTATTTTTTTCTGTGTGTTTGTGTAGTTTGATGTTTGTTTGAGTGTTTTGTCCGCCGGTTGTGGTGTAGCTCCGGACCCAGTTTTAGGCGTCGGTTCCCTCTAGGCCTTGGTTCGCTGTGGGTGATGCCTGTGCTCCCAGCTATGGACTGCAGTGAGCTCGTTGCTTATTTTACATCGTGGTTGTCCAGCGCTCTGTGCTTTAATGCTTGGCGTGATGTTCCGAGCGATGTTGCTCGGTGGTGTTGCAGCAGCTGTGCAGGCGGTTTGGGACACACCAGCGCTCTGCATGGCGGTGCTCGCTTTGTGGATCCATGGCGTGGTGTTCGAGCAATGTTGCTGACGGCATCACAGCGGCGGTGCTGGAGATGTGGGACTCATTTTCGTGTGCCTTTTGGTGGGACTGTGGCTGCTACACCACTGGAATTACATCCTGACCCCTACTTGGTGGACTGTTTTACTTTTTATTTTTTTCATTTTTTATTTTTATTTATTTATTTTTTTTCCTTGTTTATAATTGTAAAGCGTCCTTGGGTTTCTTGAAAGGTGCTATATAAATTGAACTTATTATTATTATTATTATTATTATTATTATTATTATTATTGTAGATTACTCTGTTGATTCGTTTGATTATTTTAATGATTAATTGATTTATCATTGAGTAAATCTGGTCATTACTATTTGAGAAATGTCTCATATATGACAGTCAAATAGACTATTGGCGTCAAATGACTACCATGGTGGAGTAAACAATCCTTTGGATGTGTTTTTTTTTTTTGTTTCTTAAGGTCTTTGCCGAGTTCTATAGAGTTGCCAGTAAGAACCTCAAGAATGACTTTTACGAAGCTGTGGACCACTATACCACTCGTCTCATTGAACTCTTCAAAACCAGAAAAGGAGCTATTGGCCAATCGCTTGATCACCTCCTCCAGCCAATCAATACACAAGTAAGTGTTGTTTCAGATTCTTCATCATTCCCACCTTATGGTAGTGTGTTTGCAAGCTTCAGCTAGGCCTACAGCTGCTACTACAGTACAAGTAATCCTTTAGAATTCAACTTTGTAACTCAAGCACGCATATCCACAGACTACAAGTTTGCTTTCATATAGTCTTCTGCTTATTCTTTTTTGTCATCTTTTCCATGAGACCAATGACATCACCACAACACACACTGCTGTCCTATGATGTCTGTCCCTGTGTCTTGGAGATAATTCCAGCAAATTCTTCCTCAGCTGCTCAGTAAGTACATTTATAATGATAATGATATGACCATTGTACAGTGCACATTTTAGGACATCATCAGACCTCAGGTTCAGTTCTCAGATTTTGGAAAAAACAGTATTGTTCAGGTCTGGTATTAAAAAAAACCCTTTGTCAAGGCTTAGGTCTAATGCACCTGGACTGCAAACAGCCAATATTAAAATTCCCCAAAACTGAGGTCAAGTTAGTTATTCTAGCCTGTATTCACACTTTGCAAACCAAACATATTTAAGTGGGGATGTCACAACATTAAACAAGTGACATATTTTTAATCAGTTGGGAGTTACAAACAAATTTGATGCTTCACACGTGATGCTGAAGGAAAGTAATTTTCCATCTTAGTCTGTGGTAAAAATGTTTCACCATAGACCATAGACAAATTTCTTTTCTGCCCGATATAGAATTGGGTTTAGAGGGTTATATCACTAAATTGCAACAACACATCTATGTTGTATATGATTTTCAATATACATTCAAAGTTTGAGCCAAATCTGAGCTTCCCAGATGAAGTTGTATAGCCTTTTTTATTATTCTTTTTGTTAAGGCTTAGTGCTGAAATGCAGCCATTTCTACCTACTCATAATCTAAAGAGCTCTCTGCGACAGTATTCCAGAGTGCTTGTTTCTTCTATGTGATGTTGTGCATCATAAGAGTGGACACACTATAACTACCTAAATTTATTTGTGTTCTTTTATTTTTAATGCAGGATTCGGACACTGCATGTGACTTCACCCAGGTGCCTGTTGGGGTTCTTAGAATCATGACTGAGGACACGCCACCATTGATTAACAGCATTGCAATCATCCTTGAAGGAAACATTGTCATGGATGAGATTCCCACAACCTCTCAAGCACTTTGTCTTCTGTGGTTGGTAGAAGAGAGCAACTGGACTTGCTTGAAAAGTCTTGAAGACGTTTCGCCTCTCATCTGAAAGGCATCCTCAGTTCTGTCTGTCTAATAGGGAGTATCAAGTATTTATCCTCTCATGGATCATCATAGAATCTGAATCAGAATGCTGATGGCTGCATTGTAGGTGGCTGATGACACCCACCTCTGTTCAGTGATGGTCGTTCCAGGTTGACAAAAATGAACAATCCTCTCTGGCTAAGATGTCTGCCAGTTTTCTGGAAGTCCTCTCATACTCCTGCACCAGTCGAAGGGATCTCATCCCAAAGTGCGTAGAAACATATCTGTGAATATACTCAGTCATCCAGGTACATAGTAATCTGTGGTTGGTAGAAGAGAGCAACTGGACTTTCTTGAAAAGTCTTGAAGACGTTTCGCCTCTCATCTGAAAGGCATCCTCTCTGGCAGACATCTTAGCCAGAGAGGATCGTTCATTTTTGTCAACCTGGAACGACCATCACTGAACAGAGGTGGGTGTCATCAGCCACCTACAATGCAGCCATCAGCATTCTGATTCGGATTCTATGATGATCCATGAGAGGATAAATACTTGATACTCCCTATTAGACAGAACTGAGGATGCCTTTCAGATGAGAGGCGAAACGTCTTCAAGACTTTTCAGGCAAGTCCAGTTGCTCTCTTCTACCAACCACAGATTACTATGTACCTGGATGACTGAGTATCTTCACAGATACACTTTGTCTTCTGTTCGGCTTAATGTATGCACTCCATCTGGATTACCCCAAAGGTATGAAGAACACATTTGAGTTCATCCAGAAGATATTGTTGAACCTCGGACAACAAAAGCTTAGCCCAAAACTTCAAACATTAAAAAATGCTCTTTTGGGCTAGACGTTGTGTAGGGATAGCTTATACTGGCTTTCTACATACGTGTGGTGTGTGAATGAGTGCGAGTATGATGGGGCTGAACAATTAAACAAAACATTATTTAATATTTTATGCATGTATTTTTACTGTATTGAATTATGTTTTACTTTCATCTTTTTTTATGTTTTGATAATGAAACTGAGACAGAATACTTTTTTTTTTCAAAATTGAGGTCTCCATATTGTATTTTTAAGAAATAAGAAAACATATTTGATACACAACACAGTGAGAACAATCCCTCTAACAAAAATTATGAATCCTCACAATAACTGTCAAAAGAATAGCAGTGTTTTGTTTGTTTGGGTTTTTTTTTTTTACTCAGCCTCGTTTCATTTCATACTCATCTGGCTCAGTATTATGAAAGTGAGTTACTGCTACCTCATAATTGCAGAAAGGGAGTAGGTACTTGGGGAGCCAACAGTATTAAAAAAAAGTATCTATTGAGATACCTACTTGTTGTATTTGTTTGCTGTTTTTTGCATTTGAGATTGGAAAGCATAAAAAAAGTTTCAAGGCAGCAGAAGACACCCTAATGTAGGTCACATGACCCCGCCATCAGTGCAGGTATCCAGTGAGTAAAAACTGTTGAAAAAGAGTATGTGACGTTTAGTATTAGGGCCCGTTTACACGAGGACGCTGTCGGGTAAAAACAACTAAATATTTTATCAGAAGTGCCTTTCGTCTACACGGGGACGGCGTTTCCGAGGCTGAAAAACGGATCAAATTGAAAACGCCTTCCAGAGTGGATAAGTTAAAAACGGCCCCCATTGCATATCCGTCTAAACTACCCAATACGCGAAACTCTGCTCGGATCTGCTCACGTCGGGTACGCGTTTACGTCATACATATGTCATATACTGTACATGCCAGCCCGGGAAGTAAGAAAGTAAGTAAAAAAGTAAGAGCATGTCTGATTACATCGATCCAACGGACCTTCAAGCTGCCCTGTGTTTTAATGCAGTAGATGTGTTTTCCTGCTCACCCGCCCGGCTGGAGCTACTCAGTTTGGTGTCGCCAAGTTACACGCACGCGTGTGCGTGCACGCGCGCCGCCTATTCAAGCCGCTCGTGCAACCATAAACCCGAGACTGAAAACAAAACTAGCAGCCGAACGGGTTTATTTTGCTGAGATGGACACTGCTTTTTCTCTTCTTCACCGAAACAAGAGTGAGTGTTACTTAATAAAGGTAGATTAAAAGAGTTTCGGTTTGCTCCTGCTCCTCCCTCGAGCACTACAGTACCTCAGCCGGACCGGTGTTCTGTAAAGTTATCCTAGCAAGTTCGCATACAGACCATTTTATTATTCAAAACAAGTCATTACAAATTATTTGACTCGGCCAAAGACTTGACCAATATGCACAAAACATAAAAATCGGCAAATGCGTGAAATTCTCACCGATTTCCTATCAGCCCAGCTGATCGGTGGGACAAAACTACTGTTGAATTTTCCTACCCTCCTGGATTTCGCGCATGCGCAGTAGGCTTGGTAGGACAAATCCAAGAGGTAGGATAACTTTACAGAACAGCGGCGCAGATGTGCAGATCAGACAAGACGGAAGACGTTGCGCATGTGTGCAGACATAGCGGAGACATTTATGCGTCACCGTATAGACGCAGATTTCCTCCTTGAAAACGGTCGTGTAGACGCGGAAAAAAGTGAGAACGAAAACAGACTTTTGCGTTTTTGTTTCAGACCGTCCCCGTGTAAAGTGGGCCTTAGAGTGTAGTGTGCTTTTGCAACACATGTTGAACATATCAAAGTTGTTAAAGAGCTGACTTACATTTTGCTGCTTTGAAGGTGTATGTACAAGTACAGTTCTTTGTAATAATCCAGTTTTAATTATCAGGTTTTATTCAGGTTTTAAACTTTTACAGACTAAATGTTGCCAAGTCTGTTTGTTGCTGTGAGACATTCAGGAAAGTGTCCATTGTGAATCAAGGGCCTTCTGTTAGCTTATACCCAGACCAGTCAGCACACCTCACTCATGCTCATTCTCACTTTTACGCAAGTCTCACTCATTCTCTCATACATCACATACTGATTTTCACTCATACTCACTGACATACACTTTCTGTCTCACTCACACGCACACATGTACGCTCATACACTCAGTCTCTCTCACAAACACATAATATTGAGGAAATAATTTAGAGAAAGGTATAACTTAGCAGGAATCTGAAGCAATCAGCAAACTACAAGGAAGGATTTGCCTCTAACTGGCGTTAGCATCATTTATTCCCCCTGTTTCCTCTCCTCTGGTCACTGACTGGCCTGGTTCTCTACTAACAGAAGGGTTTGGACTAGGGCTGAAGGATTAATCACCATATGGCCAAGTACTATTATTCAAATTACAGTATATGTTTTTTTTTTTGATAGATGTCAAATTTGGTAAACCCCATTAAAAACTTAAGTATATGTGGTGCTAAAGAGATATTCTGACCTTTTATTTATCTATCACCCCCCAATTGTTCAGACAAACTCAACCTTTGATTATCTCTTTCTAGACAAGTTTCAGAATGAACAGCATGTTGGTTATTATTGTTGTTGTTTACAAATACTGAAATAAAAAAAAACATGTTTGTAATGCCATTTTGTGAACTCTTATTTTTAAGTTAACTAAACTAAGGTATGTTAAGTGCATTTATTTAAAATTAAGTACTGCTCACTTACTTTGGCACAGTATATTAAGTTAATGTGACTTATCTTTATTGAGTTTCTGTCAACTTTATTGAAGTGGATTACACTAAGATACCTCAAGTGAAGCATATTACAAATTTCAAGTGATGCCCGCTTGTTTTGACAGCATATATTAAGTTAATGTGACACAAAATATTTGAGTTGCAACAACTTGATTCGAATTTAACTGTACTGAGATACATTAAGTTTTTACAACTTCAAAAACAAGTACAGCTCAATTAAAGATAATAATTTCACACTACTTCACACAATTAAGTTCGTTTACTTGCTTTTCCCAAGGTAATCGGTTTCCTAAATTTCTTTAAGTAAACTCAACTTGTTAGAATTTACAGTGTATTCATATTTAAGTGAATAATCAATTCAGTCATCATAATTTAGCATTTTTAACCCAAGCAATCAAAAAGAGGAAATTTATTCAATATTTTCACTCATCTGTGAAGGAGGGGCTTTAATTCTTCATGATGTAGTTATTTTATATGTAAAGCAATTTTATAAAAGCATTTCAGTTGTAATAAAAAAAATTTCCACACTGGAGGCCAGATAAAGCAAGACGCTATCTTTATTCTTATTAAACATGACAAAAGAAGCATTGAGTGTTAGGTAAATGCAAAAAAAATAGTAAAATTAGAAAATTTTAGTTTTTGACCATAATGTCCCAAATGAGAGACCAGTTTCTGAGATGGACTATATATATATATATATATATATATATATATATATATATATAATCTCATTATCTCTAGCCGCTTTATCCTGTTCTACAGGGTCGCAGGCAAGCTGGAGCCTATCCCAGCTTACTACGGGCGAAAGGCGGGGTACACCCTGGACAAGTCACCAGGTCATCACAGGGCGACACATAGACACAGACAACCATTCACACTCACATTCACAGTCAATTTAGAGTCACCAGTTAACCTAACCTGCATGTCTTTGGACTGTGGGGGAAACCGGAGCACCCGGAGGAAACCCACGCGGACACGGGGAGAACATGCAAACTCTGCACAGAAAGGCCCTCGCCGGCCACGGGGCTCGAACCCGGACCTTCTTGCTGTGAGGTGACAGCGCTAACCACTACACCACCGTGCCGCCATATATATATATATGACATAATATGGATTACTACAGTTGTGGAATAGGGCTGTTTACTGTATTGTTATTATTTACTGTTTGATCTCAAATGCATTAAGAAGGCAAGAAATTGCACTAATTAACTTTTGATGAGGCGGCATGGTGGTGTAGTGGTTAGCGCTGTCGCCTCACAGCAAGAAGGTCCGGGTTCGAGCCCCATGGCCGGCGAGCACCTTTCTGTGCGGAGTTTGCATGTTCTCCCCGTGTCCGCGTGGGTTTCCTCCGGGTGCTCCGGTTTCCCCCACAGTCCAAAGACATGCAGGTTAGGTTAACTGGTGACTCTAAATTGACCGTAGGTGTGAATGTGAATGGTTGTCTGTGTCTGTCAGCCCTGTGATGACCTGGTGACTTGTCCAGGGTGTACCCCGCCTTTCGCCCGTAGTCAGCTGGGATAGGCTCCAGCTTGCCTGTGACCCTGTAGAACAGGATAAAGCGGCTAGAGATAATGAGATGAGATGAACTTTTGATGAGACACACCTGTTAATTGAAAAGCATTCCAGGTGACTACCTCATGAAGCTGGTTAAGATAATGCCAGTAGTGTGCAAAGTGTCATCAAGGTAAACACTGGATACTTTGAAAATTTTAAAATAAACATACATCCATCCATTATCTGTAGCTGCTTATCCTGTGCAGGGTCATGGAGAAGCTGGAGCCTATCCCAGCTGACTATGGGTGAGAGGCAAGGTACACCCTGGACAAGTCGCCAGATCATTGCAGGGCCGACACATAGAGACAAACAACCATTCACACTCACATTCACACCTACAGTCAACTTAGAGTCATCAGTTAACCTAACCTGCATGTCTTTGGACTGTGGGGGAAACCGGAGCACCTGGAGGAAACCCGTGCAGATACGGGGAGAACATGCAAACTCCACAAAGAAAGGCCCTCGTTGGCCACTGGGCTCGAACCCAGGACCTTCTTGCTGTGAGACGACAGTGCTAACCACCGTGCCACCCCTAAAATAAATGTTTTTTTAACACTTTTTTGTTTACCACTTAATTCCATACGTTATTTCATCGTGTTGATGTCTTCAGTATTGTTCTACAGTGTAGAAGTCAAAATACTGAAAAAAACTATGAATGAGAAGTTTGGGGTGCACAAACTTTTGACTTGGCCTGTATGAGTAAACTGTATATGGGTTGTTTTACAATCAGGGTACAAAATTTGTGTCACAGGGGTCCAAAATTCAAATTGATTCAAACTGGTTCTTGTACCAGTTTTTAAGTGAAGGACAAGTTAAAGAACAGATTTCAGGTAATTTTTTGACATATGTGTATTAGGGTGCATCAGTTGCCCCCTAAAAATGAAAAGTTCCTCCGATCATGATGCATTTTTGTTTTTATGTTCCTTTTGGTAAGAAAACACACTGGGTGAAATATTTTGACAAAATTCAAAGTTTAATGGTGGCACCAGGAGCTCAATGTTATGGAAAAAGCTGCTATTTTATGACTTTGATGACAAAATTTCGATCACTTTTCATGAAACATTATGGCACCTTATAGAGTATACCAAATATCTTAGATACACATTTTAGTACATATTCTAAATATATTATCAAGCACAGTTTGAGTTTTAGCTGTTCATTGAATCATTGTTCAATTACTTTTAAACAATACAAATGTATTATGAATCACATTAATGCTTCTCAATCCCTTGCAAAGGTTCTTAACATGATCTCTGGGTCACAAGAAATCAAGAAATGGAGTCCAACATTGTGATTCAAACCTCACGCGAAAACATAAAATAAGCGTTTTTTGGCAAAAAATGAACCTCATGGTGCCACCATTAGACTTTTGAATATGGTCAAAAAATTTTACAGGATATCTTTATTGGTGAAAAGGAACACCCAAACAAAAATGCATCAGATTTTATGAAAGTGAGGGCAACTGATGCACCCTAATGTGTATGGTAGTTTTGTGTAATCTGTTATAAGATGGGAGAAATAAATGAAGTGATGATTCTCGGAGAGGACATTTTTTTTGACAATTCAGAATCCACTACTTCCATAGTGCTTTTAAATATAAGGCTGTAAGCTTTGTGTTATCTCATCTTCTCTAGCCGCTTTATCCTTCTACAGGGTCACAGGCAAGTTGGAGCCTATCCCAGCTGACTACGGGTGAAAGGCGGGGTACACCCTGGACACGTCGCCAGGTCATCACAGGGCTGACACATAGACACAGACAACCATTCACACCTACGGTTAATTTAGAGTCACCAGTTAACCTAACCTGCATGTCTTTGGACTGTGGGGGAAACCGGAGCACCCGGAGGAAACCTACACGGACAACATGCAAACTCCACACAGAAAGGCCCTCGCCGGCCACGGGGCTCGAACCCGGACCTTCTTGCTGTGAGGCGACAGCGCTAACCACTACACCACTGTGCCATCCAGCTTTGTGTTAGTTGTCTCTAATATTTATGTCCCAATATCTTGACCACATTTTAGGATGAAAATAATCATTTTAGATATGTTATTTTATATTGAAAAATTAGCTGTCTCGGAGAGGACTTTTTTTGACACAATTACTAATTTGATCAAAATAGTCTGAAAACTTACTGGCATTCAACATTAAAACTTAACTATGTTTCCAATGATATGGAATCAAATATGTGTTTTATGGTATAAAGAATGATTTAAGTGCATCCCTTTTGGAGCTACCTGTGGCCAAAAAAGCACTTTTTCTAAATGACACGAGTAATTTTGCTAAATATGACGCATATTGCCATACATTCACCAAAAATAACGTTATCACCATTTTTTTTTGCATGGTAAATAGAGCTATCACAGGGCTACAATAAACAACCAAGTTTATTTAGTCAAGCCTTTGGATATTGAAGATAATAAGTGTTAAATGTGATTTTTAGCTTGCATACCCTGATTGTAAAACAACCCTTATGTATCAAAAGTGGTGCAGGATCAGTATAACGCGCGAGCGCACATCTTCATGACGCAAAAGGTATGACGTCACAATTGACACACAAAACAGAGTGAATCAGAATGTTTACTGGAACAAATCTGACAGTCAGTCGGTCAGAAAGAGCGGAAGAGAAAACCGCTTTTACAGAGAACGGTGAGCTGTTTATTATTATTATTATTATTATTATTATTATTATTATTGGTTTGACATTTAAAAAAAAAGTGGCTTAAACATGCCGTTTGTCCGACATTAGAAGTAAACATGATGATGATGATAATAATAATCATAATAACTGGGCTTCAGACAGGATGCTGAAGAAAGTCCTGATGGTAATAATCATGATCCTAATAAACTGATTCACGACAGTTTCAAACATGTGTGAAGTTAATTATCTCACTGTAAACCTCGTAAGTCATGATAGAAATTAACAGAACTACTTGACAAGAATGTTCATACTTAACTTTTAACATAATGGCTGTTTAGTTTGGGTGGCACGGTGGTGTAGTGGTTAGCGCTGTCGCCTCACAGCAAGAAGGTCCGGGTTCGAGCCCCGTGGCCAGCAAGGGCCTTTCTGTGTGGCGTTTGCATGTTCTCCCCGTGGGTTTCCTCCGGGTGCTCTGGTTTCCCCCACCGTCCAAAGACATGCAGGTTAGGTTAACTGGTGGCTCTAAATTGACTGTAGGTGTGAATGGTTGTCTGTGTCTATGTGTCAGCCCTGTGATGACCTGGCGATTTGTCCAGGGTGTACCCCGCCTTTCACCCGTAGTCAGCTGGGATAGGCTCCAGCTTGCCTGCGACCCTGTAGAACAGGATAAAGTGGCTAGAGATAATGAGATGAGGCTGTTTAGTTTATGTGTCAGTAGCGCGCTTGTGTACGTTTGTAAACTTTGGTTAATACTGTGCAATTGTTATCATAAAAAACTCTGTTTTGATTGGCTGAGCGAACTCGGTGTGCGCATGCACTTTTGTCAACAAAAGTGTCTCATCTCATCATCTCTAGCCGCTTTATCCTGTTCTACAGGGTCGCAGGCGAGCTGGAGCCTATCCCAGCTGACTACGGGTGAAAGGCGGGGTACACCCTGGACAAGTCGCCAGGTCATCACAGGGCTGACACATAGACACAGACAACCATTCACACTCACACCTACGGTCAATTTAGAGTCACCAGTTAACCTAACCTGCATGTCTTTGGGGGAAACCGGAGCAACCGGAGGAAACCCACGTGGACAACATGCAAACTCCGCCCAGAAAGGCCCTCGCCGGCCACGGGGCTCAAACCCGGACCTTCTTGCTGTGAGGCGACAGCACTAACCACTACACCACCGTGCCGCCCTCAACAAAAGTGTATTTAATAATAATGTGAACGATGAAACAATTATTGAACTCGGTTTTCACGAAATATCGTAATTTGTGTCCCGCAAGCAATTATTTGCCTCCAATTATTATCCAATTATTTGCATTAGGAATTTTTAAAGAAATAAAGCCAACTGTTTAAGTTTAGTTGACTGAATTTCCTTCAGCTCATCCTCCACTAAAACAAACAATAGCCAAATGCAAAAATCTGACTTCATCCTTTCATAATAATCATCTATAATCACTACACATAATATAATACAACATATAATCACTAAGACTAAATCCAAATAAGCTGTTAATATTAACACTGTATGTAACACTGTCACTTTAGGTGTTGCGTGATTTTAATCTCCATCCATTTGTCAGATCCTCCTTTCTGTTTCTTTGGGTAAAAAGATGTCTGTGACCGAGAAGCATGAGAATCCCACAAAAAGGATGACTCCTCGAAAGATGCTGTTGAGGACGAACGCCATGGCAGAAGGTCCATTGGAGACTCAGCAGGTGTACAAACTGCTGTATTGGGTCAACCAGAAAAATCAAGCAGAGATTGAGAAAATTCTGCTTTTGGGCGTCCCCGGTCTGCTCAACCTGACAGAGCCGAAAGAGGGGCTCAGTGCCCTGCACCTGGTTTCGGTGGCCAATGATCTGGACATGGCTAATTTCCTCCTGTCTCTGAACGCTCATCCTGATGTGCAGGACAAAAGGGGACGGACTCCAGTGATGCTCGCTGCAGAACTTGGTCATATCAGCATGGTGCAGCTTTTGGCCAGTCATCAAGCCAGCATGACCATAGTGGACAAAGAGGGCAAAGGTGTGCTTGTGTTTTCAATATTTGTGTTCGAATAATTAAGTTAGTCCACAAAATTGAGTCGTACATGAGCTGATAGCCAACAAGATGCGTAGCACCGAGTTGGCTATAAGCCATGTATGATGAGATTGAGTGGAATAACTGTTTTATTTTATCCACATTCACTGGATTTTGAGAAACAGACCATTTTTATTTTTAGCAAATTCAATTAAAAAAAAACTTTATACAAAACATCGGACAAAATCATTTCCACTTAGAATGTAAACAAACCGGCAAAATGACAGTAGGAATTTGTGAAAAATGCAATAATAATAATAATTCTTGAATATTTTTTAAAGATACGTTCTTACCATTAAATACTTTTATTCCATATTTTGTTGCTTTTTTTGTATTTTTTTATATTTTGTTTTTGAGTAGAGTTTTTATTTAGTTCTTGGTTAGTTCCGCAACACGCTTCGCCATTTTATTTTTCTCTACTCATGGTATATGAGCTAATATCCTAGTAGTAGAGTAGCCAATCAGAGCACGCAATTGCTCATATCCAATGAATGTGGATAGAATTTCTATTATTTCGTAGATAAGTAAAGAACAGTCAAAGATTAGACATTAAATAATTGTCATTTTTCTCTTTTGTCTTTCGTTCCATACAGGATTGCTGTTTTACTGTTTTGGCCCAACGAAAATGCACACACAAATCCTGGAGATGGTGATTAACCTGGATGCAGATATTCACAATGTTTCCTCCACGGGGAAATCTGTGTTCATGTTTGCCTGTGAACATGCAATGGATTATGAGCACCTCTGCATACGGCTTTTAGAGAGTGGAGCCGATCCCAACGTCACTGATCCTGTATGTGTTATCATAGTGTTAATGCTTAACCTCTCATTTTTAACCAGTTTGTCTCGTATCTCAAAAAGATGAATATTTCTATTAAAGACTCTTAGGGGTATGTCACACTCCGGAGAAGTCTGGAAAATACAGTAATGTGGTGTTGTCTGTCTGTTTTCCAGGTGACTGGCTACACGGCTCTGATGGCGGCAGTGAAAGCCGGATCTGTGGCGTTGGTGAAAGCGATCCTGCAGCGCGGAGGAAACCCAAACAGAGTTGACAAGATACGACTGACTGCTGCTCACATTGCAGCAGGCAAAGGTTTCTTCAAGGCAAGACAGGGTTTCTGTAAACTAAGAAAATATTTCAAATGATAGAACAGGAACACCATGGCTATGATTACTATCTCAGGTGAAGTCCGTGATGTCAGCTGAATGATTATTAATATTGTTTTATTTTCTCAGATGCTGATGATGTTGTCAGCGTACGCAGCTGATTTCAGCATGACGACCGTGCTTGGAAACACGGCAGTGCATGTAGCTGCAGCTGAAGGCCAGACACACTGCTGCAGGTTTCTGTTTCAGAGAGGTGGGTTACAGTTCTGTTAGAATGCAGGCACTTACAGATGTATGCACGGAAGAGCGAAACAAAGAGCGAAAACTTGGAAGAAATAGCAAAGGCTCAGAAATACGAGAGGCAGTCAGAAAAGATACAAGGCTTGGTATGAACTGAGCTAGCAGGATGATACTTCGCAATGGTGTGTTAGTTTGGGGAGTTTAAATAGAGGGACAGGTGATTAGGGAAATGAGAGACAACTGAGATTCAGTAGGCTGGAGACAGAGGGCACCGTGTGTCTTGGGACTTGTAGTTCAGGGTATCCATCTTTGTAGTTTTCTCAGTGGGTTTACTGACAGAAAACACCCCCCATCCCCCCACCTCCAGGAGCTACATTTTTTCTTGGAAGACCCCTACCTCTGGGTGCTGGTTTGTTGGGATATTGGGCATGAAATTCCTGTTTTAGAAGAGGATCTAGGGGGGCGTCATGGCTCAGGTGGATAAGGCGCCATACCATAAATCCGGGGACCCGGGTTCGATTCCGACCCGAGGTCATTTCCTGATCCCTCCCTGTCTCTCTCTGCCACTCATTTCCTGTCTCTACACTGTCCTATCCAAATAAAGGTGAAAAAAGCCCCCAAAAAAATCTAAAAAAAAAAAAAAGAAGAGGATCTAGAATGTCCTTGTCCCTGACCCAACTTTGTTCCTCGGGTCCATATCCTTCCCAGTCTACCAGGTACTCAACTTGGCCTCCGCTTCATCTTAAGTCGAGGATCCTGTTAACCTGGTAGATGAGTTCTCTCTCTAGATCGAGTGTAGTGTGCTCCTGGACTGGTGTGTTGCTGGCAAGGGGCCCCAGGATAGCAGGTTTTAGCTGTGATACATGGAAGGTAGGAGATACTCAGCTGTGAGGGGGAAGTTCAAGGCAGTATGATACATCATTAATGCTGTGTACAACTTTGAATGGCCCAATGTAGTGTGGCTGGAGTTTTCTACAGGTGTTAGGCTCTCAACCTTTCCATGAAGCTTGTCCAGAAGCATGAAATGAACTGAGAGCCCCGGTCACTGACTATGTTCTCGGGGATGCCATAGTACCTAAATATTTGTTGAAATAACAGTTCTGCGGTTTGAGAAGCTGTGGGGATGCCTGGCAACAGGATGAGTCTAAGTACCTTAGAGAATCGGTCATATGGTGGCGTTAGCTTGAGAGGGACATAAATCAGTGATAAAGTCAATGGCTAAGTGTGACCAGGGTCTTTGAGGAATTGGGAGGGGGCATAACTTGCCAGTGGGGGGGGGGGGTGTTCTTGGAACTTTAGCTTGGGCACATTCAGAACATGAAGCGATGAACTGGTTTATTTCTGTGAGCATGTTCTCCCACCAATATTTGTTTTTTAACATCTGGTATGTGCGTTGATTGCCCAGAAGTCCTGTGGCAGGAGATGCGTGTGCCCAGGTGATGAGTCTGCTGCAAAGATGCTTGGGTACGTAGAGGAGACCAGGTGGGAGATGAATGGGACAAGCTTTAGGCTGTGACTTCTATATTTCTTTGTCCAGTTCCCAGGTAATGGATTGTATGAAGCATTGTGGTGGAAGGATAGGATGAGAAGCTGAGTCTTGGTATGTTGGATCAAAAGTTCTGGATAGGGCATCTGCTTTGGTATTCTTAGAACCTGGGCAGAATGAAATGGTGAAGTTGAATCGGATAAAGAATAATGCCCACCTGGCCTGACATGGATTTAACCTTTTGGCTTTCCGGAGATATTCTAGGTTCTTGTGATTCGTGAGGATTATGAAGGCATAAGTAGCTCCCTCTAGCCAATGCCGCCACTCCTTAAAGGCTAGTTTAATGGCGAGTAGTTCTCTGTTCCCCACATCATAAATCCTCTTGGCTGAAGATAACTTCTTCAAAAAGAAAACTACTGGGTGTAGCTTCTGTTTCTCCCCAAAGTGTTGGGAAAGAATGGCCCCTACTCCAGTGTCCAATGCGTCCACTTCTATGATGAATGGCTTGGTAGGGTCAGGATGCTGGAGTATGGGAGCTGAAGTGAAGGCAAACTTGAGCTTGCTGAAGGCTTCCTCTGCTGCCGAGTTCCAATGTAGGCTCTTGGGACCCTTCTTCAGTAATGCTGTCAAGGGGGCTGCCAGAGAGCTGAAACCTCAAATGAACCGGTGATAGAAATTCCCAAAGCCCAAGAGCCATTGAAGGTCCTCAATGGATTTTGGGGTTGGCCAGGATGTGACTACTGATACTTTAGATGAGTCCATGCCTACTCCTTCTGCGCTGATGACATAGCCGATGAAAGAGATTTTGCTTTGATGAAACTCACACTTTTCAGCTATGACGTAGAGATTGTTTTCCAGTAGAAGCTTGAAAATAGCTCTGACGTGTTCCTGGTGACTTCTGTTATCGGAGGAGTATATCAGGATATCATAAATGTAGGACATGCCATATTTACCCAGCATGTCCCGTAGCATGTCATTGATCAGGCACTGGGACACGCTGGGAGCCAAAAAAAGGCCATAAGGCATTACCCGGTACTCGAAGTGTCCCGCGATCATGCTGAAGGCTGTCTTCTATGATCAGATTGTATGCACTGCGGAGGTCCAGCTTAGAAAAATATCTTTGCGGATCTTGGCTGCTCCAGAGCCGCTGGGACCAGGGGAAGTGGTTAAGGGTATTTAACCATGACCTGGTTTGGACCGCTAATCTATGCAAGGCCTTAGTCCACCTCCTCGTTTCTCCACAAAAAAGAAACCAGCCAACAGGAGACTTGGATGGGCGGATATATCCCTGTTTGAGGGCCTCCTGAATATACTCCTCCATGGCAACTTGTTCCTTCTGGGACAAAGGATAAATAAGACTGTGTGGTGGTGACATAGCTGGTAGTAGGTCAATCGCACAGTCATATGACTAGTGTGGAGGTAGCCTGTAGGCTTTCCCCTTACTGAAAACTTCCGATAGATCCCGATAACACTCAGGAACGTTTTCCAGGGAGTCTGGTTGAGGACTTTCTCCTGAGGTGGACAATACTTGGAGCTGAGGACGAGAAAGACAGCTCTGGAAACACATGAGTGACCACTGAAGAATTTCCTTATTTTGCCAAGAGATCAAAGGATCGTGCAGCTGTAGCCAGGGATATCCAAGAACAATGTCATGGTCAACGGTAGTGGTCATGTACAGGGAAATGAACTCTTTGTGTAACGCTCCCACTTGAAACTGGACTGGTTGGATGCGTGTGGTGACGAGTCCATCACCTATGGGTCCTCCATCGATAGCCTTAATGCTGACTGCACTGTGCAGAGGGGTGGTAGGTAGATTGAGCTTCTGTATGATGGTGCTGCTAATAAAGTTCCCCTCTGCCCCTGAGTCAATAAAAGCAGAAAGGACATAGGTGGAGGACGATACCCTTAGCACTACTGGAATCTTAAAGGATTTAGAGTTCAGTTCTCTCACCGGTAATGTAGATTTTGCTAGTGTCTCTGCTGGAGATTCACGGACTGGACGGACTAGACAGTGCCGGATGTTATGCTCGGTGCTCTTGCAGTAAAAGCATAAGCCCTCCTTACGTCATCTCACACGCTCAGTATGGGTTAGCCTAGTGCGTGACACCTTCATAGATGAGCTGTCCTCAGAAGGCTGCACAGACCGGGTGCTTTCGTGGAGAGAGGGTTAGCACTTTAGCAGTTGGTCTAGATGGATAGTTAGGTCAATGAGGGGGTCCAGGGTGAGGTTCTCATCTCTTTAGGCCAGTTCACTGATGACTTCAGAGCACGGACCTTGGCAAAACACTGCCTTGCGGGCTGGGTCGTTCCATCCACTGGCAGCCGCTAACGTCCTGAAGTCCAGGGCATATTCAGCAACACTTTGAGAAGTGTTTAAAAATAAAGGTATCTCTATTAAGGATATTGTAGCAAAGCAAGAGAACAGTCACCTTATCCTGCCTTGAACCCAGCTCTATAGGGTGCCAAACCTCACCTTGACCACAAACCCCAAGGAGCCAAGCTCGGTGGTATGGTAGTCAGAGCACATACTCAACTGTAGTGATGGGCACTCCGTCACAATACAAATGATTCCCGATCTCCCGTAGCCTAAATTGTAGCCATAGTTGAATTGATTACGTAGCCTAAATGAGTAGCCTTAATCAAAATGTGTAGTTCGCTACACATCACAACAAATTACTGACACTTTGGTAACATTACCATAAGCCTACAGCTTTCCATAGCCAGCTACTCTGTGGGATAACATACAGTACCAATTTGTGTGTAAGTTAGCTTATGCCGTTGAACTGTTAGAATTTTACCTCAGCTGGATTTCTGTTATAGCAACACTACATCTAGCAACAACTTCAGCTCACTGATTGGTGCTGCACTGAGCTTTCTCCTGCTAGCATTGGCCGCAGTAGGCTACGGTTTGTTAGGTCAACTGCTACATTTCAATACAGTGTGACTAGCAATGCTATGTCATATACAACATCGCAAAATGTCACTTACACATTTAAAGGCTAAATAACAGATGACAAACAATGTCACTTAGGCCTACAAGAACAGACTATGGTTCACCTGTCCAGGAGCAGATTAAGCAATCTGTCAAAGCTGAAGGAATGACTTTAGTTTAGGCAAAGATTCTAGCGCTACGCTAAAAAGTTGTTCCTCAGCTTCATCAATCAAAACACTGGAAAGGCTATCACCAGAGGTGTTCTAGTACAGGGGTTCTCAACCTTTTTTACTTTAAGTCCCACTTTACTTTAAGGCATTTTCTGCCTATTCATACTTGTAACGAGTCGGGGCCCATTAAAAAAGATCCCCAAATATTTTTGCTTATCTATTCTATTAGAATCTAATAATCTATTGTAAAGTGTATTAACGGAATGCAACACCACTCCCTGTTACAGATGGGAGCCCAGGAATTAAATAAATGCAATAAAAACATTTTTTTTTTAATTGTAGGTATTGTATTTAAACTGTATGGATGTGCCAAAAGCCAAACGATACATGTAGGTCATTCTCAGTCAAAAGGGATTAATGATCCAAAAATGGAGTCTGGTCCATTAACACAAGAACTTATTACCATGTTTGTGTACAGCAAACAAGCAGGTTATTAAAACCAAGAAGTACATTCATAAGAAGTGGATATAGAAACCATTCAATGGGATTAGATCCTTACACGCTAACAAAGAAGGATTTTTCCTGTGAAAGAAAAGTTTACTAGCTAAATTTGACATGAGTAGAATAAATTTTGATCCTATTGTAGCTGTAACTAAATACAAAAACAATAGTTATGCATACTAATTAATTAAATTAATGTGAAGATAATTAACAGATAATCAACAGATTTTAAGGTTTTTTTTTATTTTTTGTCTTTTGTATTTGTAATTATTTGTATATGTACATGCACAACCCCACCAGCTCTGCTGATCAAATTATCATGTTTAAATAAAGTTATTAATTCGTTATGAGTTGGAAAATTATCCATCCACTGAGTTCCCCGAAATCTCAAACTACCTGGTGCTGCAGACATCGTTCTACACGGACACGCAGATGAAAACCTGGAAGAGCATGGAGGAGTACAACTTTTTATATGTGACTGGGTTAAAGAGCTGGGGATCAGGACACTTGAAGATAAATCCTGTATCATTTTTGCCTGGGTAAGGAGGAATTTCTGGGCTTTTTGTGCGCATCTTTGCGATGGTTGCTGGGACACTACAAGTTTTAGTATCAGGTGTAAACAAACGACAGCCGCTGGATTCCCAATCCTCCCTGCTCTTCTCTTCCAGCAGGCATCACAGATCCATATAATTTACCCACAAACATATTTATTTATCTCTCTCTCTCTCTGTGTGTGCTTGCATGCGCTCTCTGTGTGTGTGTGTGTGTGTGTGTGTGTGTGTGTGTGTGTGTGTGTGTGTGTGTGTGCGTGCATGTGCGCTCTCCATGTGTGAGTGCATGCACATGCATGGGTTAAATGGAGAGGAGGAATGTGACAAAATAAAGACTTGTTCATCTTAATTTACCCACAAATGTATTTATTCCACATGAAAAGTGTTTGGCAAACCAGCTACCGGATTTGGGACACAACAACATCCTGAACTATTTAGTATTTGGCTTCAAACTTGAAAAAAATTGGACCGCAGCCCAGTGGTTCAGAATTTCTGGTCTAGACTATCCTGGTACTCAACCCAGACATATAAATAAATGGTTTTGCTGCGTGCACTGACTGCCATTCGCAACCATACATAAAGCCACATTCTAGGTGCTGGTCGCTAAATGGCACTGTTGTGTGATTTGACCTCAATTCTGTTCCTGGCATGATACTGCAGGCTTTTATGTGTGACTTTTGCCTGTTGGGTTGCAGGTCTGTAGTTAATAGCCGTATTGCTAATATTCTAACTTCAGCTGCTATCTTGTTCAATATTAGGCATTTTTTGTTGTGCAGTAAAATTAAATATTTCTCTGAACTGACTATTTCCAGTGTTTTAATTGAAAATCTAATTTTGCCCTTTAAATTTTGCCGCTTGCATATTTGACAAGGTAAAAAACAGCAAATTTAATAATGTTGAAATACGCCTAAATCAGCCCAAGATGCCACCAGAATGCACCATTTGAAGTCTCTAATTTCAAAATTTTCCAGGGGAGCATGTCTCCGGACCCCCCTAGCAGCCAGTCCTTACAGGTTGGGCTCTGCATCAGTAGCACCGCATCAGTAGCACCGCTCTGATATTTTTTTTCTGGGGAAAGCCCTGAAACTGAATGCATAGCTAGTGATAACTTTCAGCTAATTATGTGAGCAAAAACCACCACTAGTCAGTTATATCCCATTCAGTCTCTATGGATTGGTGGTTAGCTAATGGCAGTTTACACTTAGCTGAAAAAAAATCAATGTCTTAATTACAGCCTGAGCACATAAAAATAAAATGTTTGTTGGTTTTCTAAGTATTTGATGAGGTAAATTCACCACTTTGGGTTTGCACATAACAACCTACCGACATAAAAAGATATAAGTTGTCTCTCTTTTTCTTCGCTCCACTGCCGTTGAGATGCTGCCATCTTTGTTGAAAATTTCAGACGCTCTCAGGTGGTCATGTGATTCGCTTCTAGCACTCTGATTGGATGATCTTAAAAAGGTGCCCAAAACGATCAAAATTGTTCAGATAAAAATTATATTGCCCAATCTCAAAGGGAAAGTGTTGAAGCGCAATTGCCCAGCAACATCACCTGGCAACATTGCCCAAAAAGTTGCCCCATGTATCATCACCTTAACTGATTCTGGTTGCTAGGCAGAAATGGACAAAAGTTGTGACCAAGAAACAGGCACATTTCAAAATTTCTACAGGAATTTTCGAGTATAATTTACTGTTTATCTTTTATTATCAGGTTGCAACGTGATGACGAAGAATACGCTGGATTTACTTCCAAGTCAGATTGCTAAAAAAAATGGCCACAAAGCTACTCTGAAGGAACTGAAAAATGCAGAGAACTCTTTGAGCTCTGGAAGCCTACCTGCCATCTCTGAAGCCAGGCTGCACGATTGGTCACTTGAGCATAAAAGAGTGCTGAAGAAGGCCTTCCAAGTTGCTGAGGGTGAAGACTTTTCTGGGGAGCTTATTAAACTGGAGACATTTGTGTCTGTCCTGCAGGCGCATCACGCTCCTATAGATGCCGATCATCTGAAAAGTGTCGCAACCATGCTTGACATGAATTATGGCAAAATTGCCATCAGTGACTTCTTCAAGGGACATGGTTTCCTGCCAGAAAACTATGCCTTCTCATGCTACGAGCGTATCAAATCGACAGGAGGCAAAACGGAGGCAAAGAAAAAAGAGTGCCCTCTGCCCATTGACACAAAACCTCCAGATATGATGCAGGAAACTGACACGATCCCGCAGTCCATGAGTATCAGTGCTGACTCCCCTGACGACCTGTCTTCGCACTTGGATGAGCCCAAGGAAATTTATGTCAACATCAGCCGATGTGTGAGAACAAATGACTTTAAGTCACTGAGGTTAGCGTTTAGCCAACATGTCCCTGTGGACATTAGGGATTGTTTTTACAAAACGCCACTCATGATTGCCTGCAATGGAGGGAACTACAAGATGGCTCATTTCCTCATTTCACACAGGTAGGTAGGACCACAGTTTGGTTTTATTCAGTACACTGTAACCATAGCAATGCTGTTATTACTGATTCTAAGCTAGTACTCATTAAATATCTATATTTCGAAGGGAAATCGCAGTTCGTTACCATTTAGTTTACTGTAAGCAGCAACCTCTACAAGACAAAATTACACTAAATCTGTCTTGAATCTGTGTTTCCAGGGCGAATGTGAACACGTTCGATCAGTTTCAATGGACTTGCCTACATCACGCCTGCTTCGGTGGGCATGAAAGCATCATCAAGCTTTTACTGAAGCATGGTGCTGTTATAGATGCCACGACCTCAAATGGAATGACGCCACTAATGAGGGCCATCCAAAGCTGCAAATTCAGCTGTGTGGATCTGCTCTTGAAATCCGGCGCAAACATTGAGGCCACAAACAAACGTGGTACCGAATTTGTCTTTAGTTTATTTCTGTGCTAATCAATATAAATAATTGTGATACAAAAAAAGGAGCCAGAAAGCCCTTCCTTATTACTGGGACTCCTCCTGATGTCCATACCTGTCAACCCAAAAGGAATAGCCATAAATATTTTGGATTTTTTGTGGCTACTGCCTCACATAGAGGCAGTAGTCACTATGTCATCGTGTTGTAAGAATGTAAGAATGAGTGTAACAATAGTGCACTGCGCATACACGTGTTCCGATTAAAATGGCCGGTGAGTGTATATAATTCGGTTCACCATTCGAAATAAATGGACTAGACTAAAGAAATTGCTTTCAGACATGTTTATGCTTATTACCGAGGGAAAGTGCATTCCTATTTTAAAATATACTCCAGGTTGTCCCTCTTTCCTTGCCTTCTTCAGCCAGTGGTCCCATGTGTGATGTAGATGTGACGCACTTCTGAGTTGTTAGAGGAAGTTGTCAAAAAGAGTATTGAGGCCACTAAGCCCTAGCGCTGGGCCTTTTCTGGGAAATAAGAGTTTGGGTCATGGCGACAGCGTGTGTATGTCAGTCTCAGTTCAGAGGTTTCAGTTTCAAAAACTGTAAGAGGTAAGAGTAGAATAATATAAAGTACAGACACTTGGTATATTTTACTTCTGTGATTTTTTAAATTGTTAATTTTTGTGGCTACTGCCTCATAGAGTAAATATATATACTATATTTACTGTATGGACATGGTATCAGAAAACAATTTTATTTATAAACAGTAGCCACATGTACCCATAGGGTATCTATTTTTTATTTTTGTCAGGCTTACGGGTGTATTCTAATAGTCTTACGGATTCCTGGTTTTTCGCCAAAATGTTTTTATTCTGCAGATATTTCTTCTTTGTGGTTACAGTGTGCATTACATGCAAAACACGCAATAGGTGGCTTGCATCCAACATCACATCCACCTCATTAGATATGCAAGACATGAAGTGGTAATCAGCTGAGCTCACTGTCCACAAAGTGTTACTATGGCTGAAGCGCCTTGCTAGTTGTTAAAATGCCCTACACTTGCGTTGTTTTGTGCAGTTTGAATCGAACAAACCATGAAACTGCTAACAGTTTCTTTGGGGTTCCCCGTGAAGTGATAAAGGGTGAAAGAGCAAAGGATTTTAACAAAAGATGACGAGAAAGATGGTTCTTGAACTTTTCACTGCGATGGAAGGGAGCCAAGTCTAAGAACGCTCAAGTTTACTGTGGTCACTTCGTGAAAGGTTTATAAATTCCTCTGATATATTTCATTTGGATTCGCAAATCACTTTTCTCACCATTTTCCGTTATTTCGTGATGTTTTGAAGTTCAGGAGACGCTTAAGTCCTCAGATGTGTTTTTGTTTACTGTTTGATCGTGGTCACCATATTGTAAACTAATGCATATACTGTATAACATGCATAATACCCAGGTCTTTAAAGGGGTTTCTGTGGATCTTTGTGAATGATTTACCTGAAAGAGAATGGCAGGGAGGATTAGGGATCGAGCAGCTGTGGTTTATTTACACAAAATACTAATTCTTGTAGCATCCTAGCAATCATCGCAAAGACGTGTACAAAAAGCCCAGAAATTCCTCTTTACCTGGACAAAAACAATACAGGATTTATCTTGTAGTGTCCTGATCCCCAGATCTTTAATCCAGCCACATATAAAAAGTTGTACGCCTCCATGCTCTTCCAGGTTTTCATTTGTTTGTCCGTGTAGAACGATGTCTGCAGCGCTGGGTAGTTTGAGGTGTCGGGGAACTCAACAGATGGATAATTTTCCAACTTGTAGGAAAAATCCTTCTTTACTAGCGTGGAAGGATCTATCCCATTGCAAAGGGCAACTTTCTGAAGGGATCTTGACCGTGCATTGGTCTCTAAATTGTGAAAATATTCAGAGATGGTTTTACTAGCTCTTTACAGCCAAATTGGTTCTGGTTCTGCTGGGCTACTGCATAAACTCCACAGATGGGATGTAACATGTAGGCGCAAGTCAACTGAGCAGGATCTAAATTTTTGAACAGGAATTTTTGGATGATGTTATCCAGGTCAAGGGCGGCACGGTGGTGTAGTGGTTAGCGCTGTCGCCTCACAGCAAGAAGGTCCGGGTTCGAGCCCCGGGGCCGGCGAGGGCCTTTCTGTGTGGAGTTTGCATGTTCTCCCCGTGTCCGCGTGGGTTTCCTCCGGGTGCTCCGGTTTCCCCCACAGTCCAAAGACATGCAGGTTAGGTTAACTGGTGACTCTAAATTGACCGTAGGTGTGAATGTGAGTGTGAATGGTTGTCTGTGTCTATGCGTCAGCCCTGTGATGACCTGGCGACTTGTCCAGGGTGTACCCCGCCTTTCGCCCATAGTCAGCTGGGATAGGCTCCAGCTTGCCTGCGACCCTGTAGAAGGATAAAGCGGCTAGAGATAATGAGATGAGATGAGGTTATCCAGGTCAACTGTCTGTAGTCTGGAATCCATCTGCCTGACCACTACTTCATTCACCGGAAGTAAACTCACAAGCAAAAGTCACATGACTGAATACAACCTTTTGACAATCAAAATGGAAACCATCGTGTTACACAGACAGAGGGTCCCGTTCGTAGCATCTTGTCTATTATCGTCCCGTGACCAGGTTTGCTCAGCGCTTGAAAGTTCAGACTTTGACATCATACTTAAAAGACAAGCATCCACATGAAACCGAATGTTTCACGCCATCGTGAGCTGAACAAAAGAGCCCAGAGCTGTTCTGTTTTTCCAGTCAAGTAGTTTTGAAAGAGTATTCAACACAGAGAAGTGATGGGAACCCTGGTGAAAAGAATGAGGTACAACGGAAGGTTTGTTCCTGAATGGGTTGATCTATTGAAAGGGCAGATTGTTCCCTGTTTTAGAAAATAGTTCAAATGTTTTACTATTCATCTGTACATTCCACTTGTAGTTTCTTTTCAAATAAATACAATATACACACACTTGTGCACTCATATTGACCCTAATTCTGAAAAAGACATCCATCCATTATCTGTAGCTGCTTATCCTGTCCTACAGGGTCGCAGGCAAGCTGGAGTCTGTCCCAGCTGACTATGGGTGAGAGGCGGGGTACACCCTGGACAAGCCGCTAGGTCATCACAGGGCTGACACAGACAACCATTCACATCTCATCTCATCTCATTATCTCTAGCCGCTTTATCCTTCTACAGGGTCGCAGGCAAGCTGGAGCCTATCCCAGCTGACTACGGGCGAAAGGCGGGGTACACCCTGTACAAGTCGCCAGGTCATCACAGGGCTGACACAGACAACCATTCACACCTACAGTTAATTTAGAGCCACCAATTAACCTAACCTGCATGCCTTTGGACTGTGGGGGAAACCGGAGCACCCAAAGGAAACCCACATGGACACGGGGAGAACATGCAAACTCCACACAGAAAGGCCCTCGCCGGCCACGGGGCTCGAACCCAGACCTTCTTGCTGTGAGGCGACAGCGCTAGCCACTATGAAAGAGACATCATTATTTTGAGTTATGGGATGAATTATGGGATGGACACAATTTGCTATATGAAGTTCATGATTATGATGTGGGAAAAATGCAATTGAAGTTTTTCCTTGTTTGTTTTTCAATATATTACACCTCAAAAACAATATATAATTGTCTCGTTAATTTCTAAGGATATTTTTGTCTTTAATAAGGGTTTTTGTGAGGGCTTATAAGGCTGGACTCTGAAATGGGTTGACAGATATGGATGTCTCAAACAGAACTAATCATGCTCGCATTTAACTCACAAGAAGATGAGAAGCAAAAGTCTCCTTGTTTCTCTCAATTTGATCTCCTAGTACTCTGTGAGAAATTATAGAGATATTTAACAATTATTCTGCAAAATCGAGTCGTACATGAGCTGATAGCTGACGGGGCATGTAGCATCGAGTCGGCTATAAGCCATGTACGATGAGATTGAGTGGAATAATTGTTTTATTCGATCCACATTCACTGGATTTTGAGAAACAGAGCATTTTTATTTTAATTTTTTGCAAATTCAATAAATAAAAACTTAATTAATACAAAATGTCCGACAAAATCATTTCCACTTAGAATGTAAACAAACTGGTGAAATGACAGTAGCAATTTGTGAAAAACGCAATAATAATTTTTGAAAAAGATAAAAAGACATGGTCTTACCATCAAATACTTTTATTCCACATTTTGTTGCTTCTTTTTTTTTAATTTTTTAGCATTTTGTTTTTGAGTCGAGTTTTTATTTCTCCCTCGGTTGGTTCAGCAACACGATCTGCCATTTTCTTCTTTTTTGGCAGTTGGTCAACCAACCAACTTAAAGGTGTATTACCACCACCGACTGGCCTGGAGTGTGGAACAGGAGATTTTTTTTTTTTTTTTGGGGGGGGGAATATTCTTTTAGCTATTTCTGTTTCTATTAAATACTTGATAACAAAGCCGCCATTTTGTTTTTCTCTACCCACAGTCTATGAGCTGATAGCCTAGTAGTAGAGAAGCCAATCAGAGCGTGCGATTGCTCATATCGGGTGAATGTGGATGGAATAATAAAGGATATCTTTACTGATACCCCATCCTACAGATCCTATAGGAAAGTATTTTTTGTCATTTTTGAATTTTTTTTTTCATGACTGGCAATCGAGAACCAGACTAGGAACCAAAATTTGCAGACCACAAGAAAAGTCAACCAGAACTGGTCAAATCGATATCTCATGATATTGAAAGTTTTTGTTTTGTTTGCATCAGTGGAACATTCTAATGTTCACCTAGATCAGATTTTTTTTTAACTACATTTGCCTTTTTTGTACAGGACAAAACTGTTTGGTCCTTGCCCAGATGTATGGATCTAAGGAAATCTGCGATTTGATCAACACTGGCATGCAAAGCTCCACCGTGCAAGATCAGGGGAAAAAGCCACCTCAGAAATCAAAACCTCCTGAAGAGAAGGTCAAACTAATGGAGAGGACGAGTTCTCTTGCACTTGTCTTCTCATTAAAGATATTACAGGATACTATACTATGCTATATTATAACATACCATGATGTGAAAAATAGTGCTCTTTGGTACATTCTGTTGAGCAGGTGAGTTTAGTAAGTACTCATTGTAGTTGGAAGTAATTCCACCTCACAATGTGTGTCGAATTACTTTGAGTAGCAGTTTGGGACACAGCTACAGGCAGAGGAAAGCTTTGGTGTGGTAGAATACTCTTTCAGCTGACACTTTAGGCTAGAAGGCCTACACGGCCCAGGATTTCACATCGCAACATGTAATTTGGTATATAGCCTATAAATGTAATGTTTTTTTTTTTTCTCCCAGGAGGAGGTAAAAGCAACTCCAGTTCAGAAAACATGCACCATAGGTTTAAATCAGGAAAGTACAGACCACTGCATTACCCTGCCCTCGACAACTGTAAGTAATTGTCTCCTTAAATGGACAGCATTTTTTTTCCACACGCACTGAAAACAATAGTTTTAGTGATCAAATGAGTGATGAAAATCAGTAATGATATATCCCCTAAATATACCACTATATCATGTAAAAATACTGTATACTTTGAAACTATGTTCAGAAACCATTTTGGGTTGACATTTTCAAAATGGCCGATGCATCATAGACACAATATAGAAAAAAAAATAGAAAAAAGACAACCATTTTAGGTTTTATTGTTTGATTTATCACCTTACCAACATCCAGATACTATATATTGTAGTCGGTATGTAATGATTCACCTAATTCACTATTTGATTCACAATATTGGGTTCATTATTCGAGCTTCCTATGATATTTTTGAAAAAATATTAAATGAAGAAAATTTTATGACCAAAAATGCAACATCTTCCAAACTTTTTTCAACTTCAGTATATTCATTTTTATTAAACTAAAAAAAAAAATCCTTTTTATTTTTTCAATAACCAACAGTAATTATTTACCCACATTTGTAAAGGTTGGTGTAAAATATTATAGCCTACTAACTAATTTTCTTTTATTAAAAATGAAAATGTTAATCACAAATAGGCCTTTCCTCAAACTTTTATGAACATTTGTATGACCTCCATGTTGCTGTCTTTTCTTTAACTTTCAGCAGTCTGTAAAAAGAGAGTTCTTGTTAAATCTGTTTGTAGAGTCAGTCACACAGCAGTGTTTTCCAATTTTAGATCTGTGGGTTTTGTTTGTTAGTTTGGTGTTTGTTTTCATGGCACTAGAGCTGTGTTACTTCTGTCTATGGCGAAGTCACGGGTACACTTGCAGTTGTACGCGGTTCTGCCCTCTGTTGTCTAAATAACACAATTGCAGCTCAGAAAATCTAAGCTTACGCAGGCTGATAATAATTGCGAGTTTTTATTTTGTTGATTTGAATTCTTAAAATTTGTCTCACGATTTCTCGTCACACAATACATCATTGCATGTCTACTCCATAGTGAAGTGTGTAGTGTATGAATATAGTGCATAGTTTGTAATTTGTTTCGGTATTTGTGAGGTACAACCCCGATTCCAAAAAAGTTGGGACAAAGTACAAATTGTAAATAAAAACAGAATGCAATGATGTGGAAGTTTCAAAATTCCATATTTTATTCAGAATAGAACATAGATGACATATCAAATGTTTAAACTGAGAAAATGTATCATTTAAAGAGAAAAATGAGGTGATTTTAAATTTCATGACAACAACACATCTCAAAAAAGTTGGGACAAGGCCATGTTTACCACATGTTTTCAACTGTCTTAGGTCTTTTTTGTTGTATCTTCCATTTTATGATGCGCCAAATGTTTTCTATGGGTGAAAGATCTGGACTGCAGGCTGGCCAGTTCAGTACCCAGACCCTTCTTCTACGCAGCCATGATGCTGTAATTGATGCAGTATGTGGTTTGGCATTGTCATGTTGGAAAATGCAAGGTCTTCCCTGAAAGAGACGTCGTCTGGATGGGAGCATATGTTGCTCTAGAACCTGGATATACCTTTCAGCATTGATGGTGTCTTTCCAGATGTGTAAGCTGCCCATGCCACACGCGCTAATGCAACCCCATAACATCAGCGATGCAGGCTTCTGAACTGAGCGCTGATAACAACTTGGGTCGTCCTTCTCCTCTTTAGTCCGCATGACACGGCGTCCCTGATTTCCATAAAGAAATTCAAATTTTGATTCGTCTGACCACAGAACAGTTTTCCACTTTGCCACAGTCCATTTTAAATGAGCCTTGGCCCAGAGAAGACGTCTGCGCTTCTGGATCATGTTTAGATACGGCTTCTTCTTTGAACTATAGAGTTTTAGCTGGCAACGGTGGATGGCACGGTGAATTGTGTTCACAGATAATGTTCTCTGGAAATATTCCTGAGCCCATTTTGTGATTTCCAATACAGAAGCATGCCTGTATGTGATGCAGTGCCGTCTAAGGGCCTGAAGATCACGGGCACCCAGTATGGTTTTCCGGCCTTGACCCTTACGCACAGAGATTCTTCCAGAGTCTCTGAATCTTTTGATGATATTATGCACTGTAGATGATATGTTCAAACTCTTTGCAATTTTACACTGTCGAACTCCTTTCTGATATTGCTCCACTATTTGTCGGCGCAGAATTAGGGGGATTGGTGATCCTCTTCCCATCTTTACTTCTGATAGCCGCTGCCACTCCAAGATGCTCTTTTTATACCTAGTCATGTTAATGACCTATTGCCAATTGACCTAATGAGTTGCAATTTGGTCCTCCAGCTGTTCCTTTTTTGTACCTTTAACTTTTCCAGCCTCTTATTGCCCCTGTCCCAACTTTTTTGAGATGTGTTGCTGTTATGAAATTTCAAATGAGTCAATATTTGGCATGAAATTTCAAAATGTCTCACTTTCGACATTTGATATGTTGTCTATGTTCTATTGTGAATACAATATCAGTTTTTGAGATTTGTAAATTATTGCATTCCGTTTTTATTTACAATTTGTACTTTGTCCCAACTTTTTTGGAATCGGGGTTGTATTTTAAGGGATATAAATATCCATGTTTAGTCCTTTGCACAGAGACACAAGATCCATTTAGAAATTAAAAAAAATGAACACAGCAATTTGTAATGTATAAAAATCTCTTGTGTGTGTGTGTGTGTGTGTGTGTGTGTAGGTGTGGGGGAAGAAGGTTGTCTTGTCCTCTCGGCTGAAGCAGATGCAAATTGACAGGAAGAACCGGTTTTCCAATGTGGACATCCTGGCGATCAAGGATGATGGTAGAAAAAAGCATAAACTCGCCAAACAAAAAAAGTAGTGGCATCCAGTTGTACCAAAAGCCTTTATTGTCAATAGCGCCACCAAGGGGCGATGGGAGCCCCATGGCCACACCTATAAATTTGCTCTCTCCCCCAGTCATACCAGTCGCATATGCATAATATTTATCTATTTAGTGAAGTCCTTGAGCCAGACAGTTGCCTCCTGATCTGCTGTATGGAGGTGACTAAACCTCCTTTTAGTCTTTGAAGAGAGGCGAGGGCAAGCTTCAATGATGCATTCAAATGCAGAGCCGCTTTTAACCGTCTGTCACTCACTATCCGATGCCCCTGCCCCTGCCTGCTGCTGCAGGTGCACTCACTCACTGACACTCATGGACAGCAGTAGCTGAGCTCAGCGGAGTTGAGAGACCACTAGACTGCTAACGGGTAAGTAAGTCATACAATATGTGTGTGTGTGTGGGGGGGGGGGGGCATGTATTCAGAAAGCTCTGGTGGCTTTCTTGACCGGCTGCAGTGTTTTTGACGGTGTCGAATTAAGTTACCCAGCTAACTAACTAGCTGAGGGATAGCTAACTAACATTATTCTATCCGCATTCACTGGATATGAGTGATTGCGTGCTCTGATTGGCTACTGTACTACTAGGCTATCAGCTCATATCCTATGAGGAGAGAAAAACAAAATGTTGGAGCATATTGCTGAACCAACCAAGAATCAAATAAAAGCTCTACTCGAAAACAAAATTCCCAAAAAATAAAAAAGCAACAAAATATGGAATAAAAGTATTTGATGATAAGAACATATCCTTTTTTTTTCAAGAATTATTATTATAGCATTTTTCATAAATCGCTACTGTCATTTTGCCGGTTTGTTAAGCGGAAATGATTTCATCGGACGTTTTGTATGAAGTTTTAATTTATCGAATTTGCAAAAAATTTAAATAAAAATACTCTGTTTCTCAAAATCCAGTGAATGTGGATACAATAAAACAGTTACTACACTCAATCTCATCGTACATGGCTTATAGCCAACTCGGTGCTATGCACCTCATCGGCTATAAGCTCATGTACGACTCGATTTCGTGGAATAACTGTTAATTATCTGGTAGGGTGGTATAGCGTTAGCTTACTAGCCATGATTAGTTACTGTGCTGTGTGATGTAAATTTGCAGACAATGAAGAGAAAGTTCACAGACATTTCTTCTTACTTGAAGAAGAAAGTTAATCCAGGGGAGCGGCAGCAGAGGGACAGAGGAGGATTCGCGTGACCTGTGAGCACTGCATCATGGGAGCAGTTTTTCTGTGCTAAAGTTAATCAAGGCTGTCTTGAGAAATGCAATGAGCGATTGAGCAATTTAGGGGTGTTAAAGTGTAGAGTCAAGAAGGGTGAGAGCCATAAATCCTGATGTTCTGGATGTGTTTGCCAAAAGACACAGCAGTAGGTGAATACAGCTGTATTGAAAAGAACGTGGCCTGATAAAGCAAAGCAAGGTTGTGAGTAGGCGATAGTAAAATGTACATTGGCCATGATGATGATTTTTTTTTTGTTTTATTTTTCATTGTTGGACATGTGTACTTCTGTAAACAAAAATATCACAACAGCCAAATAAAGCTGTATTTAAATAATTGAAGGCCTCAGCGTGGTGATTTTGAACTTGAGAAGGCTTGGTTCCAGTAAATGTTTTGTTTCTTACAATCAGTGTACAGCCCTTCAAATTAAATACGTATATTTGTCTTTTTAAGGAAAAGGACAACTAGCCTATTTGAAGAACAAGTAATCACCAACTATATGTATGTACAGGCACATACAGTGTTGTTTGAAAGTTTGTGAACCTTTTCAAATTTTCTATATTTCTGCTTAAATGTGACCAAAAACATCATCAGATTTTCACACAAGTCCTAAAAGTAGACAGATAAAGAGTCTTCGACTTGTTCAATATCATGCTAGCTGAATGGAATCTATCAGATATACTACGGAAAAAAGCCAGCCAATATTATTTAAATATTAACTGTAAAATAAGAACGCAAAGTATATCAGTCGGTGATTCCCTCACTCTCATATTGCCATAGATTTTAAATAACCAAAATATGATAACAGTGTCACAGACTCCCTGAAATTCTGTTATGGCTTTTGGTTTTGGTGTGCTACCCCAAGACTTTCAGTGGCCCCTATCTGACCACCCCTTGGAAAAATTTTCTGGAGGCATCCGTTAGGGTGCATCAGTTGCCCCCTAAAAATGAAAAGTTCCTCCGATCATGATGCATTTTTATTTTTATGTTCCTTTTGGTAAGAAAACACACTGGGTGAAATATTTTGACAAAATTCAAAAGTTTAATGGTGGCACCAGAAGCTCAAAGTTATGGAAAAAGCTTCTATTTTATGACTTTTATGACAAAATTTCGATCACTTTTCATGAAACATTATGGCACCTTATAGAGTATACCAAATATCTTAGATACACATTTTTAGTACATATTCTAAATATATTATCAAGCACAGTTTGAGTTTTAGCTGTTCATTGAATCATCGTTCAACTACTTTTAAACAATACAAATGTATTATGAATCACATTAATGCTTTTCAATCCCTTGCAAAGGTTCTTAACATGATCTCTGGCTCACAAGAAATCAATAAATGGAGTCCAACATTGTGATTCAAACATTACGCGAAAACATAAAATAAGCGTTTTTTGGCAAAAAATGAACCTCATGGTGCCACCATTAGACTTTTGAATATGATCAAAAAATTTTTACAGGATGTCTTTATTGGTGAAAAAGAACATCCAAACAAAAATGCATCAGATTTTATGAAAGTGAGGGCAACTGATGCACCCTAGCGTCCGTTTATTGTACAGTCTCAACAACGCACATTTGTCTGATGAGCTAGAGAAAAGAAATAAATGAATTAAATAAATCAGCTGTAACATTCTCAAGGCTCTTGGGAAATGAAGAAGTGGGAGACAGACTTGATGACCGAAGGTGCATTTTATTTTTCCAAGTTCATTTTTCAGCAGCTTTATTTGCTCTTTATGCACACATAACACTGGGTCTCTCTCTCTCTCTCTCTCTCTCTGCAAGACCACAAGAGAGACATAAATAAATGGCCAGTACTCGAACACAGGTCAAACTCAACATGTTACCTGCTGGTTCTACATGACTCCTCGCCGCCCACAGCTGACTTTCGATCACGCCCCCGCTGCCTCATCAGCACTGTTCATTTTTCTTTTATGCAGTCGTGTTTATTCCATAAATTTTTAAAAATGCCACTGAGGACAAACATGATGAGGATGGTGACGGTTATTCCTGAAACTCCAGTTAGTGTTTTATCCTGATCAGGCTCACAGTGACCAGGAAAGTTAGTTTCATTTACAACATTCATTCATATTTTTGGATCGAAGAACAGATTTGAACAGATAGTGGTAATCAGTACAGGCTTATAGATCTGCATCAGTGAACAACAGAAAATAACACACACCCACTGTTCTACAGCTTCTCAGTGGAAAAAAAAAATCACAGTTTCTCAAACGCAAGCACATAACTGCACACATTTATTTTCTCATCTCATCTCATTATCTCTAGCCGCTTTATCCTGTTCTACAGGGTCGCAGGCAAGCTGGAGCCTATCCCAGCTGACTATGGGCGAAAGGCGGGGTACACCCTGGACAAGTCGCCAGGTCATCACAGGGCTGACACATAGACACAGACAACCATTCACACTCACATTCACACCTACGGTCAATTTAGAGTCACCAGTTAACCTAACCTGCATGTCTTTGGACTGTGGGGGAAACCGGAGCACCCGGAGGAAACCCACGTGGACACAGGGAGAACATGCAAACTCCGCACAGAAAGGCCCTCGCCGGCCATGGGGCTCAAACCCGGACCTTCTTGCTGTGAGGCGACAGTGCTAACCACTACACTACCGTGCCGCCCCATTTATTTTCTAAGTATTTATATACATTAAGTGCTACATTTACAGTTTAAATATTTGATCGTCTTAATGAACAACTGAAATGAATCTAAAATAGCTCCAAATGGTTCTATAGAAATCTCAGAAATTGTTTTATTGACCATCAAGGATGGATAACATTGGCATGGTATTAAATGATCATGAACAATTATAACATTCAATCACTTTGACATGAGCTGAATATGTAAAGCAATCTTTATGAGAACCAATAAGAACTGTCTATCAAAGTACACTTGCTTGACCAGTACAGTAAAACCCACTCAGGAAAACAAATTGGTGCACAAGGCAACTGTTTGCAATCTCAAGCCAACTGAACTAAATAAAAGAGATGCCATAGCACCAAGAATTAAAAGTTAGCAAAGGAACTAATTTTATTTAAAAAAAAAAAAGTCAGTTATCTTTCTTAGCAAACTCAAAGGTTTGCATTCCAACATGCTTTAATTAATTTATTGTAACATGCTTCATAAAAATGATCCATCATACATATAAAATAATCAATGTAATCAACACATTTACACTTCATTAAAGGTGCTGACTGCAAAGTCATCTGAAATAATTTTTTTTTTTTTGCATGGCATTTTCCTATGTCCCTCAAGAACAATATCATGCGGATGAGATGTGATCATTTTGACGTGCTGAGGGTCGCTTTTCTCCGTTTTGGGACCGTTTTCCTACCTTTTGAGGGAAATAGTTTGGCCCTACGAAAATAGCCGAATGTGAGGAGCTTTAACTAATTAGCATAACTATGGAACTGTGTCACACCAAGATGACGACTTGTGGATGCAGAGTGACTCTGCATCCACCTCGGAGTTTTGAGTTGCAGGGATGTAATTTGTAGTTGACATTCACAAATAGATCTGTGAAACAAAAAATGAATATATCTTTTCTCTGTTACTACTTTTGTGTTATCGTTTCTTTCTCTGTAAGATCAAAACATTAGGTGTGTAACTCCATACTCGCTACCGTGGAATCGAACCCATGCAGTCTAAGGCCCTGTCCATACGGCAACGGATTCAGGTGAATCTGATAAAATTGTTTATCGTTTCGACCTGGCGTCCACACGACACCGGCGTTTTGGGTGCCCCAAAACGAAATCTTTTGAGAACGGGTTCCAGAGTGAAAAAATCTGGCAACAGCGCTGTTGCGAAGTCGTCTGGATGAGTAGAACGGATTTGTTTACGATGACGTCACAACCACATGACTGTCAGTGCTTCACGCCGGGTAGAAATGTAACAAACTCGATGCGAGTTGTCAACAAATCCTATAACTTGGTTCATGAAACGCGCTTACAAAATATTTTCACTGTGAATATTTATTGTGTAATGGTGCAAAGTGAGAGAGAGACAGAGAGAGAAAGAGAGTGAGAGAATAGCCCTTAGGGCAGAGTCTTTAGTCCAAACACTGCGGAAGCAGTACCAAACCGCGCACCACCCGTGCGCTTTCCAAAAACAAAAACAATCCTGCCAGCAAAAATAGGGAAACAAAGGAGTGATCTCACCTCTTCAGATGTTGGTTTAAGTCCGACAATACATTCCTCAAAAAGGGCGTAGAAGAACAAAGTAATCCATCAATGTGTAGTATTCAATTTATTCCGGACCATTAAATAATTCTGGAGGATATCAGAATGTTGGCGTACCAGCTTCCATCTACCCCCATTCATTCCTCTTTCCACGTCTTTCGTTTTACGCTACTGATTAATAATCAAAACTTTATGTGGCTAATGCTACAGAAGAAGGGGCTTATGCGCATGCGTCTACTTCTTCTATTGTTCTGGTGTCTCCGATGGGACCGTCTTACAGCACACGTAGAGGTGTGGCATGTGTATTGCATCGTTTTCAGCAAGCGTTGCGTTGCCATATGAACCTGATATTTTACTGATCCGTTGCCCATGTGGACATGATATTTAAAAAAAAAAATCTCATTGCTGTTGTCGTGTGGATGTAGCCTAAGGCTAAGATTGCCAAGTGCTAGCTAGAATGATTTAGTTATCTGTCCAGAAAAATGACATGCCGTCTAACCTTGCTCTATCTTGCAGTTGCACTCACTAGGCAGGCTTAGCTGAGTCCTCCATGTTTGCCCACACCAACTCGTTTTGGTTAAAAGTAGGTCAAACGCCTCACAATGATCATGTGATATTGTTACTCACTTGCTTCGGCAAGCTCTGGAATCGTAAAATCCTGGACAGTTTTTATCTCGGCAAAACATTTACACATCGGATACACAGTGTGTGCAGCAGTGAAACATCTTGAAACTCCAACAGCAAGAGAAATCGAACATTTTTGCTCAGAATTCAACTCTGCAGTCAGAAACTTTAAGTCTGACATCAGGCCTGACTTGTAGTTTTGAGGTTCATCTTTTAAGCAGGTGTCTTTGGTTGCACTTCTGGATTGTTTTTCAGGAGATATTCAGCCTGAAACATAACAGATAAAGAGAAAACAATGTTTCAATGCAGAAAACCGACTAAACTGCTATCTATTCAGTCACACAGCATTAGGCTTATGCAATATTAATGGTTCCCTGCTTGTAATTTTAGCTTTTCTTTAAAAAAAAAAGGCAATAAACAATTAAAATCATCCAAAAGTGATCATTTTGGACTAAATTACAACTAATAGTTAATTAGTTATACTTCATAACTAACTAAATACTACTACCAGCTTCGCAGTCAGGGAGGTGGATTTTTCTGTGATTCTGCAGTAATGCACAGTAAGCTGTATTTATTATTATTGTTAGGATAGAGATCCATCGTCTCTTCCTCTTGCCCCCCAACCGGAGCGATCACACTCTCGCAAACAGGTCCCTCCGTGTCACCCAGAATATTCTGGGGCGATTCGTGAAACAGACAAGAACCCAGAAATTAGTTTCCCGTCTTTATTTCACAGCTTCGCCGAAAGGCAAAGAGAAAACAGGAGATTTTATATGCATGTGTGTGTGTGTGCGTTGGGGGGAGAAAGATTACGTGCAAGTGAAAAGACCTTGGTCTGGGCAGGTCAAATTATCTACATCAATAATAAACAGCATGTTCTGATAGGATGTTCAGACAGATATCAAAGGTCATTTCTTATCAATAATGTTCTGATGTACAGCCTATTCTTAAGATAGAACACAGAGCAATATGTCCTTACGACAATAATGGAATTTTTAAACAATGTCTAGCTGACCAGAAGGTCATTTTTAACTGTTTCTAGCTGAACAGAGGGTCACAGAATAAATCCTTACAATTAAGAATAAATCCTTACAATTATTAATAATAATAATAATAATAATAATAATAAATCCTTTACAAATTGGCTGTCTAATATCTACATGGCATTTTCACTTTTGATGCTTCGCTTGAACACGTCTGAGCTCTGAAAGCCACAGGAAAACAAAAATAAATTCATCACATTCAAATTTTTATCACCATTAACACTATAACATCAACATTTAACTTCAATGTAGGCCTGTTTAAATGTTTTATCAGTTCGGATTTTTCTCCTTTTTTTCCCTCTATCAGCCAAAAACTGATAGAGGAAAGTGCTGCTGTTTGATCATTTTCGGCTGTAATTATGTGTAATTATGGCATCTATAGTTAACCGATGCTAACTATATACTTCTCTCATGTTAGTGACAGGAGTGTTAATGAACATCAGAGACATCAAAATGCCAGCACAATTCATTCCACATTCATATGTCGACAGGCTCATCTCCTGCTTCTACTGGGGGGGAAAAAAAGAGTGTCCTTTTGGCATATTTCTGAATGTTTAATTGCAGCACATTTATGCAAAATGCATAAAAAATGGTAGGTTTGGTAATAAAATAAATTATTATACATACAGGACACTTTTTTGATGGAATAAAAACATATATTCTATTCCCTTCTAGCAGGTTTCATTCATTTGGCTTGATAGCATGCAATATTGTTAGCATATCGCTTATCCTACGTGTATTCTGTCACTCTACCCAATGGAGAATGAGCATTGAATATCTCATCTCATCTCATCTCATCTCATCTCATCATCTCTAGCCGCTTTATCCTTCTACAGGGTCGCAGGCAAGCTGGAGCCTATCCCAGCTGACTACGGGCGAAAGGCTGGGTACACCCTGGACAAGTCGCCAGGTCATCACAGGGCTGACACAAGAGACACAGACAACCATTCACACTCACATTCACACCTACGGTCAATTTAGAGTCACCAGTTAACCTAACCTGCACGTCTTTGGACTATGGGGGAAACCGGAGCACCTGGAGGAAACCCACGTGGACACAGGGAGAACATGCAAACTCCGCACAGAAAGGCCCTCGCCGGCCACGGGGCTCGAACCCGGACCTTCTTGCTGTGAGGCGACAGCGCTAACCACTACACCACCGTGCCGCCAGCGTTGAATATGGTTTACGATATTGCATGGTTGTCAAGACAACATGACGTCACATGTCGTAGCTGATGTGAATATCCAATGAGACAGTTATCTGCTGTGCATGCGCGGAAGCATTTCTTTGTTCACCGGGAAAGAGAAAAATGCGTTGAACACCCGAAAGGCTACCAAAACTTCATTAGATATTCTTCACACATATTTACAAGAGAAAAACATACCAATGGACATTGAAAAACTGGAAAAGAGACATGTCAGAGATGTAAATCTTCCGCGTTAGCGAGCGACTGTGACAATTTAAACATGGCCGCCAGGTTTGCTTTGTTAAATACTGAAGATTTTTAGAGAATTTTGAAAGAGAAAGACGCATTGAACACCTGAAAGGAATGTATAATAATAATAATAATAATAATAATAATAGCTGGCTTTTTTCGTGGTATATCAGATATATTCCATTGAGCTAGCATGATACTGAACTCGTCTTCAATTTGTCCAATATCATGCTAGCTGAACTGAATATATCTGATATACCAAGAAAAAAAGCCAGCCAATATCATTTAAATATAATCAGTGTAAGCATAACTGTACATCCTAGCAGTGTAATATCACACAAGCCTACACTGTATAAACAGTACACATGAATGAATGCTGGACTGAAACACCATTATAGGTTAAAGGGTCAGAAGACCTAGTGGATGTTCATTATGTCTAACTATTACAAATATTTTAAGTTCGTTTCTTAGACAAGGATATTTTTTAAGCTTGTTACCTCGTTAACAGTTTCGGCGAGAATCTCCCGCCTTCTTCAGAAACCAGATGTCGAGTGGTGACGTGCCTTATCAGCTGATGTTGCGTGCAGGAGGCGTGAACGTCCCGCCCAATTTGACAGGTAGTCCACGCCTCCTGCTGTCAGGTCGCTCCTCCAGGACGGCGCTCCAGGTGTGTGACAGTGCATACGCTCCCTCGTCCCGGTTCATCGTCCTCTGCGCCCGCTTGCGTATCTCCACTGCCTCTAAAATCCAACGCTGGAATCTATTTTCTTCAGCGCGAATGACTCTGGCCTCTTCCCAATTCATTATGTGATTTTGCCGTTTGCAGTGGTCTGAAATGGCTGATTTTAGGTTTTCTTGGTGTGCTTTTTCTTTTTCGGATCTTGTGAGTCTTCTTGTTGTTTCTTTTTCACATTCTAATTGGTGTTCTTTCCTTCGAGTATGGAAGCATCTGCCCGTTTCACCAATATAGACTTTATTACATGAACGGCAAGGGATTTCATAGATGACGTTGCATTTATTGTCCAGTTGTATTTTGTCTTTGGGGTGAACTAGCAGCTGTCGGAGGTTCTTGTATGGTTTGACCGGGGTGTTGATGTGGTATTTCCTCATGGATCGTTGGATGCGTTCTGTGACTCCTTTTATGTACGGTAGTGTGACAAAGCCCCAGTTTGTTTTTTCGGTGTTTTTTCTTGTTTGTTTATTTTCTTTTATTTGTGTCTGTAATTTCCCTTTCCGAATTGCCCACGGTGGATATTGGCAGTTTTTTAATGCCTGTTGGATGTGTTGTTCCTCCTCCTGTCTGTCTTTCTCCTCCGTGATGTTCTGTGTTCGGTCGTATAGTGTTCTGATTACTGACATTTTGTGTGCGATGGGATGTTCAGATGTCCAGAGAAGATATTGGTCGGTGTGTGTAGGTTTTCTGTATGTTGTAATTCTAATGTTCCCTTCTTCTGTGTGGTGTATTTTTAAGTCCAAAAAAGCTATTGTCTTGTCCGTTTCCTCTTCGTGTGTGAATTTGATGTTGCCTGTCTTGTCTATGGAGTTTAAATGATCCGTGAGTTGTTGTGTGTGGCCTCTTTTGGTTATTTCGAGAATGTCATCAACATATCTTTTCCAGAAGATAGGTTTGCAGTCATCCGGTGCTGTTTCTATGGCTCGGGTTTCCAGATCCTCCATAAAAAAGTTGCATAGAGTGGCAGATAGCGGGTCCCCCACAGAACACAGAACATCACGGAGGAGAAAGACAGACAGGAGGAGGAACAACACATCCAACAGGCATTAAAAAACTGCCAATATCCACCGTGGGCAATTCGGAAAGGGAAATTACAGACACAAATAAAAGAAAATAAACAAACAAGAAAAAACACCGAAAAAACAAACCGGGGCTTTGTCACACTACCGTACATAAAAGGAGTCACAGAACGCATCCAACGATCCATGAGGAAATACCACATCAACACCCCGGTCAAACCATACAAGAACCTCCGACAGCTGCTAGTTCACCCCAAAGACAAAATACAACTGGACAATAAATGCAACGTCATCTATGAAATCCCTTGCCGTTCATGTAATAAAGTCTATATTGGTGAAACGGGCAGATGCTTCCATACTCGAAGGAAAGAACACCAATTAGAATGTGAAAAAGAAACAACAAGAAGACTCACAAGATCCGAAAAAGAAAAAGCACACCAAGAAAACCTAAAATCAGCCATTTCAGACCACTACAAACGGCAAAATCACATAATGAATTGGGAAGAGGCCAGAGTCATTCGCGCTGAAGAAAATAGATTCCAGCGTTGGATTTTAGAGGCAGTGGAGATACGCAAGCGGGCGCAGAGGACGATGAACCGGGACGAGGGAGCGTATGCACTGTCGCACACCTGGAGCGCCGTCCTGGAGGAGCGACCTGACAGCAGGAGGCGTGGACTACCTGTCAAATTGGGCGGGACGTTCACGCCTCCTGCACGCAACATCAGCTGATAAGGCACGTCACCACTCGACATCTGGTTTCTGAAGAAGGCGGGAGATTCTCGCCGAAACTGTTAACGAGGTAACAGGCTTAAAAAATATCCTTGTCTAAGAAACGAACTTAAAATATATATTGGTCAGAAGACCTACCAGGAAGTCTATTGGATCTTCTGGTCGGAGCTCACAGATCTCGAGGCAGCCTCGTATCACAGTGGGCAAGACGCTGTTCATCAAATATTGCCTGAGAGGAGCTGATGCTACCATCAGCGCAACCTCTTCCTGTCGCCTCTCTTCCTCCAGACTTCGGTTCTGACAGAAACAAACATACAGACAAACATAAATAACAGTGATAACAGGATCATTTTATCGAATATTTTCATTACACAAAAATAAATGTAAATATAAATTGATTACAATTATGACTTGTTTTTTCATTCGTAAAAATTGTTAGTGTTAGAGAATTGCTGTGGTATAAATACAATAAAACACTGAGAGGAAATGTTATTTTGCAGTATGAACACTAACTCGGCTTAATTCAACTGAAGAAGATAAAGTGCAGTCTTTGTAAACATCTAAGAATCAAGCTCTATCCTTGCCTGCTGAGAATCCTGGTTATTCTTTTCATCCCTAGAAAATAAATCGAGGCCCCCGTGGAGTGTGTGTGTTCGTACCCATTCCTCCTGCTGCTGTGCCCGCTGCTCCTCTTCTTCCTTTTTGCGCTTGGATTCAGCCTGGCGCGCTTCCTCCTTCTCTCTCAGTCTGATTTCCACCTGCCTCCGCTCTTCCTCCAAATCCTTTATGGTGGGGCCATAGTTCCTGGCCTTCCCCACACTCTCTATCATCTTCTCAATCACCAGGACATTCTCCAAGTCATCACTGTTAATCTCTAGAATGGAGCAGAAAGGAGAGGCTTACATTGCTGAGCATGAAGTGCAATGGAAGAGAAAACACAGACTAGTTTCCCCTTTCCCGACTCCAGCGCCTTTGCTGTAACTACAGACACGTGATGAAGGAAAACCCAACACAAAGAGTTTTACTAAGGTCTTGAGCCACCAAAACTGATTCTGCGAGTTTCTGGAACTGTACTGGAACGATGAGTTGAAAGTAGCGTTGTAGTCAAGACCACCAAAACCGAGATCAAGTCATGATCGAGACCGAGACAAGACCAAGACTTTGAGGAGCTGAGATCAAATCAAGACCAAGGCAGGGTGAGACAGAGTCAAGACCAGGACCAGGCCAGTGTGTGCGAAGGGGGGCGGGGATGGGGAGGGGTGACAGACGTTAACAGGAAGAAAATTTTCAAATTAGCAATGAGTAACGTTATTGGCTGCATTTGAAGCAGGAAGTTTTACATCCAATCACAGTAACGATGTTAATAAAAAAATAAATCAAACAATGCACAGGCAATTTAGTGAAATTCCCACAGCTGTGGTCTTGACCAGCCTTGAAATAAAATCCTGAGTCCTCTCTGTCCAAGACCGAAACAAGACCAAGTAAACATGCGGTTGATTCTGAGACGAGACCGAGGCCTTCAAAAAATGGTCTTGACACCGGTTTCAAGTTCTACAACACGAGCTGGAAGAACAGTTTCTTCCAAAAAGTCTTCCCTCAGCTGGTGTTTAGAGGATGGTGCAGGAAAGCGCTGTCTAACACACCACTCCAAAATGTTTCATTGGGGTGAAATGTGGAGAGTGTGAAGGCCAGTTTCATCATTTTCATCCTCAAGCTATTCACTGAGTCTTCCTGGAAGAGACCACTCCCATCATGTCCCAAACTGTATACCGTACTGCTTTATGAACTAATATGTCAGGACACTTATTTAGACCACAAAACTTTATGTTACAGGTCAGAATTGTAGGTCAAGTGGAATTTTTCAACCTAGGTCAGAATTTTTAACCTGGTTCATAATTTGCTACTTGCATTAGGGAGACTTACTATATCTAGGGTTAGGTTTAGGGTTAGGATTTGGGAAAACTTTGTATTTTAAGCTACTTGATGACGTAATAAGACTGGACTCATTAAAAAATTTAAAAAATATTCCATCCTTCCATCGCAATCATCGCTGATCTAGTGGTTAAGGTGTTCAGTTAAAAATCAGCAGGTTCAGAGTTTGAATCCTGGTTACAGTGGTGTTTGAAAGTTTGTGAACCCTATAGAATTTTCAATATTTTTGCATATGAGATGAGATAATAATAATAATAATAATTTCAATTTATATAGCGCCTTTCACAAAACCCGAGGTCACTTATGATAAATATGAACTAAAACATCATCAGATTATCACACAAGTCTTAAAAGTAGATAAAGAGAACCCAGTTAAACAAATGAGACAAAAATATTATACAACCCTGATTCCAAAAAAGTTGGGACAAAGTACAAATTGTAAATAAAAACGGAATGCAATGATGTGGAAGTTTCAAAATTCCATATTTTATTCAGAATAGAACATAGATGACATATCAAATGTTTAAACTGAGAAAATGTATCATTTAAAGAGAAAAATTAGGTGATTTTAAATTTCATGACAACAACACATGTCAAAGAAGCTGGGACAAGGCCATGCACTGTGAGACATCCCCTTTTCTCTTTACAACAGTCTGTAAACGTTTGGGGACTGAGGAGACAAGTTGCTCAAGTTTAGGGATAGGAATGTTAACCCATTCTTGTCTAATGTAGGATTCTAGTTGCTCAACTGTCTTAGGTCTTTTTTGTCGTATCTTCCATTTTATGATGCGCCAAATGTTTCTATGGGTGAAAGATCTGGACTGCAGGCTGGCCAGTTCAGTACCCGGACCCTTCTTCTACACAGCCATGATGCTGTAATTGATGCAGTATGTGGTTTGGCATTGTCATGTTGGAAAATGCAAGGTCTTCCCTGAAAGAGACGTCGTCTGGATGGGAGCATATGTTGCTCTAGAACCTGGATATACCTTTCAGCATTGATGGTGTCTTTCCAGATGTGTAAGCTGCCCATGCCACATGCACTAACGCAACCCCATACCATCAGAGATGCAGGCCTCTGAACTGAGCGCTGATAACAACTTGGGTCGTCCTTCTCCTCTTTAGTCCGCATGACACGGCGTCCCTGATTTCCATAAAGAACTTCAAATTTTGATTCGTCTGACCACAGAACAGTTTTCCACTTTGCCACAGTCCATTTTAAATGAGCCTTGGGCCAGAGAAGACATCTGCACTTCTGGATCATGTTTAGATACGGCTTCTTCTTTGAACTATAGAGTTTTAGCTGGCAACGGCGGATGGCACGGTGAATTGTGTTCACAGATAATGTTCTCTGGAAATATTCCTGAGCCCATTTTGTAATTTCCAATACAGAAGCATGCCTGTATGTGATGCAGTGCCGTCTAAGGGCCCAAAGATCACGGGCACCCAGTATGGTTTTCCGGCCTTGACCCTTACGCACAGAGATTCTTCCAGATTCTCTGAATCTTTTGATGATATTATGCACTGATAGATGATGATATGTTCAAACTCTTTGCAATTTTACACTGTCGAACTCCTTTCTGATATTGCTCTACTATTTGTGGGTGCAGAATTAGGGGGATTGGTGATCCTCTTCCCATCTTTACTTCTGAGAGCCGCTACCACTCCAAGATGCTCTTTTTATACCCAGTCATGTTAATGACCTATTGCCAATTGACCTAACAAGTTGCAATTTGGTCCTCCAGCTGTTCCTCTTTTGTACCTTTAACATTTCCAGCCTCTTATTGCCCCTGTCCCAACTTTTTTGAAATGTGTTGCTGTCATGAAATTTCAAATGAGCCAATATTTGGCATGAAATTTCAAAATGTCTCACTTTTGACATTTGATATGTTGTCTATGTTCTATTGTGAATACAATATCAGTTTTTGAGATTTGTAAATTATTGCATTCCGTTTTTATTTACAATTTGTACTTTGTCCCGACTTTTTTGGAATCGGGGTTGTACTTGGTCATTTATTTATTGAGGAAAATGATCTAATATTACATATCTGTGAGTGGCAAAAGTATGTGAAGCTATGCTTTCAGTATCTGGTGTGACCCCCTTGTGCAGCAATAAATGTAACTAAACGTTTCCAGTAACTATTGATCAGTCCTGCACACCGATTGGAGGAATTTTAGCCCATTCCTCCGTACAGAACAGCTTCAACTCTGGGATGTTGGTGGGTTTCCTCACATGAACTGCTCGCTTCAGGTCCTTCCACAACATTTCGATTGGATTAAGGTCTTTGACTTGGCCTCAGTGGAATCGGCACCTTGTTGTGGTGAGGCTGCTTGTGTGCCTCTGTGACCCTTAGAGCTGCACCGGCTGGAGTCTTTGACTCCCGGTAGGGCCTCCCATGCCGGATTGGTCGAAGGGTAGAGGCCAGACAAAGACTGATTCCCTGGTCCCCCAGGTTGGGGGTTTGGCGCAGGGTTAGCTACTCTGCCCTGTAAAAACTCATCTAGCTACCGAAACTCGCATGATATCCAACCTACAAAATGGTAGTGTTGCTCTGAGGGGGATGCCATCTCTTATGACTGCTCACAGCCAAAGCCTTCGGGACACTGTCAGCATAATGTCTCAGAGCCAACACCACCAACACGCTACCAATCCTGGTAGTATCAACAATCCAACCATCCATCCCGCGAGACCTTCTGTCCCAAGAACCCAGAAAAGATCACCCACTTCCACCTCTCACTCTGCCGTTGAGCTTAATAAAAGACATCCAGGAATCCGCCTGTTTAAAAAGGCCCTTTCCATAGCAACTTGGAACGTTACATCTTTGGTCAGCAATTCCAGCAAGCTCTACCAACTGCAGCGGACCTTCGAAGATTATGATCTCGATATCCTAGCTATTACAGAGACCCACATGCCGCACTGTGGAGAACATCTTCTTGGGAACGAATCACTTCTCATATACTCCGGCACCTCTGGCAGAAAGGAATACGGCGTAGGACTGCTCATATCAAAAGACCTTCGGAGCTCTCTCATCTTATACACACCATTCTCAGACAGAATCTTAACAGTCATTCTTCAGTCGTCAGGTCAACATCACAATTGTGGTTGCTTATGCCTCAACCGAGGTTGCAGAGGACAGGGAGAAAGAGAAGTTCTACATCGACCTAGAAAGAATACACCATGCCCTGCCGTGCAATGACATCCGCATCTTATTGGGAGACTTCAACGCCCGTGTCGGTATCGACTCTGACGCATGGCCAAATGCTATCGGCAAGCACTCTTTCCATCAGGAGAACAATGATAACGGCATCCGCTTTCTTGACTTCTGTGTCCTACAGCAATATGTCATCGGTGGGACCCTCTTTGAGCACAATAATATTCATAAAGCAACCTGGTTGTCTCCAAAAGGTGACCTGTACACCCAAATAGATCATATCTGCATCAACAAGTGTTGGAAGCGTTCTCTGCTTGACGTTAGAAGCTTTCGTGGAGCAGACATCAACACCACCCACTTTCTTGTGCGCTGTCGACTTCGTCTGAAGCTTTCAAGTAACAGGCGACAGAAACGACCCTCCTTACCCAATCTTGAACTCCTCCGGTCAGGAGAAAATGTGGATGATTTCCATCAGTCCCTTCGTCGACACTCTGTAAGTCCTTCTTGTGACGCATCCATAGAAGACGTCTGGTCTGGGACCGTGAATGCCTTCCATGCAGCCTCTCGCGAAACTCTTGGGAAAAGGCCCAAAAAATATCGTGATCAACACCTGTCTGTAGATACTCTGCGCTTAATCGAACAGCGCAATGAACTGAAGAAGTTGAGACCATCAAATGCTACACGCCTACGGTACTCAAGGGTTAATAAACTCATCAAGAAGAGCGTTAAGAACGATGACGAGAAATGGGCAGCTGGCATAGCTAAGAAGCTTCAGGACGCAGCAGACTCAGGTAACCAACGAGAGGTCTGGCAGAATATTAAAATTCTCAGCGGCAAGAAGAAAAAGAACCCCTCTACTGCCATAAGGGACAAAAACGGAAACCTCATCATGTCTCAGCATGGAAAACTTGCTAGGTGGAAGAGTACTTTGAAGACCTGTTAAACCCCCCTGCCATTGCACAATCATCAGTTCCCCCTGCCAATCCTGTCCTAGATGACTTCTTCCTTGACCTCCCTATGTACCCCCCAACACGCGAGGAGATTCGGAAAGCTCTCGCATGACTCCGCAATCACAAAGCGAGCAGTATTGACCAGATCAGCAACGAAGAGTTGCGCTCTGGTGGTGAGGCATCTTTAGACCTACTAACTCCACTTTTTGAGAAAGTCTGGAATCTCGAGAAAGTGCCTTCCGACTGGCTCAAAGGCGTTATCACTAAGATTGGAAAAAAGGGCGACGCGTCGTACTGTGAGAACAACCACGGTATCGCAGTACGTTGTACTGCTTCTAAGCTGTTTCAGATGATCATAATAATGAGACTGTCAGACGGTATTGAGTCCCTGCTGCGAGAGAATCAATGTGGCTTCAGAAAAGGTAGATCCTGTACAGATCAGCTGTTCACGCTCCGGATCTTAGAGCAAGCCTTGGAATACAATCTCTCATTATACATCAACTTCATTGACTTCAAGGCAGCTTTTGACTCTGTTGATCGCCAATACATCTGGTCTGCCCTCCAACATTACGGATTTCCTAAGAAGTATATCAGCATCTTCCAAGCCTTCTATTCCGATACCACCAGTGCTGTCCGCATAGGTGACACCCTAACGGACTGGTTTGACATAAAATCTGGAACTGGTCAAGGTGACATTCAAGCCCCTCCTATATTTAATATCGTGTTAAACTGGGTAATGGAGCGTTCTATGATGGAAAGATCTGTTTCCAAAGGCTTCCTACTCTAAAAGCGCCGTAGTTCGCGTCACCTAGCAGTGCATATCTCTGACCTCGACTATGCAGATGATATTGCTGTTCCTGACAGTTCTAGAGATGGGCTGCAAGAAGCCACCATCAAGATCTCCAACTTTGGAAGAGAAGCAGGTCTCCGAATTAATGCCAAGAAGACCCAAACTATGACCATTGGGAAGTTTCACAATCAACGGCCCTTTCCTGAAGATGAGATGCTAGAACTCACGATAAATGGCAAACCTCTGGAACAAGTGAACCATTTTAGATATCTTGGTTCTATAATTTCGAGTGATGGCTCCTTAGATAGAGAACTCAACACAAGGATCGGGCAAGCCTCCAGTGTCTTTAATTCTTTGAACAACATCTGGCATCATTCCAGGATCTCTATCAACACCAAGGTTAAGATCTTCGAAGGTGGTATCCTGCCTATCCTTCTGTATGGCTGTCAGACTTGGGCTCTGAAACAGCAGCAACAGGACCATCTAGAGGCTTTCCAGAATTCATGTGTCCAACAAATTTTACGACTTCGCTGATATGACTTCACGCCTAACAGTGAGCTGAGAGTAAAGACTGGTTGTTTACAGCTAAGCCTGAGGATCGCCTTACTTCGCCTATGTTACCTGGGACACGTAGCACACATGGACGGTGCAAGAATACCCAGGTACCTGCTCAGCTGGAGACCATCCCATGGGACACACTCTGTGGGTCGTCCTCGTGGATCCATAATCCGCTTGTTAGAAGAAGATGTTAAATTCCTTCTTGGCGAGGACCAAGATCTTCTTACAGCATGCCAGTTGGCAACGGATAGAAAAGTCTGGAGAAACCTCCTAAACCTCTTTATATGCGAACAGGCAGACTCTGGGTGACCCAGAGTGACCTTACCAACAACGACAACAACTTGGCCATTCCAAAACATTAACTTTATTCTTCTTTAACCATTCTTTGGTAGAACGACTTGTGTGCTTAGGGTCGTTGTCTTGCTGCATGACCCACCTTTTCTTCAGATTCAGTTCATGGACAGATGTCCTGACATTTTCCTTTAGAATTTGCTGGTATAATTCAGAATTCATTGTTCCATCAATGATGGCAAGCCGTCCTGGCCCAGATGCAGCAAAACAGGCCCAAACCATGATACTACCACCACCATGTTTCACAGATGGGATAAGGTTCTTATGCTGGAATGCAGTGTTTTCCTTTCTCCAAACATAACGCTTCTCATTTAAACAAAAAAATTCTATTTTGGTTTCATCCATCCACAAAACATTTTTCCAATAGCCTTCTGGCTTGTCCATGTGATCTTTAGCAAATTGCAGATGAGCAGCAATGTTCTTTTTGGAGATCAGTGGCTTTCTCCTTGCAACCCTGCCATGCACACCATTGCTGTTCAGTGCTCTCCTGATGGTGGACTCATGAACATTAACATTAGCCAATGTGAGAGAGGCCTTCAGTTGCTTAGAAGTTACCCTGGTCCTCAGAAATCTCCTTTGTTCATGCCATGATACACTTCCACAAACATGTGTTGTGAAGATCAGACTTTGATAGATCCCTGTTCTTTAAATAAAACAGGGTGCCCACTCACACCTGATTGTCATCCCATTAATTGAAAACACCGGACTCTAATTTCACCTTCAAATTAACTGCTAATCCTAGAGGTTCACATACTTTTAGAGGTTCACATACTCACAGATATGTAATATTGGATCATTTTCTTCAATAAATAAATGACCAAGTATAATATTTGTGTCTTATTTGTTTAACTGGGTTCTCTTTATCTACTTTTAGGACTTGTGTGAAAATCTGATGTTTTAGGTCATATTTATGCAGAAATATTAAAAATTCTAAAGGGTTCACAAACTTTCAAGCAGCACTGTAGGTAGACAGACAGACAAGAGAAAATAGTAGGGAGGTGTAGACAGAGAGGAAGTGGCTGGAAGAAAGAGGGACAAAAGAATCCATCCATCCATGTGCAGGGTTGCAGGCAAGCTGGAGTCTGTCCCAGCTGACTATGGGTGAAAGGCAAGGTACACCCTGGACAAGTCGCCAGATCATCACAGGGCTGACACAGAGACAAACAACCATACACAACTACGGTCAATTTAGAGACACCAATTAGTCTAACTTGCATATCTTTGGACTGTGGGGGAAACTGGAGCACCCAGAGGAAACCCACGCAGACAAGGGAAGAACATGCAAACTCCACACAGAAAGGTCCTCATCGGCCACTGGGCTCGAATCCAGAACCTTCTTGTTGTGAGGTGACAGTGCTAACCACTACACCACCGTGCCGCCCCAAGACAAAATAAGTGATGGAAAATCCCTTTTAAGAATTTTACATAATCCAAACTTTTCCCTAGGTTGGAAATTATGAACTAGGTTTAAAAAAAATCACCTAGTTTGAAATTTTTTGACCTTTAACATTTACTTGCCTCTTGCAGGAGCTCGACCTTACGTTCACACTTGCAGGTTATAACCCACTTGAACCCACTAAACGATTTATACACACTATGATTGTTTAACGTGTATTTATGTTTGATTTGACGCTATAGCCAAGGCTTCATACTTGCTTCACTGGCATTTAAGCAAAACAAACTCCTTATAAGCTGTATTTTTCTTCATAATGTCTCAATACACATTTACCAAGAGGTTGTATATAACAGGATAAAACAAAACCATAGTTAGAAGTTTATCCTCAAACAGTAAACAGGAAATAAAATGGGAAATAATTGTTGGTAGAAAGTAAAAGTTGCATAGAATTGAAAAAATCTCAACTCAAATGTCATGCTGTCTCTTTGAGGCCTACCTATATGCTCAGGGTCAATCTCCAATTCATCAAAGAATTTTAGCACAGTCTCATCCACTGAATTGTTTTCTCTGAAGGTGGCCAGACGCGGAAAGTACTTCTCCACAGAGTGTGATGTTCCCTGCACCACACTCTCAGGCAGGTTCAGCACACGTTCCTCCAAGAACTCATCCGTGGCATCCAGAAAAAACACAAACTCTTCACACACCGATAGACAGAAGAAAGAATTCAGTCAAGAGTGTTGGTATAAATACGGTAGCACTGGACAACTCTCTGCATTTACGTTCCCATAAATCTACACACCTGGGATGATTTCCTTGTTGTATGGAGGGATTTCTGACTGTTTACCTTTAGCTTGAGCAACCTCAGCTGTGCAATACAACAAACAACATTCAAACCAAGTGGAATAAATTCAATACTGTTCAAACTAAATGAAGGAATTATTTGTCCTACCACAAAATAGCTCTTTAGCTTGGTTGTATGTCTCTGGGAAGCCATCCAGGACAAAGCCTTGTTTTCTACATAGCTGAGTCTTCAGCTTGTCCTTCATGATTTGGATAACATACTGCTCATCCAAGTGGCCTGAATAAAGACATGGTATGTGTCCATTCAAGTTTTCATGTACTGATTAAGAATTCAGTTTGGAAAAAAATACTCCTTAAACACATGATTCTGGATCACTTCTCAAAAATTTCCAATACACAATTTTTATTGAGTGTTTCCTCAAACCTTTTAAGGGTTTAGAGTAGAGTGGGAACCCCCCCTTATGAGATATGTTACTTTCTTGTGAAGCAAACAGTTAATGTGCGTAGAATTGTTATCGTAGTCTTGAGTGATGATGAAATGAAGTAAAAACCAAGTAATGTAATTAGTATTTAGTTTTTTTTAACAAGAAAAAACGTGTACAAAGGGGGTATTTTGCCCCAGTAGTGGGGCAAAATGCCCCTAATGTGGGGTAAAGGTCCTCCAGCATGACAAAGCAATTTGCTTCATATATTAACAGCAAAATTACAAGATAAGCAGTTTATTATTTGTTTGATTATTTATTTATTATAGGCTACTGTAACTATTAGATCAATAGCTTACTGGCAGCTAAGTTTCCTAGCTAGCCTACATAAGCTAACTAGCTAACATTAGCCCACTGCTGCTAAATTGAAGTAATTTTTTTTATATTAAGTTCAAATATTTTGACTCAACCACCTAGTTAGTATGCATTTAGTAAAAAAAACAAACAAACAAAAAAACCAATCTATTTGATGGTCAGAACATGCTAACTACAAAATTATGATAGTAAGGAACGAGGTGGGCGGCACGGTGGTGTAGTGGTTAGCGCTGTCGCCTCACAGCAAGAAGGTCCTGGGTTCGAGCCCCAGGGCCGGCGAGGGCCTTTCTGTGTGGAGTTTGCATGTTCTCCCCGTGTCCGCGTGGGTTTCCTCCGGGTGCTCCGGTTTCCCCCACAGTCCAAAGACATGCAGGTTAGGTTAACTGGTGACTCTAAATTGACTGTAGGTGTGAATGTGAGTGTGAATGGTTGTCTGTGTCTATGTGTCAGCCCTGTGATGACCTGGCGACTTGTCCAGGGTGTACCCCGCCTTTCGCCCGTAGTCAGCTGGGATAGGCTCCAGCTTGCCTGTGACCCTGTAGAAGGATAAAGCGGCTAGAGAGGAACGAGGTACCCTGGGGGAGGAGGGTGTTACCTCACGGCAGTGGGGGCATTTTACCCCACAAGCTATGGCTCCCAAAAAAAAAAAAATCATCGTATTTTAAATATAATTATGTTTCCCATTAATAAGATGAACTCACTATCCACTGGCCTAACTGTTCATATAACATAGCTAATAACTGAGAAAACTTTCTTTTTTGGATTGCTGAAAATTATATAACCCCAATTCCATAAATTTGGGACACTGTGTAAAATGTAAATAAAAAAAAAAACAGAATATGACAATTTGCAAATCTTGGAAACCCTATATTTCACTCAAAATAGTGCAAAAACAACAGAAAATGTTGAAAATGAGAAATTTTATTGTTTTTTGAAAAATACATGCTCATTTTGAATTTGATGTCAGCAACACGTTTCAGAAAAGTTGGGAAAGACTGAAAAAGTCTTGTAACGCTAAAAAACTAATTTGGTTAATTGGTAAGAGGTCAGTCACATGACTGGGTATAAAAAGGCTGAGTCTCTCAGAAGTAAAAATGGGGATGTTAGGACTAGGACTGTTTTGGCCTCTAGAGGCCGCTGTTATTTCCTTTTCGTGTCATGTTTGTTTTGGCCTCTAGAGGCCGCCACTGTTCCTGTGTTTTGTGTTTGTGTTAATTGCCTGTTTAGTCCTGATTATTTTCACCTGTGTTCAATTTAGTTTGTGTATTTATACCCCCTTAGTTCAGTCCTCTTGTCACAGAGTCTTTGTGCTGTTATGTTTATCTCCAGTTTCCTCTGTACCGTGTTCTTTGTTTTGCACTTTGCCTTTCTTTTGGACCTTGTAGTTACTGTGTTTTTGGATCTTCTGAGCTTTGGTATTTTTGCCTTTTCTTTTCTGGTTTTTTGGCTTTTGTTTTGTACTTTTGGATTTTTTATTTTTTCCCTTATCTTCTGAGCGTTCTTTGGATTATTACTTTTTGGATTTTTTTGTGTATATATTGTAAATAAACCTTTTGATACTTTTTTCTACTTCTGCCTCACGCCTCTGCATTTGAGTCATCCCCATGGTGGGGGATTGCTGGATTATCACACCAACGAACCAGGTTCGAATCCCAGCAAAACCCTAACAGGGGAGGGGTTCACCGCTCTGTGAAAGACTGTGTAGACAAACGGTGCAACAATTTAAGAATAACGTTCCTCAATGTAAAATTGCAAAGAATTTGGGGATCACATCATCTATGGCAGTGCTTCTTAACCACTGGGCCGTGAAGCACCATCTACTGGGCCGTGAATTTTTTTTCAAGTTTGAAGCCAAATACAAAATAGTTCAGGATGTTGTGTCCCAAATCCGGTAGCTGGTTTGCTGAACATTTTTCAAGTGGAATAAACACATTTGTACATAAATTAAGAACAACAAGCCTTTATTTTTGTCACATTCCTCCTCTGCATTTGTGGGTAAATTATATGGATCTGTGATGCCTGGTGGAAGAGAAGAGCAGGGAGGATTGAGAATCGATTGGCTAGGGTTTGTTTGTTTAGACCTGATAGTAAAACTTGTAGTGTCCTAGCAACCATCGCAAAGATGGATACAAAAAGCCCAGAAATTCCTCCTTACCCAGGCAAAAACGATACAGGATTTATCTTGTGATGTCCTGATCCCCAGGTCTTTAACCCAGCCACATATAAAAAGCTGTACGGTTTCATGCTCTTCCAGGTTTTCATCTGTAGAACAATGTCTGCAGCACCAGGTAGTTTGAGATGTCTGGGAACTCAACAGACGGATAATTTTCCAACTCGTAATGAATGAATGAATGACTTTATTTAAACACGATAAGTTGATCAGCAGAGCTGGTGGGGTTGTGCATGTACAGATACAAATAATTACAAATACAAGACTAAAAATGTACACAATCTTAATAAATAAAAAATTTAAAAACTTTAAAATCTTTAATCCCTTTTGACTGAGAATGCCCTGCATGCAAGGTTTGGTTTCTGGCGCATCCATACAGTTTTAAATACAATACCTACATTAAAAAATGTTTTTATTGGATTTATTTAATTCCTGGGCTCCCATCTGTAATGGGGAGTGATGTTGCATCCCATTAATACACTTTACAGTAGATTATTAGATTGTAATAGAATAGATGTGCCAAAACAATTGAGGATCTTTTTTAATGGGCCCCGACTTGTTACAAGTATGAACAGGTGGGCCGTAAAGCAGAAAAGGTTGAAAACCCCTGATCTATGGTACATTATAACATTAAAAGATTCAGAGAAAGTGGGGAAATCTCTGTACACCAGAGATAAGGCTGAAAACTGACATTGGATGCCTGTGATCTTCAGGCCCTCAGGCGACAGTGCATTAAAAGCAGATGTGTGTCTGTAGTGGAAATCACTGTATGGGCTCAGGAACACTTCAGAAAAACATCTTCTGTGAAAATAGTTCATTATTACATCCACAAATGCAAGTTAAATGGGCGGCACGGTGGTGTAGTGGTTAGCACTGTCGCCTCACAGCAAGAAGGTTCTGGGTTTGAGCCTAGTGCCCGACGGGGGCCTTTCTGTGTGGAGTTTGCATGTTCTCCCCATGTCTGTGTGGGTTTCCTCCAGGTGCTCCGGTTTCCCCCACAGTTCAGAGACATGGGGTTAGGTTAACATGGGGTGGCCTTAGGCTGAGGTGCCCTTGAGTGAGACACCTACAGTAACCCCTAACTGCTCCCAGAGTGCTGTTAACATGGCTGCCCAGTGCTCTGGGTATGTGTGTGTGTGTGTGTGTATTCACTGTTTCAGATTGGTTAAATGCAGAGAGGAATTTCACAAGTGTACGTGTGACGAATAAAATTGTTGTTCTTCTTAAAACCATATATATATATATATATATATATATATATATATATATATATATATATATATATAACAATATCCAGTAACACTATGGGTACCACCTTTTCTGGGCCCGAGCTCTTTTATGATGGACTGAGGTGAAGTGGAAAATTGTCCTGAGGTCTGACGAATCAAGAGTAGAAATTCTTTTCAGAAATCATGGACACCACGTCCTCCAGACTAAAGGGCGCTTTCACACCACTAGTTCGATTATTTGGTCCGCACCAGGCAGTAAAATTGTTACATTGTAGCATACAGACTGCGTGTGGTCCGCATTCACACATGCAAACGAACCAAATTGGTCTGAATGACGTTTCGTCATCTTCTGGTGGAAATAAGCAACAATTTGGACTTTCACAATGGAGCGACACGTTCACACACTGTTTCTTGCGCTGGTCCTTGCTTTTTATATCGTCAACATTACCCATTTCTGGCAAAATATCAAGTTCCGGAGTGAGTCGCGGCTGCAGCTGGAGAACAATCTTCGGGTGTACTGGATTCGCCGAAGGTGTATAGCGCATCATTTCAGGCAGAGGAGACGCACTATTTTCACCAATGCTGTCCTGCTGATGATGAGACAAGCACCTTTCCAAAGACCCACAAGGTAGACTATAGTCTGTTAGCCTGACAAGCCAGCCGGCTTTTACTGTAGAATCTGTTATGCTGTAGGTTAATACAGGGCAATCTGAATTTCCCACTGACAGAATGCTGACAGAGCTGGAGCACGCGCGTGTGCCTGATGCCGCTGTTTACAGGACGTTATAATGATCACATTGTGTAGATACTCACATCATTATCGTTATAGTTATAGTTATTAAAATAGTTACTATTCTTAGTGTGGGCAGCCTTTTACATTATATCCAGTGTAGACACACCCACTTTTCAATGAAAAAATGTGCGTATTATACACCGGTTTTAACAGTAGCCTATGTAGTATGTGGGTGCAATCAGTTAATTATTGAAATTAAGTGATCAATCTCGTTAAATCAGTCTCATTAAATTTTGAAGGTCAATAATTAAAATGAATCAATCCCATTGAATCGTTTAATTTGACTCGTTTGAATTGAATCATACCATAGAATCAGTCTCATTCAGTGAATCATTCAATGAATCGTTTAGTGAATCGTTCAATGAATCATTTAGTGAATCATACCATTAATCCTGGATAAATTACCAGACAGCTAGATTATGGTATATTTCCAAATTATTATGATCACTTACCATATTACATAACATATGCACCCTTTCTGAATTCTTTGAGAAGATTGGGGACTTCACATATTGTTCACCAACAAGATGAATACACAGCTTTGATAATAAATGAATTTATTATACAAAGATAAAAAAAAATTATGGATAATCAATATATACAAGCAGTGAGGTGTATATACATGTGTGGTGTGTGTGTATGGCCTAGCTTGTGGCTAGCTAAAACAGTGTGTGTGTGTGTGTGTGTGTGTGTAGGACTTGACCATGTGTTTAGCCTCGTGTAGCTAACTACACGTGGTGGAGGCCTAGATTAGCCTTGTGTTGCTAGTGTGTGTTTGCTAAAGGGCCCTATGGCCTAGCTAAAGTGTGTTTGTGAAAGGCCCTATGGCCTAGCTAAAGTGTGGTTGTTAGGCCTGGTGAGGCCTACTGAGCACGTGTTGCTAAAGACAAAGGGAAGCTGTCTAAAGTGTATCAGGCCTGGTCAGGCCTGTTGAGCACATGTTCTCAGTAACAAAAAGATTCCACACTCATAACATTACCAAACTCACTGAAGCCTTGATAAGGTCAAAATGTATGATAAGGAAATGAAGGTGTTAGTCAGAATAAGAGAAAGAGAGAGAGAGAGAGAGAGAGAGCATGCACAACTTATTAAAACAATTGAGAGAACATAGAACCAAAATAAATCAACACGCTGCGTGTCTAACAGTGTAACAGATAAACCTGGGTTTAAATTCACACTATTTCAGACAAAAAGCAAATTCCTAAGACTATCCTAATTATGCCCAAATGCCAAAATCTTACTTAATCCTGCATTTAGCAAGATATGAAGAACTATTCGCCGGTGTAGTTTCGGGCCTCGCCGTGGGAGCACGTGAGCCGCTCGTGATGGAGGCGTAGAAAACTTTCGAGTCCAGCGGAGCACTTGGGTGGTTCCCGTGGAAAGCAGAGGATTCTTGGTCCGAACTTCAGCGTTCGTGAGGAAAAGTCTCTGATCAGAATAAGATGCACAGCGCTTTTGAGTTAAAAAGGATTCAATCGCTTCTTAACTTTTAACTGCCTGGGCTGCAGTCGTGACGTCACTTCTAATGCAAGTAAACCGGTTGTAACTCAAGTTGAGTTTAAAGATCGCGCGACTCTAGAGTTTACCTTTGCCAAGGGTAAGAAAGAAAATCGCGCTGAGTGATGGATCTTGCAAGAAAGAAGACGTCTTTTTGGGTGGAGAGCGCCTCTTTATACGTCCAGATTCATCGGAAGGCAGACGTGAGAGACAAAGATGGTGGAGCTTCCGCTTGGATTTATGCGTGCATGGCAGACTGACGTAGGTGATCCCGCCCACGCGTGACGTAGGTCACACGGAAGTTGCCTGGGAATTGTAGTCCTGACACAAGATGGCGGCATGATACCTACAGTCCCCCTTTTGGTCTCAGGGGTATGACGGAGTCGTAGCACTGAGAGCACTGCATCGTATCATCGCCGTGTCCATAGTCCTTGAGGTAGCCTTGCTCTGCACAGTCCATGGTGTCCTGCAAAGACTGTGTAAACTTGTGAGTTCCAGTAAGACAGTTGGAGACAGAGGCATTTTGGGCATATAATCACTATCTAACTAACTAGATCAAAACCACATCAAAAAAAAAAAAACACATTAAACATGAAACATGTAGTGTTTAATTTCTTATGCATAAAAAAAGAAAAGAGAAGAAATGAAGGAAGGAAAGAAGTATTAGTGTTTGGGTTGGCAAACCTAATCTTCTGGGAAGGTGATAGCAGTGGGTGGTCTGGCTAGAAAGCGTGCGCTACTGCGGCTAGCTGTCGGGGACACAGACCATCTTATCTAGCTAGGCGTGTAGTGTTATGTATGGGTTGCCTGGGCAGACCCAGTGGATGTCTTTAGTGAAGGTGCACATCTCCAAGTTTTGTGGATTCACAAAAGTGAGGATAGCACTGCCAAGACTATATGCCAGGTGTATTTGCGATGAATACACACTAGTAATAATAGCAGATTTTAGTATTTATCTACCATGTTATACTGAAGGGTTATTACTTCATTGGGTTGGTGAAGTCTGACCGGGAATGTTAGTGTACGCTTATGGTTGAGTGATGCGTACAAGCTAGGTGGACATGATGGGCCTAGCTGTCGTCCACCCCCTTTTGGAGTGAGGACTGTTCAAAAGGTTTGATTCGATTATCATGGAAATCGATATGAAAGCATTTGATTAGGCCTAGATATCCTAATGTGATACGCGACGGGGAACGGTTTTCCCACGATCGAAAGGTCTCGACCAGGGTGGTAGGAACTTCTCTGAGATTCGGGCGTAGTAGGCTTTGTGTCCTCCTACTCTCGAATTGAGATTCTTTTGGGCACCTGTAACGGTTGACTGTGGGTGGCGTCGTAGGTTGGCGACATGATGTGCGGTGTATGCAATCGCGACGCTCATGGCCTCTGGTTTGTATAGGAGATGCGGGGGAAGAACCGACTCTCGCCCAGTCATCATCCCAAAGGGTGTGACTTCAGTGGCACAATGAGGGGTGGACCGAATGGCCCTTAGCACCAAGGGAAGTTTCACGTCCCAAATTTTACCATGGTTTGTGATATACTTTCGCAGCATGTTCACAACGGTTTGAATGGCTCGTTCAGCCTGACCAGAGAATTGAGGGTGGTACGCGATATGGAATTTCGCCTCGACGCCTAACATGTTCCACAGCGCAGCCATTACACCAGCGGTGAAATGGGTGTCTGTGTTGATGGATAGAGGGAGATTTTTGCCACTAGGGGGAGTCGCGATGTCAGGTGTTTCGACACCGGACTCGGTGTGCCAAGACATGGACTGAAGTTCATCAGAATGTTGATCTCGCGTGGCGCTCGGTTGATCGGTGTTCGCACTAATCTCGTCGCAACGGGTTTGTGCATATTTTGTGGGATCCAACGACTGTGGGGTTTTGTTTTGTGTGAAGCTGACTACGTTTATGTTGCAGGGCTTGGCTGGGATTGGGTCGCCTTGTGAGAGCCGTGTGTCTGAAACCTCTGCGAAGACTTTGGAACACGTCAGGGTGATTTCCGACCCGGTATCCAAGAGAGCTTGGAGGGAAACGTTGCCTTCTACCACCACTGAGGTATAGATACGCTTGGCGTTGCCTTTCCTAACCACATCTCCAAGAAACTGCGTCAGGGGTGCATCCTGCGGGTCAGGCTTCACTACCGGAGGGGGTGGTTTCAACTCATCGCTGCCTATTGGGCAGGGGTCCTTTCCCCACCCCACGAGGTAGACACGCGGTGGTAGTGGGGATGGGTCCCGGCCTAGTCATGCTGACGGTTTGTCCCTGACTCTGCTCGGCTTACCCTTCCTTTTCTCATCGCTCAGCAGTTGTCTAATCTGTGCTAGTTCGGCCCTCATTTCTGCCATCCCAAGCGGCTCTTGGTTGGCTTGTTTAATCTGTGCTAGTTCGGCCCTCAGTTCTGCCATCCCAAGCGGCTCTTGGTTGGCTTGTTTAGCGGTAGCTGACTTAGGGCTCTGCTCCCTTCGAGAGGAGTTGCGATGGGGCCCTGACTGTCCGCTATTCTGAGATTTAGGGCCGTGACTGCCAGATTCGCGGTTACCTTGCCCGTGGGCGTTGGGGCCCTGTTCCCCCTTGGCTCCAGCTTGTCGGCCTTTCCAGTTACCTTTGGGTTGACTCGACGTCTGGTGGCCGGGGTTTGGGTTCGCCCAAGGGGGTCCGCGGTTTGGGGCTTCACCCCCTTCTAGGCCTAAGGACTGACCTTCCTGCTCATATAGGCGGAGGACTCTGGGATCATCCTCGTGGTGGTCTGTGGGTCGGACGAACGTCTCCCACGTTAGTTGTGCGGTGCGACGCATTTCTCTCATAGTATGGGGGCGCTGGCGACACGCGAGTGTTACTTGGTTACGGATGCGCGGGTGAAGGTTATGGAGGAAGAGGGACTTGAAGTTGCGATCTTCCTCTAGCCCGGGCTCGCTTCTGCCCTGAAAGTACGCCGTGCAGAGCCGACGGTAGTACTCGCGAGGGTGTTCGCTTTGTTTCTGTCTGATTAGAATGGCACCCATCGTCGCAGCAGTCTCGTCCTCGTACAATGAGTATTCCTCTTTCAAGTACTCACTACTTTCTTGTAGTTGTCGAGGACTGACTGTGGTAGGGTCTCAACGAATGCTCGTACGCTGCTACCTAAAGTTTTCCAGACTAGTCTGGCCTTTTCATGCGACATAGCCTCTGGCAGGTCCAGGAGGCTACGTTCGATTTCCCGGAAATAATCATTAACGCTTCGGTGTCTATGATTTTCCGGCTCAAAACGCTCTATGTCTTTCGCAAGGATGTCGATTTGGCGGATCCTAGTTTTGCGTTCTGCGACAAGGCGTTTTGATTTTGACCCGTAGGGGTCCTCGCTGTCTTCGCTATTTGAGCTGCTCTCATATCGCCTATGTCTGCGTTTCGGCTTGTAGGCGGCCTCTCCGTCAGAGGAGTCCGAGGGTACGTAGCGCGGCGTTTTCCGCGTGCTAGAGGCTGCAGCGATATTGAAGCGCGAGGGGGTGTAGTGGGGAGTAAAGTAAAAACTCCCAGCGCCACGAGATGGCGATCGCGCGGCTTTCACGCGAGTTGAGCTTGAGTGCGGTGTCTGATCTACCGTTCTAAGCTCAGGTTCTTCCTCCTCCAGAGCGGAACTCTGTTCTTGGGAGGGTTTGGCCGATCCCTCATCTGAGCGACGTGCTTGCGTCACTTCTTCTCTGAGGCATTCTATTTCGCACTTTAGTTCATCTTGTGTGGCTCTCAGGCCCACGAGGCTACTCTCCGCGCTTTCTGCTCTCCTTTGAGCTTCGGCCAGTTGTCGTTTTAGTGTTCGTTTCTCTTGTTCGAGGGTCATACACACATGTTCCATTTCCTTATAGTAGATCATGAACAATTTGGATAGCCCTTCTGGGAGAGTCATAGTACGCTCTTTAAGTTCCCTAACGGCTATGTGTATTTCATCAAAGCGAGCCTTTTGGTCCAGATCACAGAAGTAATTTCTCCTATCCTCCGGGACTTGGCCTAAATCGCCTACAACGTCGAAAAGAGAGAGGAGGGGCCCTTCTGACTCACTTGATTGGGGATTCGACATTTTGTTCAAAATGTATTAACTTAAAGGAAATTAATACTGTGTTGATTAGGTTAGAATTTAATTTAATCCAAGTTGCTAAATAATTGATTTGTGGTTTCTTAGCTACTTTGTTCTTTCACTAATGTTTCACTCATTAATTAGCTCAATTAATAATATTAGTTAACAATAATGATTGTTATTAATAATATTAAGTACTCAGATTAGATATTACTCTAATGTACTAATCAATTAAACCAGTTTATCAGCTAACTGTGGTTGACAGCTGAATTTCAGTTCTGTGATTAACACACTGTTAATGATTCACCATTACAGTCACCTGTGTTATACCTTGGCAGTTGCTGAATCAACTGAGTTTATTTGTTGTTGAACAACATTCCAGAAGTCAACAAACCAATCTTCCTCACACGGGGCACCAATTTAACTGTGGGTGCAATCAGTTAATTATTGAAATTAAGTGATCAATCTCGTTAAATCAGTCTCATTAAATTTTGAAGGTCAATAATTAAAATGAATCAATCCCATTGAATCGTTTAATTTGACTCGTTTGAATTGAATCATACCATAGAATCAGTCTCATTCAGTGAATCATTCAATGAATCGTTTAGTGAATCGTTCAATGAATCATTTAGTGAATCATACCATTAATCCTGGATAAATTACCAGACAGCTAGATTATGGTATATTTCCAAATTATTATGATCACTTACCATATTACATAACATATGCACCCTTTCTGAATTCTTTGAGAAGATTGGGGACTTCACATATTGTTCACCAACAAGATGAATACACAGCTTTGATAATAAATGAATTTATTATACAAAGATAAAAAAAAATTATGGATAATCAATATATACAAGCAGTGAGGTGTATATACATGTGTGGTGTGTGTGTATGGCCTAGCTTGTGGCTAGCTAAAACAGTGTGTGTGTGTGTGTGTGTGTGTGTGTGTGTGTGTGTGTGTGTGTAGGACTTGACCATGTGTTTAGCCTCGTGTAGCTAACTACACGTGGTGGAGGCCTAGATTAGCCTTGTGTTGCTAGTGTGTGTTTGCTAAAGGGCCCTATGGCCTAGCTAAAGTGTGTTTGTGAAAGGCCCTATGGCCTAGCTAAAGTGTGGTTGTTAGGCCTGGTGAGACCTACTGAGCACGTGTTGCTAAAGACAAAGGGAAGCTGTCTAAAGTGTATCAGGCCTGGTCAGGCCTGTTGAGCACATGTTCTCAGTAACAAAAAGATTCCACACTCATAACATTACCAAACTCACTGAAGCCTTGATAAGGTCAAAATGTATGATAAGGAAATGAAGGTGTTAGTCAGAATAAGAGAAAGAGAGAGAGAGAGAGAGAGAGAGAGAGAGAGAGAGCATGCACAACTTATTAAAACAATTGAGAGAACATAGAACCAAAATAAATCAACACGCTGCGTGTCTAACAGTGTAACAGATAAACCTGGGTTTAAATTCACACTATTTCAAACAAAAAGCAAATTCCTAAGACTATCCTAATTATGCCCAAATGCCAAAATCTTACTTAATCCTGCATTTAGCAAGATATGAAGAACTATTCGCCGGTGTAGTTTCGGGCCTCGCCGTGGGAGCACGTGAGCCGCTCGTGATGGAGGCGTAGAAAACTTTCGGGTCCAGCGGAGCACTTGGGTGGTTCCCGTGGAAAGCAGAGGATTCTTGGTCCGAACCTCAGCGTTCGTGAGGAAAAGTCTCTGATCAGAATAAGATGCACAGCGCTTTTGAGTTAAAAAGGATTCAATCGCTTCTTAACTTTTAACTGCCTGGGCTGCAGTCGTGACGTCACTTCTAATGCAAGTAAACCGGTTGTAACTCAAGTTGAGTTTAAAGATCGCGCGACTCTAGAGTTTACCTTTGCCAAGGGTAAGAAAGAAAATCGCGCTGAGTGATGGATCTTGCAAGAAAGAAGACGTCTTTTTGGGTGGAGAGCGCCTCTTTATACGTCCAGATTCATCGGAAGGCAGACGTGAGAGACAAAGATGGTGGAGCTTCCGCTTGGATTTATGCATGCATGGCAGACTGACGTAGGTGATTCCGCCCACGCGTGACGTAGGTCACACGGAAGTTGCCTGGGAATTGTAGTCCTGACACAAGATGGCGGCATGATACCTACAAGTAATAACACAGGAATGGGTTTAAATGTCTCGTCTCGTCTTCTTCCGCTTTATCCGGGACCGGGTCATGGAGGCAGCAGTCTAAGCATGGAAGCCCAAACTTCCCTTTCCCCAGACACCTCGGCCAGCTCCTCAGGAAGAACACCGAGGCGTTCCCAGGCCAGCCGAGAGACATAGTCCCTCCAGCGTGTCCTGGGTCTTCCCCGGGGCCTCCTCCTGGGGGGACATGCCTGGAACACCTCCCCAGGGAGGCGTCCAGGAGGCATCCGAAAAAGATGCCCGAGCCACCTCAGCTGATTCCTCTCGATGTGGAGGAGCAGCGGCTCTACTCCGAGCTCCTCCCGAGTGACTGTGCTTCTCACCTTATCTCTAAGGGAGCGCCCAGCCGCCCTGTGAAGGAAACTCATTTCGGCCGCTTGTATCCGTGATCTTGTTCTTTCGGTCATTACCCAAAGCTCATGACCATAGGTGAGAGTCGGAACGTAGATCGACTGGTAAATTGAGAGCTTCGCCTTTTGGCTCAGCTCCTTCTTCACCACGACGGACCGGTAAAGTGACCGCATCACTGCGGAGGCTGCACCAATCCACCTGTGGATCTCACGCTCCATCCTTCCCTCACTCGTGAACAAGATCCCGAGATACTTAAACTCCTCCACTTGAGGCAGGACTTCTCCACCAACCTGAAGAGGGCAAGCCACCCTTTTCCGGTCGAGAACCATGGCCTCGGACTTGGAGGTGCTGATTCTCATCCCAGCCGCTTCACACTCGACTGCAAACCGCCCCAGTGCATGCTGGAGGTCCTGGTTTGAAGAAGTCAACAGGACAACATCATCCGCAAAAAGCAGAGATGAAATCCTGTGGTTCCCAAACAGGATTCCTTCCAGCCCCTGGCTGCGCCTAGAAATTCTGTCCATAAAAATTATGAACAGAACCGGTGACAAAGGGCAGCCCTGCTGGAGTCCAACATGCACTGGGAACAGGTCTGACTTACTGCCAGCAATGCGAACCAGACTCTTGCTCCGTTCGTACAGGGACCGGACAGCCCTTAGCAAAGGGCCCCGAACCCCATACTCCCGAAGCACCCCCCACAGAATACCACAGGGGACATGGTCGAATGCCTTCTCCAGATCCACAAAGCACATGTGGACTGGTTGGGCAAACTCCCATGAACCCTCGAGCACCTTATGAAGGGTATAGAGCTGGTCCAGTGTTCCGCGACCAGGACGAAAACCGCATTGTTCCTCCTGGATCCGAGGTTCGACTATCGGTCGAATTCTCCTCTCCAGTACCCTGGAGTAAACCTTCCCTGGGAGGCTGAGAAGTGTATAATTGAAGCACACTCTCCGGTCCCCTTTCTTAAAAAGAGGGACCACCACCCCAGTCTGCCACTCCAGAGGCACTGTCCCCGACCACCATGCAATGTTGCAGAGGCGTGTCAACCAAGACAGCCCCACAACATCCAGAGACTTGAGATACTCAGGGCGGATCTCATCCACCCCCGGTGCCTTGCCACCAAGGAGCTTGCAAACCACCTCAGTGACTTTGGCTTGGGTAATGGACGAGTCCACCTCTGAGTCATCAGCCTCAGTCTCCTCAGTGGAAGACATGACGGTGGGATTGAGGAGATCCTCAAAGTATTCCTTCCACCGCCCGACAATGTCCCCAGTCGAGGTCAACAGCTCCCCACCCGCACTGTAAACAGTGTTGGCAGAGTACTGCTTCCCCCTCCTGAGGCGCCGGACAGTTTGCCAGAATTTCTTCGAGGCCGACCAATAGTCCTTCTCCATGGCCTCCCCGAACTCCTCCCAGTTCCAAGTTTTTGCCTCCGCAACTGCCCGAGCTGCAGCACGCCTGGCCTGCCGATACCCGTCAGCTGCCTCAGGAGTCCTGGAGGTCAACATGGCCTGATAGGACTCCTTCTTCAGCTTGACGGCATCCCTTACTTCCGGTGTCCACCACCGGGTTTGGGGATTGCCGCCACGACAGGCACCGGAGACCTTGCGGCCACAGCTCTGAACAGCCGCGTCCACAATGGAGGTAGAGAACATGGTCCACTCAGACTCAATATCCCTCATCTCCTTCAGAAGCTGGGAAAAGCTCTCCTGGAGGTGGGAGTTAAAGACCTCCCCAACAGAGTGCTCGGTCAGACGTTCCCAGCAGACCCTCACCATACGTTTGGGCCTGCCAGGTCTGTCCAGCTTCCTCCTCCACCAGCGGATCCAACTCACCACCAGGTGGTGATCAGTTGACAGCTCAGCCCCTCTCTTCACCTGAGTGTCCAAGACATAGGGCCGGAGAGCAGATGAAACGACAACAAAGTCTATCATCGACCTCCGACCTAAGGTGTCCTGGTGCCACGTGCACTTATGGACACCCCTATGCTCGAACATGGTGTTTGTTATGGACAAACCGTGACTAGCACAGAAGTCCAATAACAAAACACCACTCAGGTTCAGATCGGGGAGGCCGTTCCTCCCAACCACGCCCCTCCAGGTGTCACTGTCATCACCCACGTGAGCATTGAAGTCCCCCAGTAGCACAATGGAGTCCCCAGTCTGAGCACCCCTCAGTACCTCTCCCAGGGACTCCAAGAAGGCCGGATACTCTACACTGCTATTCGGCCCGTAGGCACAAACAACAGCAAGAACCCTCTCCCCAATCCGAAGGCGCAGAGAGGCGACCCTCTCGTTCACTGGGGTAAACTCCAACACATGGCGGCTGAGCTGGGGAGCTATAAGCAAGCTCACACCAGCCCGCCGCCGCTCACCATGGGCGACTCCAGAGAAGTGGAGAGTCCAGCCCCTCTCGAGGAGCTGGGTTCCAGAGCCCAAGCTGTGCGTGGAGGTGAGCCCGACTATCTCTAGCCGGTACCTCTCAACCTCCCACACAAGCTCAGGCTCTTTCCCCCCCAGTGAAGTGACATTCACTGAAAAAATGTGCGTATTATACACCGGTTTTAACAGTAGTAAATAAAATTATGTTGTAATAACACAGGACTGGGTTTAAATGTTTTGTTGTTAAATAATAATAATAACAATAATAATAATAATAATAATAATAATAAATAACATGTACAATAAATAATAAATAACAATAATCAAATGCAGAGGCTGTAATTCAATATGTTATAACGAACGAATAGTTCGTTTAGACCTGAGTTGGTCCAGGTTCGCGTTCTCACCAGAGGGACTGCACCAGAGGTTGACATTTGGTGCAGAATCAAGCGGACCGAGACCACCCCTTTTTGGAGGTCTCGGTCCGCTTGATTTAGTGCGCACCCGAGTGCGATTGATGCTTTCACACCGACAAAAACGAACCGAACTAAGAGCTTTTGGTTCGAATGGACTGTTTAGTGTGCACCAACTGCTGTTGGTGTGAAAGCACCCAAAGAGGAGAGGGACCATCCGTCTTGTTATCAGTGCACAGTTCAAAAGCCAGCATCTCTGATGGTATGAGGGTGCATTAGTGCACCCAACATGGGTAGCTTGTACATCTGGGAAGGCATCATTAATGCTGAATGATATATACACGTTTCAGAGCAATATGCTGCCATCCAGACAAAATCTTTTTCCAGAAAGGCCTTCCTTCTTTCAGCAAGACAATGTCAAACCGCTTTCTACACATATTAAAACTGCATGGCTCAGTAGTAAAAGAGTCCAGGTGCTAAACTGGCCTGCCTGCAGTCCAGACCTGTCTCCCATTTAAAACATTTGGCGCATTATGAAGCGCAAAATATGACAAAGGAGACCCCAAACTGTTGAGCAATTGAAACTGTATGTCAGGCAAGAATGGGGGGAATTTCTCTTTCAAAATTACAGCAGTTGGTCTCCTCAGTTCCCAAACGTTTACAGAGTGTTGTTAAAAGTAGAGGTGATGCAACACAGTGGGAAACATGCCCGTCCCAACTTTTCTGAAACGTGTTGCTGAAATCAAATTAAAAATGAGCATATATTTTTCAAAAAACAATAAAAGTTCTCAGTTTCAACATTTGATATTTTGTCTTTTTACTATTTTCAATGAAATGTAAGGTTTCCAAGATTTGTAAATCGTTGTATTCTGTGTTTTATTAATATGTTTTACACAGTGTCCCAAATTTATGGAATTGGGGTTGTAGTACAAATCTGTTCTTCTTGAAATACTTCACCAACGTAAGCTTCTCAGTGGATACATGGATTTCACTGTTGCCAGTGTAGTCCATAGCAACAATAAAACTGTAACTTGACTCAATCTATTGCTTATTTTGGAAGAAAAAAACAAAGGTATGTGGCGTTTTGCCCAACTCTACCCTCTAACACACTCATTCATCCATGTGATTCTTAGATCCCTGAGTAATACCAAACATTACTCAGGGTCATCTTTCTCAAAAGCATAAAACATAAAGATCATCATTAACTGGTAGAGTAAGCTTTACTCTCTCTCTCCACTAGTTGATCTTAATTTTCTGATGCTTTTTGGAAATTGTTGCTTGGCCCATGTCAAGCAGCTGTTCCCATAGGTCTGTATCCAAGTTTTGTTTCAACATTCCTGATCAGTTTCATGATAATTACTGAAGAATTCATAGTATCAACTGGACCCCTTCAAAAGCCCAACAGTGTTAAGTATTTAGAAGAAGACTTTATTTGTCACATGTACTTATTTTGATGGATTTTAAATCTTAACCACTGAGGCATCAGTAAAGTGACCTCAGAGCTGAAGAACATGCAAAATATCATGTCATAAAGTAAAAATAAATTTGCCATAGATGAGCAGTAGATTACATTTCATGACCACTTTCATCTGCTTTAAGTTGAGGATATAGCTCCATTGGTTTCTATTGCCCATAACAAGAAGACAGGACTGGTTTGAAATATTTGTTCATTACCTTCATTTTTTTCCATGTTCGTTGTCAGTGTCTCCAAAAGCTCCCGTGTTTCACGTGATTCATCATCCTCTTTCTTTTCTGCCTCTTCCACGCGAACACGTGACTCCTGAAACACAGACAGCCATTCAGTGCCATCATCAGGGAAACGTTTATTTTTGAAAATCCTGCTTCTCATCAAGCAAAGCCTGCTCAGCTTTCCTTATTTATAAATGCACTAACATGACACATACCAGGTTTGCGAGAGTCTCAGTGATGGCCTCTTTGAGTTTGACATGCTGCAGTTTGTAGTGCCTGCATATCTTTTCAGTTATGGTGCTTTTCCCAACAGCAGGAGGTCCCAAGAGACAAATACGAATAGGCTTAAAAAAATAAAAATAAATTTTTAAAAAATCAATCTCTCAGTACTAATGCAACCAGGGTTTGATGATATTAATAAGGGACATATTTCAGAATCCTAACAGTCGCACTTTGTCAGTTCCTTACCAGCAGGCTTCGGGTGAGCTTGTATTCCTCCACAATTCGGTCGATGTTCTTAACAATGCCTTTCTTTGAAACCCAGTTGATACTGAAATTCTCTTTACTGATATCCTTGTTCAAAAAAATGGCTTCCATTTGAAGGTTGACGAACAAATGGTCAATTTCTGATTGCTGACAAACAAACAACAGCAATGCTCAGAACATCATAAAATACTCATACGTTAACCATGATCATGAACTCTATAGCAAAATTATTGATACAGTAACTTCCTGCGCTAAATAGCTCAGATGCATCAAGTTTATTACTGTAACATTTTGGAACGTTCAGCACCCTCTGCTGCAAGTGAGGCAAACTCATAATTAAAATACTGACAGGCATTCTCCTTTCCCCCCTCAGCCTTGTGGATTGCCTTTAAAGGAAAAAGGGCGGAGCTGAGCAGCTCTGTTCTGGCTGGAGGTGGAGCTCATTTCCAGACCATAAATTTTTAAACAGGAGCCCAAAATGAAGAAATAAATGAAATCTATTTCACAGCAGTATTGCAATTAATGGTTTTTCAAAACACTGCATGCTTAATATAATTTGCAAAACATACTGTCAATTCCTCTGTGAGAAATATGTCCTCTTTTGGAACGTTTTGGATTTTTCCTGGCCCGAGCACCAATGCTATTGCCTAGAACAAAACAGAAAGGATTGAGCAGCAGAAGAATACGTAAGAATATGAATAAAATTGCTCCCATTAAGGAAACTTACATTAATAATCTTAGCAATGGTGTTCTGTGATTCATCCACTGCAAGAAAGTACTGCGGTTTCGGCTTATGCTCAATTACCTTCTGCACAATCCTTTGAAAAAAAAACAACAGAACATATGATCAGTGTTAATCCGATTTTCAGTACACAATACAAAACATCATGATATTAATAATTTTCCAATAATACTATATGTTACGACTCAGTGATTTAATTCTTTTGAACACCAATTTAAGTAACTCAAATTTGTGATTCATTCAAGATTTGAACAGGCTTCATACTGAAATGTTGAACAGATGTTAGTGGAGATCTGTACAGTAACCCACATTTGTTGTTTCACCTATGAGGTTAGACCTGATAAAATGACCACTTTTGATTCATTTCTGCTTACGAAATCAATTCACTTCATAAAGAGTCATCCACTACGATCAAATCATTCACAATTCCGTCATCACGACTTCTAAACATGACTGACCCTGCCAGATCACTGACGTGAATAGCAGGAATGATATTGGCGCCATCTCCAAAGACTGGCACTTCCCGTTCCTCTCCCAACCATGATGTCTAAAAGAGAGCAGTGTCACAAATGCTCAGTAATGCATCGATGGATGCTGATGAGTCATGAAGCAATTACTAAAATAATACATGATAGAATTCCTGTTTAAACATTAATCATTCAATTAAAGCAGCCACACAGATACAACGTGAAATGATAAAATGTGAACGGTGAAACTGTCTGGATTTACCTTGAAAAAGAAATGAAATGCTTGCTCGCCCATTCCATATTGCAGCCCAGATGCAACCACGTAAGTAGAAAACTGAGTCTGATTCTGAAATATATGATTCAAGACTGTAAATAACAAACGATACAGAAACTGCAGTGAATAATGAGTTAATGATGGGGGAAAGGTGACTGCACATGAGGCTTATGTCACATAGTTCTACATGGTATCGGCATATACTTTACCAGTATGAGTAAATGAGAACAGATACTGATACCTAAAGCCATTTGAAAACAGCGTGTAATGATTTAGTCATGCAGTTTGCACAACATTAATCTAGAGCAGGGGTGTCAAACCTGATCCATAAAGGGCCATGTGGCTGCAGGTTTTCATTCCAGCCATGCAGCAGCACCCTGATTTGGCTTATTCAATCAACTGACACACCCACCCTTTAATCAAGGGTGGGTGTGGCTGCAAGTATTTGACTGTGTGAAGACAGTTCAGTTGATTGAATGAGCCAAGTCAGGTGTGCTGCTGCATGGCTGGAATGAAAACCTGCAGCCACAAGGCCCTTTATGGATCAGGTTTGACACCCCTGATCTAGAGGCTACAAGTTACCAATACTTGTTAGCAACATTAGCCTTGAAGCTCGAGTACAAAACTTTCTTTTTTTGCAAGCTTCAGGCAGCACTCACAGATTTTCCCAGTTTAACCACAAGCTTCTCCACAGCGATATGATCTTTAAAGTTGGGATGTGCTTTGCGTCTCCTATAGTCCCATTCTGTAAGATGAATCTCTGGATCGTTCTACAATTAAAACAACAGAACATACACAGAAGAAGTGACTTTCAATGAAATTAACAATGATGTTCACACTATATCTTCAAATCAGTTCTACACTTACTGGATCAAGTGTCTTAGTCAGAGCCCACGTCATGATTGAGGAGATTAAGATGAACGTCTTTGGTCCAGGAAATGCATCAGTTTCATTGTGAAGAGCTTTAAATGGACAGAAACAAATCCTTTGATGAAAGGTTGAAAGATGAACATTAAATCAATAAGCAAAGATTTTAATGCAGATACCTGAGACCGCCCAAGAGGCTTCTTCTATCTGATCAGCATGTTCATTGTAAATGTTATAAATGATGACATCTGACTCCATCAAGTGATGGAAAAGCTCTTCACGTGTTAAATTCTATGGAAATGAGTAAAATAAATAAAAGAACATCACCAGGCAAAGAATCTAACCTGAGTTAACAGGTCACAGTTTTATGATACTACACTGAAACCAAGTACATGTACTATAATGGGTAAGTTACAGCCAAGATTACTCAGATATTTTACTCACACTATATTTTTCTACTGCAAAACTGGACTTCTCCTCGGTTTTACCCGAAATGGTTCCAGCAATCTGATAAATGCCTTCCTGGGAACTTGACTCATTTGCCGGCTTATCCTTTAATTGCTCAGCAACATGGGATACTCCAACAACACATGAAGCTAAAAACTGGAGGCAGAAGAAAGAAAAGTCAAAAATTATCTATATAGAGTATAAGAGTGGCACTAGAACAGGGATCTATCAAAGTCTGATCTTCACAACACATGTTTGTGGAAGTGTATCATGGCACAAACAAAGATTTCTGAGGATCTCAGAAAAAGCGTTGTTGATGCTCATCAGGCTGGAAAAGGTTACAAAACCATCTCTAAAGAGTTTGGACTCCACCAATCCACAGTCAGACAGATTGTGTACAAATGGAGGAAATTCAAGACCACTGTTACCATCCCCAGGAGTGGTCAACCAACAAAGATCACTCCAAGAGCAAGGCGTGTAATGTCGGCAAGGTCACAAAGGACCCCAGGGTAACTTCTAAGCAACTGAAGGCCTCTCTCACATTGGCTAATGTTAATGTTCATAAGTCCACCATCAGAAGAACACTGAACAACAATGGTGTGCATGGCAAGGTCGCAAGGAGAAAGCCACTGATCTCCAAAAAGAACACTGCTGCTCGTCTGCAGTTTACTAAAGATGATGTGGACAAGCCAGAAGACTACTGGAAAAATGTTTTGTGGATGGACGAAACCAAAATAGAATTTTTTGGTTTAAATGAGAAGCGTTATGTTTGGAGAAAGGAAAACACTGCATTCCAGCATAAAAACCTTATCCCATCTGTGAAACATGGTGGTGGTAGTATCATGGTTTGGGCCTGTTTTGCTGCACCTGGGCCAGGACGGCTTGCCATCATTGATGGAACAGTGAATTCTGAATTATACCAGCAAATTCGAAAGGAAAATGTCAGGACATCTGTCCATGAACTGAATCTCAAGAGAAGGTGGGTCATGCAGCAAGACAATGACCCTAAGCACACAAGTCGTTCTACCAAAGAATGGTTAAAGAAGAATAAAGTTAATGTTTTGGAATGGCCAAGTCAAAGTCCTGACCTTAATCCAATTGAAATGTTACGGAAGGACCTGAAGCGAGCAGTTCATGCGAGGAAACCCACCAACATCCCAGAGTTGAAGCTGTTCTGTATGGAGGAATGGGTTAAAATTCCTCCAAGCCGGTGTGCAGGACTGATCAACAGTTACCGGAAACGTTTAGTTGCAGTTATTGCTGCACAAGGGGGTCACACCAGATACTGAAAGCAAACGTTCACATACTTTTGCCACTCACAGATATGTAATACTGGATCATTTCACTCAATAAATAAATGACCAAGTATAATATTTTTGTCTCATTTGTTTAACTGGGTTCTCTTTATCTACTTTTAGGACTTGTGTGAAAATCTGATGTTTTAGGTCATATTTATGTAGAAATGTACAAAATTCTAAAGGGTTCACAAACTTTCAAGCACCACTGTATTTTATATATATCCATAACTGCTTATCCTGTACAGGGCCGCAGCCAAGCTGGAGTCTATTCCAGCTGACTATTGGCGAGAGGTGGGGTACACCCTGGACAAGTCGCCAGGTCATCACAGGGCTGACACATAGAGACAAACAACCATTCACACTCACATTCACACCTACAGTCAATTTAGAGCCACCAATTAGCCTAACCTGCAAGTCTTTGGACTGTGGGGGAAACTGGAGAACCCGGAGGAAACCCATGCAGACACGGGGAAAACATGCAAACTCCACACAGAAAGGCCCCCATCGGCCACTGGGCTCGAACCCAGAACCTTCTTGCTGTGAGATGACAGTGCTAACCACTACACCACCATGCCGCCCCATGAACTTATACATGTTGTTTATTATCGATAGATAGTGTAATACAGATATTTTAGACATACATATTTTATATATTGCATCTAATAGTTATCGTAGATTGCATATTTAAATAATATTGGCTGGTGTTGAGTGATATATCAGATATATTGCATATTTAAATAATATTGGCTGGTGTTGAGTGATATATCAGATATATTCCATTCAACTACCATGATACCATGCCAGCTGAATGGAATATATCCGATATACCATGAAAAAAATCCAGCCATTATTATTATTATTATTATTATTATTATTATACCAGAGGGGAACCGTCAGGGCCTTCTAGGCACTTCAGAGAAGGCCCAAACATATCAGCATTTCAAATGTTATATTTAATTTCTGTCATTCTCTAATTGCTTTCATGATTTCATTATAATTATTCTATTCTAATTTTAATTTGGCCTCATTTTCTATCAAATATGCTTCAGAAATGAAAGGGTTACTGTCTGGAAAACATTAAAATCGAGTTATCCAATGAGATTTGTTTGTTTGTTGTCTCTAGGCTGAGAAGGGTTTAGAGCTGGCTCACTCATTGGTTAGGACTTCATTGCCAGGACAGAAGGCCCATGGCAGTGTATGTTTATGTAGGAAGTGACAGATTAATTAACCAATCAGATGTTGATTTATAGGGGAAGGGACCAAAAATGTATCACCATTAGCCTTCTCGAAGGCCAATGTGAGCTTAACCGCAAGTCGGTGCCATAAACGCAGCAGTGAAGTCACCTTATAGCCGGTGTAGCGTTCATCAGTAGTGTTTGTGAATGCTAATAAAGCAGTCAAGCCAGTGCTATCAAGAGCAAGTAGCACAGGCTAACGACCGAGAAACTAAGATTTCTGTCTCCAGACTCTTCTTCCATGCAGCTCGCCACAGTATTTTTCACTCAGACTTAAGAATTCATTTCCCTGTGTAATTTACTTAGTTACTTTTAAAATCAACATCGACAACTACACACAACGGAGCGACCTGGCAGCCTGCCGCTAATCTCTTGCAAAATCCTTTGCCCTGTTGCTTTTTTGGTGCGTCTGGCTAAGTTTTGGCTGAGCTCAAGTCCCAGCTCTAATAGTAACAGTTCGCCACTGTATTATACATCCAAATTTGCGTCTTTCTCTTTCAAAATAATCTCAAAATCTTCTGTGTTTAATGAAACAAACCTGGCAGCCATGTTTGTTTACACATTGTCACAGGCAATCACTACCGAAGAAGTTTCATGTGTAATACATATCTTATGGCATTTTCAATTCACTGTGACGGTTTACTACGGGCTCTGCTGGCAAACAAAGAAATGCTTCTGTGCACGCGCAGCAGAAAACTCTCTCACTGGATATTCTCATCAGCTCCGACGTGTGACATCATGTTGTCTTGACAACTATACAATATCGTAAATCATATTCAACGCTCATTCTCCATTGGGTAGAGTGACATAATACACATAGGATAAGAAATATGCGGACAATATTGCATGCTATCAAACCAAATGAATGAAACCCACTAGAGGGTAATAGAATACATGTTTTTATTCCATGGAAAAAGTGTCCTGTATGTATAATAATTATTTATATTGTGTAATGTCTCTATTGTCCATATTGTACATTACATACATTTTTCTTATACTGCATATACGTAACTTAATACATATACTATGTGTCCAAAATCACTCCCTACTCACTATATAGCGGACTATATAGTGAGTTCACCATTTTGTAGTGCTGTCCAAATGTATAGTGAGAATTATTACACCCTATATAGTGGACTCAAAGTATCCCACAATGCATCATGAAAAGTAGTGTACAACTGATGGTCACTAACCAAGCAATATATACCATCATGCATTGCAGTCGTGCTAAAAAAAAAAAAAAGAAGAAGAAGAAGAAGAAGTGTGTTGGGGGGCGGCACAGTGGTGTAGTGGTTAGCGCTGTCGCCTCACAGCAAGAAGGTCCGGGTTCGAGCCCCGTGGCCGGCGAGGGCCTTTCTGTGTGGAGTTTGCATGTTCTCCCCGTGTCCGCGTGGGTTTCCTCCGGGTGCTCCGGTTTCCCCCACAGTCCAAAGACATGCAGGTTAGGTTAACTGGTGACTCTAAATTGACCGTAGGTGTGAATGTGAGTGTGAATGGTTGTCTGTGTCTATGTGTCAGCCCTGTGATGACCTGGTGACTTGTCCAGGGTGTACCCCGCCATAGTCAGCTGGGATAGGCTCCAGCTTGCCTGCAACCCTGTAGAACAGGATAAAGCAGCTAGAGATAATGAGATGAGAAGTGTGTTGGGGTGAATGGATGGAGGAAGAAACACATTATAAACGGGCATTCAAGTACAATTAAAAATAGTAAATAAGCTAAAATAGAATAAGACAGATAAAATACAAGAATAAAAGTTATAGTGCAAAGGATGGAATTAATCAAAAGCCTCAAATTGGATTTAATAAAAGGCAGCAGCAAAGAAGAAAGTATTCAGCCTTGATTTAAAAGAACTGACAGATGCAGCAGACCAGGGCTTTACATTAACTTTTTTGCTCACCGGCCACTGTGGCTAGTGGTTTTCCCGAGTTACTAGCCATTCAGCCTTTTCACTAGCCACAATTTTGTTGCCAGGAAATCGCAGTTTTTTCTTCACTATGATACGTTACAGTTCGGAAGATCTAGATTTAATTATGAATGGCAGCGTATAATGTATCTCTACAGTAGCACTCAAGTATTCAGTGCTGTTAAGGTAGCTCCCTATAGCCTAGGTCACAACCGGATGTACGATTTTTTGGCCGTGCGATTTTTGGCATTTCCCAAATCGCTGCGTTTTTTTGTTCGTGGAGAAAGACGCACGTTGGCTGTAAGTTTGTCTTGCAACCTGAAAAAAAACGTAAGCGCCCGTAGAGTTTGTTTGACATGACAAAGAACCTCTGTGGCCGGTCTGCGGCCAGTCTACAGCTCGAAAATCAGCACGTCACACGTGCTCCCTCCGTGCGTTTCACGCGTGCCCTCCGTGTGTTTCTTGCGTTTTTGCACGTAGACCGGCCATAGGAGCATGTACGGACGGTTGTGACCGAGGCTTAAATGAAAACATGCAGCCAATTCAGACAAAAATATAAACTGTTTATTGAACTCAAATTCAAGCCCCTTACAATATGAAATATCATATAATATAAAAAACAACATTCAGTACAACTGAACTGATTCTAATGTTAAAAGTCCAATTCAAAACATTTATCATTGAAAAACATTTCATGTTTTGATATGCAAGTATTATGTATATTATCAAGTCTTATTATGTATATTATGTATTATCTATTAATTGTGTGTGTGTGTGTGTGTGTGTGTGTGTGTGTGTGTGTGTGTGTGTGAACATGTGTAGAGAGAGACATTAAATGTCCTCATTACATTCATCATCAGATGAGTCTGAATGGTCCATGAAAAATGGTCTTCGTGACCTGAGGCTTCCAGCAGGCCGTAAGTTGATAGCTAGGGCGGGATCAACTTCTTTCCAATAGCGTGAACGTTTCTAAACAGCAGCTCCATCCTCTCCAGCTCAGCCGACTTCATGAAAGCAATGCTGTCCTGTAGTGAACCAGCCATCTTCACCTGTTTTGATGTTATAGTACCGATGTGTGCATTTGACTTTTCATGGTCCTTTATAGTTTAGAGTTTAAAATTGCTGGTGCCTGTCTTTGCCAGACTTTCTACAGTCTTCGGAGTACATGGTATTTTCGGTTTTGCTATGAACGAGCCAATCTCACCCGAACTTCCATTTGTCATTGAACTGTCTTATCTTCCTATTAGCGTCTTGTTTATCTCCATGGCCGTAGCCAGCTCTGAGGCCCCTGCGGTCCGGACCTCGGTCATTTTTAAGAGCTGAAAATACATTTGTACGCTAAATATTCAACTGGATGAAAAAATAAAGAATAACATTAAAACGTCTCCGTAAAAAGTGCATTGTTAATTATGCTAATCGTTGATTCTGTCTTCTGTGCGCAGGGGCGGACTGGCAATCTGTGCGTTCTGGAAAAGTCCAGAATGGCCGTCCGGTCTACAGCCGTCGGCCCTGTTCAATAACCAAAATTTTCAGTCTATCAACTAACAACAGGTGGCGCTAAGATGATAATTTATCCGTCAATCATTATTCCATAGGCCTAAAAGCCAACAAAGAAGAGTAACGTTAGTGTCTGATAACAGAAAGATGGCAAGCAGAAAACGTAAGGAGAAAGGTGGATGGGAAAAGATAAAACAAAAGAAAGTGAAGTCACTTGAAGATGCTTCAAAATGTAGAAAGCTCACAGAGCTTTTTGGCAGCAGTGCAACTGCAAGCCGCAGCACACTGTAAAAAAAGAATAGTCAAGAATACTTGAAATTTCAAGGCAACCGTCTGCATTAAGATTTTTATGTTTTGTCAACGATGTATGCCCATGATAATCCAAACTATGATAACACTGTTATCTTTATTAAGAATTCTTAATTAAGTCAATTTTCAATTCCTCATTCTGCCAACATAGATTTCTCTTTTTGCTGAACAGTGGCATTCACAGTAGTACAAAAAGGCAATTGAGGTTATCACAAATTTTTTTTACCTTTATTTGGATAGGACAGTGTAGAGACAGGAAATGAGCAGGAGAGAGAGACAGGGAGGGATCAGGAAATGATCTCAGGTCGGAATCAAACCCACTTCCCCAGATTTATGGTATGGCGCCTTATCCACCTGAGCCACGACAACATGAACTTCAACCGGAGAGAGAACCACATTGCCCAGCCCTTGCATTTGGGAGAGGAAACCCCGTGTCTTGGTCATTCAGAGCATGCGCTGAATAAACACCTGTGGCAATTACCGTATTTTTCGGACTATAAGTCGCACTTTTTTTCATGGTTCGGCTGGCCATGCGACTTATACTCCGGTGCGACGTATATATGTTTTTTTTTTTTTTTTTCACCGCGGAATAACTGGAGCTGATGCGGAGTCTGACGACAGCCACGCAGAAGAAGAGGAAACGGCGCTTCATCTGCCGCTGGAGGCAGAGTTCAGAAGCGACACCGAGGATGAGGAATTCAATGGATTTGCTGATTTGGAGTGAAATCATCAGCTTGATAAACTTGATTGGCCTGTGTTTTATTATTAATGATAGGCCTATAGTTATTTAAATAAGTTATGTAGTGATTTTAGGCAGTGCTTAATTTGTGAAGTGGGAGGTCCCAGAACGCAGGAGGAGGGTGGGTCCGGCGACTCAAAAAAAAAAAAAAAGGCGGGGGATGGTTTACTATAACTTTACACACATGCGCTTATTGTGTGTGTAAAATAATAATAATAATAATATCAGACATTATGATCTTAGAAAACGCTTTAGTAAACAGTTACAGACAGTAATATGTCGTGATATTATATTATAAAATATTAATTTTTATTAGTCTATATATTAAATTATATATTACATTTATCTTCTAAAATAACAGACTGTACTCATCACAACCGGTTTATTTCACCATTGGAGATCAGATCACACAAGACATGAGTTAAATGACTCATTTTAAGGATTTAGGTAGGGGATTTAAAAGCGGTTGTTGTTGTTGTTTTTTTTGCACTAGACGGTTGTTTTTACTACCGTACCTGTCTTTGGAGATGATATACCTATAGCCTACTTGACCTCTGATTTGCTGAAATAAAATTTGACAAAAATGAATAATGACACTCCTCGATGATGACTACAGCTTTAATAACACAGATGAAAGAGCCATGGGGCGATAATAAGCCCTACCGGTAAAAATATTCTAAAAGCAAACTGATTAATGCATCAGTAATAGGCTAATAATATTAGTTATAATAATAATATAGGCTATTAGTAATAACGATAGTGATAGTATTAAAGATAGTAGTAGATATTTAAAATAATCAGACTAGGCTACTTACAGGGCAAAGGGCGTGTTATCACTGCTCAGCTGTTCGTTTATTAAATAAACAATGCAGTCGCGCAGTAACCACGCGCCGCTTATCAGATAGAATCACAGATTCTATGGATAGAATAACCCTTCAAAAAAGTGCGACTTATAGTCCGGTGCGACGTATATATGTTTTTTTCGTCTTCATAATGCATTTTTTGGCTGATGCGACTTAAACTCCGGAGCGACGTATAGTCCGGAAAATACGGTATGTATTTTCAATTCAGATTATTCACTATTGTATATTTACACATCATTGAGGTGCACCCTATCAGTTTGATGTGGATTTTTCTGTTCGTTAATAATTATTCATATTTTCTTGTCCATTCAATTGTGAATATAGAATTACTTGAACAAAGCGTAATTCTATTTTTTAGAATTATTCACATCAAGAAAAATCCACATCAAACTGATAGGGTGCACCTCAATGATGTGTAAATATACAATAGTGAATAATCTGAATTGAAAATACATAATTGTCACAGGTGTTTATTCAGCGCATGCTCTGAATGACCAAGACACGGGGTTTCCTCTCCCAAATGCAAGGGCTGGGCAATGTGGTTCTCTCTCCGGTTGAAGTTCATGTTGTCGTGGCTCAGGTGGATAAGGCGCCATACCATAAATCCGGGGGCCTGGGTTTGATTCTGACCTAAGGTCATTTCCTGATATCTCTCTCTCTCTCCTGCTCATTTCCTGTCTCTACACTGTCCTATCCAAATAAAGGTAAAAAAAAAGCCCCCCAAAAAATTTGTGATAACCTCAATTGCCTTTTTGTACTACTGTGAATGCCACTGTTCAGCAAAAAGAGAAATCTATGTTGGCAGAATGAGGAATTGAAAATTGACTTAATTAAGAATTCTTAATAAAGATAACAGTGTTATCATAGTTTGGATTATCATGGGCACATCGTTGGCAAAACATAAAATTATTAATGCAGACTGTTGCCTTGAAATTTCAAGTATTCTCAACTATTCTTTTTTACAGTGCAGTAACGTTCATGTCACGTTATCACCGAGCGAGACTGAGAACCAGGTGGACATCCAACCTGACCAACCACATGCTGATGATGATAGTCATGATGAGGGGCAGGCAGCTGAGGGAATTTCACCGGAGGAGACGGTACCGGTAAGTGACAACGACATAAAACCATAGCATAAAACAGGTTACGTAAAGGCCACTCATAGACCCCTCTCATAGTAGGCCAATCTTCTATTGACTGGATTTGCGGTGTGATGATGAGAAATATGTGGTTTATTGCTGTCAAAACAAACACGTAACTACCAAGCAAGCCAATTATAAATAGATAGGCAAGCACAAATGGCCGCGATTTCATATGTTCATCTCTGCATAATTCATGCAGATTAGGCTCTTTACGTTCAAGAGAACCAAAGCTCTAGCCTATCATTAACCAAAAGTTTGAGGGGGAGAAGTGTTTTCCATTTTGGCACTATTTATCTTTGTCTTCTCTTTCGTGGTGCGTGGTGGAATGTCTGTGGAATAGGCTACAAATGTTGTTTGAAGGATGATTGGTTGAATGGTATCATAACTAATCACAGCAGCATTGCATTGTGCAATTTGTTAATAGCCTAATTTTAGATCTGTTTGTCAGGCTTACCTACCAAAAAAATCAGCATAATATTAAAACTATAAAATGTGTCAAGCAGGCTTATACCCTGTCCACACTAGGGATTTTGTACTGATACGATACTACTTTCGTACCGCAACACCTGTCCACACTAGCAACTATACCGGTACTGTAGCGGTATAACTGTATCGGTATGAAACCCACAAATGTATTGCTGTGTTCACAGTTATACCGGTACGAAAGTGGTATAACTGTATCGATACAAAGTATACCGGTACAGTTTAGTGCATCTGTCCACACTAGCGAGAAATGTTTGCGGTTTTCTTTCACAGTAGTTGAAATGTGCGTGCGCGAAATGTTTCCGTGGTTACCGAGTAACTTCCTTCCGAGAATATATGGCATCCGTTATTTCGAGATCTCAAGAAAACAAAACAATTATTCCGTGATCTCGAGAAAACAAAACAATTATTTCATGATCTCAGCTGGATCACTGTATCTCCGTCGGTAGAGGCGAAGCCGGGCCAATCTTCTGCGGAGGTGCCGCGGACTAATTTTGAAATTATCCCTTATTAAAAGACTTAATGCAATCTCTCCCTGTGTCAACCCCTGATCAAAATATTGCCTTATTAGGTGATTGATTATTCCAGACATTCTAATGACCAAAGTTGCGTCTATACAGAATGAGAAATAGCCCCAAAGTCAGCATATCACAAGTCACTTGGCGTACCTGAATGAACCATTTCTCAGCTGTTTACTCGAGATCATGAAATAATTGTTTTGTTTTCTCGAGATCTCGAATTAGTTGTGTTGTTTTCTTGAGATCCTGAATTAATTATGTCGTTATCTCGGGATAACAAGGTGAATAAAAAAAAGGATTATATGAAGGGCCTCTCTTGGCTTCCGTACGGATGAAACAACGTGTGTGTGCTTTTTGTTGTCAATGTACAGTCTGTATTTCTGGTGGTCATTTATTCAGTCGAATCGTATAAAACGCGCGAGGCAGTTGAGAAAGAAACAAACGAATCTCCGTTCTTCACTATTTTATTCAGCGAAGACATCGATTGAGGTGTGTGACTTTGCGCATGCGCATTACATTTGTATCGATACAGAGCCGCTTCATCTGTCTACACTACGCGAAGCGCTACAGTACCGATACTGTACCGGTACGAAACCCATACATTTGTGGGTTTCGTACCGATACAGTTATACCGTTACAGTACCGGTATAGTTGCTAGTGTGGACAGGTGTTGCGGTACGAAAGTAGTTTCGTATCGGTACAAAATCCCTAGTGTGGACAGGGTATATGGGTTTCGTACCGGTACAGTATCGGTACTGTAGCGCTTCGCTGTAGTGTGGACAGATGAAGCGGTTCTGTATCGATACAAATATAATGCGCATGCGTAATGAACCATTCCTACTTCTTCCGGCAATACGCACGTGCTTTCCAGCTGTAAATAAAACGTCAAAATGGCTCAAAACGACCGTGGAGCTACATGGAGCAAAGAAAGGGGGGGGAAAGGGAGGGAGGAAGAAAGGAGGAAGAGGGGAAAAGGGAGAGTAAGGGAGGGGAAGAGAAGGAAAGAGGGAGAAAGGGAGGGGAAGAGAAGGGAAGAGGGAGAAAGGGAGGGGAAGAGAAGGGAAGAGGGAGAAAGGGAGGGGAAGAGAAGGGAAGAGGGAGAAAGTGAGGGGGGAGAAAGGGAGATTCGTTTTCTTTGTTTCTTTCTCAACTGCCTCGCACATTTTATACAGTTCGACTGAATAAATGACCACCAGAAATACAGACTGTACACTGACAACAAAAAGCACACACGTTGTTTCATCCGCCATATTCTCGGAAGGAAGTTACTCGGTAACCACGGAAACATTTCGCGCACGCGCATTTCAACTACCGTGAAAGAAAACCGCAAACATTTCTCGCTAGTGTGGACAGATGCACTAAACTGTACCGGTATACTTTGTATCGATACAGTTATGCCACTATCGTACCGGTATATATGTGAACACAATGTAATTCTTACACAGAATAGACCTAAAAGGCTAAAAATGTAATTGGGATTTAGGAAAAACCTCCAAATCTGTTTTATTCTTCTTGTCTGTAGCCTAGGTATCAAATGCTATGTTTAGCCAAAGTTTTGGCTGTTTTTTAAAAAAAGAATTTTGAGGTATAAGTACAGGTTTAAAGGCTGTCATTCCAAATAATACCTTGAGGCCTTCATGTTAATGGCTACTGAAAAAGACATCCTCATGTCCCTGGATAGTGACTGTATCATTGACAGAGTGGCAGAAAACAGTCAGTGCGTTTACATGCACATCCAAGTCGAGCTACTGTCGGTAATCGAGCTAAGGGTCCCAGCAGGGGTGCCAGAGAAATCTGATCCTACATGCACACAAGGAAATAGAGCTATTGTGTGAGGTACATTGTGCACCCAAGCCACAGGTGGCGCTACACGCCCCATCGTGTTGGTACACTTCCGGTTGTCGTCATGAAGAAGAGGAGTGATTTCTACTTTACATTCACACCACATGTCATTGCCACCTGTTGGCTACAAACTGTCCTGCGCAGACCACTGTTTTGTAAGACAACTTATTTTGCACAATTGTATATTTTTCTAAAGTCCATTTTTTGCTTACAATTTAACTTATGTCTTAATAAACACACAAAAAGTTCAATTGTTTTTGTTTTTTGTCTCCTTGTTCCTCCTGACCTCTTCTGCTGCTTGCTACTACTACTGTTGTCATGCCGACCGAGGCTGTTGTGTTTCCCGCTTGTGGTCTCGTCACTCGTCACTTCTGGAAGGGGCAGTGCTGAAGTAAGTAGCTCGACTACGTAGCTCGATAGGGTTTACATGCACTAAGTAGCTCAGCTACAATCGCATAATCTAGGTCGCGTAGCTCGATTACGAGAAATCCAGTTCGTTTCGATTTCAGCTGAGCTAAGGTGTTTCCATGGCATTTAGAACTTCGATTTCAGTCGAGCTACGGCAGAAATTCGATTTTCTCTATGTGCATGTAAACGCACTCAGTGACCTTCTGAGGAAACTTCTTCTCCCTCAGCACTAATTGTACCAAGCTTTAATAGCCAACATTCAGAATGACTGCTCAGTGTAATTATTGTTGGCAAAGTCAGTTACAAATATCAGTGATACAGATTTTTTTTTCTCTTTAAAATGCAAGCATAGAAGTGACTGTAAAATAGCAGTATAAAAGACAATGTCTATGTTCATTTTTGTTTAGGAGATGCAAGTGATGTTTAGTTGTTCTTGAATATTAGGTGTTCTTGAGTTCTTGAATAAACAATCACAAACAAACAAGTTCATCTGTGTGGGTTTTGTTATGACAGACAATATACCACTATAGCACTTTACTATAGCACTAAAGTATAGTATACTATAGTATAGTGGGCCTATTTTGGGGGAAAGTCCAGGGCCATTTTTGGGTCCCAGTCCGTCCCTGTCTGTGTGTGTTTGGTGCGCGCAGCTCTGAGACCAAGAACACAAAAGCGAATGAGCGCGTGACTTGGGGAGGAACACAGTGCAGCAGACACGGGGTTTCCATGGTAACCATCAGCGCACTTTCATCAAGCTGTTAAATTGACATTTTCGAAGCAGCGTAGTTGTAGCCTGCCTTGTCTGTGATTTTAAAAATAAATCATTTGATAAGCCAAAGCAATAGAGTGGAAAGTTTCAATTTATGTTTGCCTTGGATAACTTTGCCTAAATCATGGTAGTGTATACTGATTTTTTTCCCCAGAATTTTTTTTTTTGTGTACTGTAGGTGTAACGGATGCCAGATTGTTAATGTATCTTAGTTCCATAGGCTACATGGTTAGGGTATCTTTTGTCCTCATTGCTTGGGCCAGATCAAACTAAAACAAGCTTAAAATTATTCATACTCTTGCCACATACATGATTTTTTTTTTCAAAACTGACGATATTCAGTTCAAACACCATTAAAAGTAATTTCAGGAATAGATCTCTTGTGTGATGTGTAACTCACCCCTCTCATTTAAATAGTACTACTGTACTTCTTCCCACTCCTTTTTTGAACAATCTGCGGTGTTTTGTAATGTCTTAGCTCATCTCATCTCATTATCTCTAGCCGCTTTATCCTGTTCTTGTTAGGACTTGGACTGTTTTGGCCTCTAGAGGCCGCTGTTATTTCCTTTTCGTGTCATGTTTATTTTGGCCTCTAGAGGCCGCCACTGTTCCTGTGTTTTGTGTTTTTGTTAATTGCCTGTTTAGTCCTAATTATCTTCACCTGTGTCCTTAATTAGTTTGTGTATTTATACCCCTGAGTTCAGTCCTCTTGTCACGGAGTCTTTATGCTGTTATGTTTATCTCCAGTTTCCTCTGTACCGTGTTCTTTGTTTTGCACTTTGCTTTTCTGGTTTTTTGACTTTTGTTTTGTACCTTTGGATATTTTTATTTTTGTGATCTTCTGAGCTTTTGCATTTTTGCCTTTTCCTTTGTGGACTTTGAACTTTTGATATTTTATTTTTTCCCTTTGTCTTCCCAGTATTGGATTATACTCTTTGTTTTTGTTTTTTTGTTTTGCCCTGTATATAGTGTATATAGTATAAATAAACCTTTTGATACTTTTTCTACTTCCGCCTCACGCCTCTGCATTTGAGTCATCCCCCTGGTGGCCTAGTGGGGGTTTGCTGGATTATCACACCAACGAACCAGGTTCGAATCCCAGCAAAACCCTAACAGAAAGACTCCGTCATGACCGACTCAGCAGAGGCTGCTTCAACTGTCTACCCGGCCAACCTTCAGGGAATTACGGCAGCTTTGACACGCTTCGGAGCAACCATGGACGCTCATGGACGTACGCTCACCAGCCAACGTGAGGCCCTTGCTCGCCACGAGGAACTGCTTCAGCAAATCGGGAAAACCCTGGCACAGCTGACATCTCTGCCTGCATCTCCTGATCCAGCTCCCGCTCCTGCTCCTGTGCCTCCTGCCATGCTGCCTTCTTCACCTTGCGAACCCAGCCTTCCTGCACCACAGAGGTACGACGGCAAGCACAGTGAGTGCCGAGAGTTCCTTACCCAGTGTCAACTCACCTTTGAGCTTCAGCCTACCACCTACACTACGGATCGCCGCAAGATTGCCTTTGTGATCACCTTATTAGCTGGTAAGGCGCGAGCCTGGGCTACTGCTATCTGGCAAAGACAGGGACCTGAGTGCCTTGATTTCCAGCTGTTCTCTGAAGAGATGCTTCGGGTCTTCGATCAGGCAGACATCAGTACCGACGCAGCCCGAAAGCTCATGTCCATCTGGCAAGGAGGAAGCGTCGCAGATTACGCCATCTCGTTCCGAACGCTCGCAGCAGTAAGTGGATGGAACGAGACTGCCCTGGTGTCAGCCTTCCACCATGGTCTGTCTGACCCCATCAAGGACGGTCTGGCCTCTATTGGATGCCCAAGTGACCTCGAAACCCTCATCTCACATGCTATTCGTCTGGACAACAGGATGAGAGAACGCCACCAAGCCTTGAGCCCCCCCAGCCTCCCTACCTCTACCTGGAAACCGTCTACCTCCTTCAGTGACTGTCCAGAACCCATGCAAGTGGGTCATACTCGCCTCTCTGCATCTGAGAGGGAGCGCAGAAGGAGGGACAAGTGCTGCATCTACTGTGGCAAGCCTGGTCACTTCCGAGCATCATGTCCCGAACTCTTGGGAAAAGGACCGCCCCGTCCAGCCGAGGGAGGGTTGTGACGGGGCCTACCCTCTCTCCCGGACTCCCTGGCCAAGGAATCTACATCCCGGTCTCCATCTCCTGGGGTGAGTCTGTCCACTCTTGTCAAGCTTTGTTAGACTCAGGGGCGGCTGGGAACTTTATGGATATTCACTTCGCCCAAACTATCAATGTTCCGACTGCACCTCTTGAAGTCCCACTGTCTGTGTCTGCCCTCGATGGCCAAGCGTTAGGTGATGGAAGAGTCACCCAAGTTACTTCTCCAGTCTTCCTCCAGTCTCAAGGTCACAAGGAAGAAATATCCCTGCACCTGATTCCTTCACCTGAGTTCCCAGTTATTCTAGGCCTTCCTTGGCTTACTCGCCACAACCCTCGCATAGACTGGGTAACAAGCCAGGTTGTGGAATGGGGCCCTGCATGCCATGCCTCTTGTCTGCTCTCTAGCTCTCCTGTGTCTCCTGCCGAGCCCCCTGATCTCACCGAGTTATCTCAAGTTCCCACAGAGTACTGGGATCTCAAGAAGGTATTCAGCAAGAGCAGGGCCGCCGTTCTTCCTCCGCACCGGGCCTACGACTGTGCCATCGACTTGCTCCCTGGGACTACCCCTCCTCATGGCAGACTGTTTTCCCTCTCTCAGCCAGAACGCAAGGCCATGGAGGAATACCTCAAAGACGCTCTGGTCTCTGGGTTCATTCGACCCTCCACCTCACCTGCTGGTGCCGGCTTCTTCTTTGTCGGCAAGAAGGATGGGGGACTCCGACCATGTATTGACTACAGGGGCCTGAACAAGATCACTGTGCGCAACCGATATCCCCTTCTGCTGATGTCCACTGCTTTCGACCTGCTCCAAGGCGCCACCGTCTTCACCAAGTTGGACCTACGGAACGCATACCACCTCATCCGTATCCGACAGGGAGACGAGTGGAAGACTGCCTTTAACACCCCGTCTGGGCACTACGAATACCAGGTGATGCCCTTCGGACTCACCAACGCACCAGCTGTTTTTCAGGCCCTAATCAACGACGTCTTAAGGGACATGATTAACCCATACGTTTTTGTCTACCTCGACGACATCCTTATCTTCTCCAAGACCATGCAGGAGCACCGCCACCATGTCCGCCAGGTTCTCCAGAGGCTGCTACAGAACAATCTGTTCGCCAAGGCCCAGAAATGCGAATTTCATGTTCCCGAGGTCTCCTTTCTGGGATTTATTGTACGGACAGGCCAACTCCAAATGGACCCTGCCAAGACCCTGGCCGTCCGGGATTGGCCTACTCCCAAGTCCGTTAAGGAGGTTCAGCGGTTCTTAGGATTCGCTAACTTCTACCGCAAGTTCATCAGGAACTTCAGTTCTGTGGCAGCACCCCATGTCAGACCTCACCAAAGGGACAGGTGGATCTTATGTCTGGTCTCCTCAGGCGGAAAAGGCGTTCAGAGACCTCAAGGACCGCTTCTGCACGGCACCCATTCTGGTCCTCCCGGACACCTCCCAACCATTCATCGTGGAGGTGGACGCCTCGGACAGTGGTGTCGGCGCGGTGCTCTCTCAACGTTCGGAAGGAAAGCTGCACCCCTGCGCTTACTTCTCCCACCGCCTGAGTCCTGCGGAGTCCCGGTACGATGTGGGGGATTGAGAACTGCTAGCGGTCAAACTGGCCCTTGAGGAGTGGAGGCACTGGCTGGAGGGAGCGCAACGTCCATTCCTGGTTTGGACTGACCACAAGAACCTGGAGTACCTCCAGCAAGCCAAGAGACTTAACCCTCGACAGGCTAGGTGGGCCCTGTTTTTCAGTCGGTTTGACTTCACCCTCTCATACCGCCCCGGCTCCAAGAACACCAAACCTGACGCACTGTCCAGGCTGTTCTCTGCCACTAACAGGGAGAATGAAGTCGGGCCTATTATCCCGGTGTCCCGGATTGTGGCCCCTGTCCGCTGGGGTATTGAGGAGGCTGTCCGACGAGCCCAACGCCAGGACCCCGGTCCTGGGACGGGGCCACCGGGCCTCTTGTACGTCCCACATCAAGCCCGGGCTAAGGTTCTCCAGTGGGGTCACTCTTCCCCTCTCACCGCCCACCCGGGAGCTCGGAGGACCCTGGACTTCCTGAAAAGACGCTTCTGGTGGCCTAACATGGAGCAGGAAGTAAGGTCATTTGTCCTGTCCTGTGAGGTTTGCACCAGAACCAAGAACCCACGACAGTGTCCCCAGGGTCTCCTGCATCCTCTGACCATTCCCCGGCGTCCCTGGTCCCACGTGGCAGTCGACTTCATCACGGGTCTCCCTGAGTCACAAGCTAACATGGTCATTTTGGTCATTGTTGACAGATTCTCCAAGGCCTGCCGCTTCATACCACTGTGCAAACTCCCCTCTGCTCTTGAAACAGCGAAACTTTTGTTTAATCATGTCTTTCGAGTCTTTGGTCTTCCACAGGACATCGTCTCAGACCGAGGGCCCCAGTTCTCCTCCCGAGTGTGGCACGGGTTCTGCAAGGTCATCGGAGCCACTGCCAGCCTCTCCTCTGGGTTTCACCCACAGTCCAATGGTCAGACGGAGAGGCTCAACCAGGACCTGGAAACCACCCTGCGAGGCCTGGCTATGGATAACCCGACATCGTGGAGCACCTGGCTGCCATGGGCAGAGTACGCCCACAACACCCTGCAGTCATCGGCCACCAAGCTGTCGCCATTCCAGTGCCAATTCGGGTTCCAGCCACCTCTGTTCCCGGACCAGGAGGAGGACGCGGGGGTGCCCTCGGTCAACCAATATGTGAGACGGTGTCGCAAGACCTGGAGCAAGGTCAGGAAGACCCTCATACAGACCTCCAGAACCAACCAGACTCAGGCCAACCGCCATAGAAGACCTGCACACACTTTCCGCCCTGGGCAGCGGGTTTGGCTGTCCACTAAGGACCTTCCGCTGCGGGTGGAGAACCGCAAGCTTGCTCCTCGCTACATTGGCCCCTTCAAGGTGGTGCGCAGGGTGAACCCTGTCTCCTACCGGCTCCAGTTGCCCCGGACTCTGAGGATCAACCCCACTTTCCATGTTTCCCTGTTGCGGCCCGTACTGACGTCTACATATGCCCCTGCCCCTAGGAACCCCCCACCCCCCCCGCATCTTCCAGGGGCAGACTGTGTTCACTGTGCATCGCCTGCTTGACTCCCGCCGGGTCCGCGGCGGCTTGCAATATCTGGTGGACTGGGAGGGCTATGGTCCTGAGGAGCGCTGCTGGGTTCCTGCTCGGGATGTCCTAGATAAAGAACTGTGTCGGGACTTCCATTCGGCCCATCCGGATCGCCCTGGGAACGTCAGGAGACGCTCCTAGAGGGGGGGGTCCTGTTAGGACTTGGACTGTTTTGGCCTCTAGAGGCCGCTGTTATTTCCTTTTCGTGTCATGTTTATTTTGGCCTCTAGAGGCCGCCACTGTTCCTGTGTTTTGTGTTTTTGTTAATTGCCTGTTTAGTCCTAATTATCTTCACCTGTGTCCTTAATTAGTTTGTGTATTTATACCCCTGAGTTCAGTCCTCTTGTCACGGAGTCTTTATGCTGTTATGTTTATCTCCAGTTTCCTCTGTACCATGTTCTTTGTTTTGCACTTTGCTTTTCTGGTTTTTTGGCTTTTGTTTTGTACCTTTGGATATTTTTATTTTTGTGATCTTCTGAGCTTTTGCATTTTTGCCTTTTCCTTTGTGGACTTTGAACTTTTGATATTTTATTTTTCCCTTTGTCTTCCCAGTATTGGATTATACTCTTTGTTTTTGTTTTTTTTGTTTTGCCCTGTATATAGTGTATATAGTATAAATAAACCTTTTGATACTTTTTCTACTTCCGCCTCACGCCTCTGCATTTGAGTCATCCCCCTGGTGGCCTAGTGGGGGTTTGCTGGATTATCACACCAACGAACCAGGTTCGAATCCCAGCAAAACCCTAACAGTTCTACAGGGTCGCAGGCAAGCTGGAGCCTATCCCAGCTGACTACGGGCGAAAGGCGGGGTACACCCTGGACAAGTCGCCAGGTCATCACAGGGCTGACACATAGACACAGACAACCACTCACATTCACACCTACGGTCAATTTAGAGTTACCAGTTAACCTAACCTGCATGTCTTTGGACTGTGGGGGAAACCGGAGCACCCAGAGGAAACCCACGCGGACACGGGGAGAACATGCAAACTCCACACAGAAAGGCCCTCGCCGGCCCCGGGGCTCGAACCCGGACCTTCTTGCTGTGAGGCGACAGTGCTAACCACTACACCACCGTGCTGCCCTAATGTCTTAGCTCTTTATGTTATTTTATTTTTTTAATTTCTCATTTTCTTTCTTTTGTATGTACAAATAGTTACATACATTTTTTTATACATGTTCGAAATAAAAATAAATTCATTCATTCATAAATATGTCAAAATTTTTTCGGCGCGCGCTTTGCGCATCACAGGCCTTGGTGATTTTAAAATGCTGCTCTGGCCCTGCTCATCTCTGCCCCTTTTTTTCCTGAGCAGCAGGGTTTGAAACTCCAGCTATATGCCGCCACATAGTGCACTTGTCAGTCGTCAGCAACTTTGTTGCTTTGTTCATTAACCACAGGTTACCGTATCACTGATTTTATCTGAGCCGTTAACAAACGTTCAAAACAATTCTAACATGTTGTCAGAATGTTTATGCAGGTGCTCATGGGAGTTGTAGGCGCGTAATATTACATTGTAATGTGTTTATTATATCAGATGCCTTCAGAGAAAACTACAATTAAAATATATTGTCATACCACAGAATAAACCACCCGCCAAAGTGGCTAGTGAGACTAAAGTTATTACCCGCCAAAGCCGAATTTTACCCCAGTCATTCTTGAGATCAGGGACAAAAGGGGTTTTGATTTTCTAAAAATAAAATCTCATTATTTCCAAAACATATTCATATATTATGGTTGCACAAGGTGTTGGCCCTCTTATACAGTTTTCGGACAATCTCCCAGGTCAAGATTTTTAACATTATTTTCATGTTTGCGGGGCAAGTCAGAGATTTTGTCAACACCATAAGACACAAAGAAATGTAAAAATATATATATTATTTTAAAGTTTTTCCAGGCATTTTTACTCTTGGAGGTTGCTTTAATCTGTGTCATTCTGTCTGTGTTTTCAAACTAGTAATATTACTTTTAAAAGTTAATTTATTAAGATGTTATTGATTATATCTACCGGTATGTGACTTTATGCATTTAGTTTTTATCCTCCATAACAAACAATGGTATTAAGCAATATAAAGTATACACATTTAATTTGGAAATGCAGTGTTTTTATTGTAACAACTTGAAACAATGTAATAAAATATCCTTTTAAAGAAAAAATTAACTTAACAGTCATATTATGGAGTTGACAAGCTGTTTACGGTGTTGACACACCACTTACGGTGTTGACGAAATAGAAGGGAAATGGAGATAATTTCATTGAACATTTTATTGACATAAAATACCACTTAGGGTTAATCATATATTTGAATTAAAACCTACTTTAAAAACATGAACCAGGCAGTATGCATATTTATATCTTATACAGAGCGAAAAGTCAAATACTCTTGTCAAACAAAATAACATCCGGACATTCAACCAAACAACTGATTTCATTTTCTCCCTCCATCTTTTTTGGTACTCTCTGTTCCTTTTCTTTCGCTCCTCTACTAAATGCTTCCCTTTTGCCATTCTAGCCTGAAATGTACAATGTTGCAATTAGTAAGGAATACACACACACACACACACACACACACACTCATTTGCATACTTAACCCCATAATATGCGTCGTTCCACCAGAGGAACGCTTTACCATTTGCTGAAAACATGTTACTACACACACACACACACACACACTCATTTGCATACTTAACCCCATAATATGCGTCGTTCCACCAGAGGAACGCTTTACCATTTGCTGAAAACATGTTACTACTATAGTACTACAACACTATGACATAACAAAGACTCTTTAGTCATACATTACGACTTGGTCATTCCGATAACAACAAACGTATAGCAGGGGCCGTGTCTTAATGGGTTAAAATGCTTAAGTAAACTTCAGTATACTTAAGTAAAGTAAGTATATAAAGTAATAATATAAGTATATAAAGTAAGTATATAAAGTTTATATATATATATATATATATATGGACCCTTTTCACGTGACGTCACGACAAACGCGGCCGCCATTTTGGACATGTACTACCAGTAGTTTACCACAGCCAACATTGAGGAACGGCAGCAAAAAAAGTGTTTATTTTCAGCAAGACTTCCATCATGCCACTATATTGTTGTGCACCTGGATGTAGTAACCATCAACAAACAAGGCAAGGGTTATCACTTTATCGGATCCCGGTAGATGCTGACCGACGGAGAAGATGGATAGCGGCATACCAACGCTTGTGTAGTGACCACTTTGTTGGAGGTAAGACGAATAAAATTAGCCAGAAAAGGCATTACATTGCTGTTAACATTCCATTCTAGTTTACTGTAATTATGATCTGGCAGCTATTTACACCGGCTCCAGTGTAAATAGCTGGCAGAGCCAACGTCCGAGGTTCCGGAGCGTGCTAGCTTGCGGCCGGCCGGAGCGCGCTCCGGCAAGCTCGGACGTTGGCTCCAGCAGCTATTTACACTGGATCCGGTGTAAATAGCTGCCAGATCATAATTACAGTAAACTAGTAAATACAGTTTTCTGCATCTCGCTCCTTTTTCTTTTATGTTTGTCGCCTTCCTCGCATTCAAACCGATTCGAGCCGAAGTCCACTACATGTCCAAAATGGCGGTCGCGTTTACGAAGGTCACGTGACTGAAAAGGGTCTATACTGAATTCAGTGTGAGGATGATGGATAATTTTCAATAAATATGAAGTATATATAAAAACTATGCAACGCGGATATGCAGAAATGTCATTAAAATACATAGGACATAATACAACTTAAATTTTAATTCATAAAACTGAATTAAATGGGGAAAATGACACACATTTGTCAACACCATAAGGCCAAGGTCAACTCCATAAGACAAAAAATCTTATGGAGTTGACGTTTGACGGAGTTGACAAAGTAGTCTACTTTTCATCATAACTTGTGTTTTTTTGGCAGAAGCCATCTTGTTTTTCACCGGCTGCTTGTGGCCTCAATAATAAAGTTAAATAAAGCTTTCATTACAAAAAGAGTCAAATAAATCTTGAATTTTATTGACTATGGTGTTGACACACTATGGCTGTGACACAAAATGATTTCTAAAAGAGATAGTTCAGGGGAAAAATATAAAATATTAACTTATCAGAGCAGTGGCCTCATGGCATGTGTATCAAGCAGGAAGTGTAAAGGGGTCCTTAGATTGAGAGCTGCCCACAATAATGCCTGATTTTTTTCTAATTTTTGAAAAATCTTATGGTGTTGACAGAAACTCTGGACATGACTTCAATCGCTTAAAAATTACACAAAAATGTTTCTCAAATTGTAAACTTGTTTACAGTTTGAATAATTAATTAGAATACTTGACAGTAGCGGGCGGCACGGTGGTGTAGTGGTTAGCGCTGTCGCCTCACAGCAAGAAGGTCCTGGGTTCGAGCCCCGGGGCCAGCGAGGGCCTTTCTGTGCGGAGTTTGCATGTTCTCCCCGTGTCCGCGTGTCCGGGTGCTCCGGTTTCCCCCACAGTCCAAAGACATGCAGGTTAGGTTAACTGGTGACTCTAAATTGACCGTAGGTGTGAATGTGAGTGTGAATGGTTGTCTGTGTCTATGTCAGCCCTGTGATGACCTGGCGACTTGTCCAGGGTGTACCCCGCCTTTCGCCCATAGTCAGCTGGGATAGGCTCCAGCTTGCCTGCGACCCTGTAGAAGGATAAAGCGGCTAGAGATAATGAGATGAGATGAGACTTGACAGTAGCTATGATGTTTGTTTTATTTTACTTTAAACAATTTTTTAAGTGTTAAGAAATTATGAAACCTGCTTTCGGACAAGGTTTATTTACGGTGCTGGTAACACATTCACTCATGTAAAATAAAATATATGTGTACAAAACCTTTAAATCATACTTTATAGTGCAAATCTGTATTTGTTTTTTTATTTAAGATAATTATGTGACATATTTTATTTACATATTTAACCACAAAAATGAGTTTCAGTTCTCTGACATGTTTTGTCCCTTATCTGAAGAATCACTGACCCGCATTTGGCGGGTGGGCGGGTGCTAATGTAAAGCCCTGCAGCAGACACAAAGTACTCTGTATTTATTAATGTGGGAAATATGCGCAGTAGCTATAATATGCATTTATCACAAAAATACATGAATGTATTTATTGTTTTGAAACCCCACCAGCCGACTGATCTGGCACGTTTTAATTGTGAGATGGTAATAACGTACTGTAAATAACAGCGTGGTGGAGTAGTGTCTGAAAGTGTTTTTTTTTGTTTTGTTTTTTAATTTTACCAATGAGCTCACTATATAGTCTTCTATATAGTAATTCCCTATAGTGAGTAGGGAGTAGTGAACGAGTGAGTGATTTCAGACACAAGGATATTCTTTTTCTTTTCTTTTTTTTTAAATTCCCCCTTTTCTCTACCGCTGCAGTAAGAAGACTGAAATTATGGCACTGAACACCACCAACAGAAGCCCAGTCCAGGTTGAGAATGGAGGCCTCCCGTATACGGACAGGTTCATCTATCTTGGTAGTATCATCAGTATTGAAGGGGGGGCAGACTTGGACATCCAGAGCCGTCTCAACAAGGCCAGCAACTCTCTTAACATGATGAGCAAGGTATGGCGCTCCTCCACCTACAGCACTTACACCAAGCTGAGACTCTACCACAGTTGTGTCCTCACAACTCTCCTATATGGTTCAGAATGCTGGAGGCTGACTGAGAACGATTTAACAAAGCTTTCCACGTTTTACACCAAGAGTCTCTGCCGAATTCTACGCATCTTCTGGCCCAAAACCATTTCAAACAAGGACTTGCTTGAAAGGTGTGGAGCCGAATCCTTGGCTACCATCCTAATGAGGAGATGCTGGAGGTGGATTGGCCATGTCATCTGCCATGAAGCCTCCATCGTCAAGACTGCCTTGCACTGGACACCAGAGGGAAAGCGAAGGAGGGGTCATCCGAAGATCACATGGCGGCGGACGGTGAAGAAAGAAATGCAGCAGATGGGAAAGACATGGAGCAGCATTTCAGTCATGGCGAAAGACTGACAGAAGTGGAGGGATCACGTTACTGCCCAACAAGCCACCCGGCGTAATGGGCATGAGTGAGTGAGTGAGTTTCTGTACCGCTAGATAGACACTAATTATCCGCACCAAATTCCTTGTGTGCGTCAACATACTTTTCCAATAAACATGATTCTGGTTCTGATTCTGAATATGAACCCGACCACGATACCACCAGAAACACAGAAGAATATGGATTAAAGTGGCAGCATTATCAGCATGGCTTTCACAGTTCCTCAACCACATCACTCCCACACTGTTTTTAAATCCTGATCACAGTTATTGCTTATGTTTGTACCTCCCTACAAGCTTTTCTAACAAATTTAGTTGGTTATATTTTACAAAATACAACCCCGATTCCAAAAAAGTTCCTCCAATCGGTGTGCAGGACTGATCAATAGTTACTGGAAACGTTTAGTTACATTTATTGCTGCACAAGGGGGTCACAGCAGATACTGAAAGCATAGCTTCACATATTTTTGCCACTCACAGATATGTAATATTAGATCATAGACCAAGTACAACCCCGATTCCAAAAAAGTCAGGGCAAAGTACAAATTGTAAATAAAAACGGAATGCAATAATTTACAAATCTCAAAAACTGATATTGTATTCACAATAGAACATAGACAACATATCAAATGTCGAAAGTGAGACATTTTGAAATTTCATGCCAAATATTGGCTCATTTGAAATTTCATGACAGCAACACATCTCAAAAAAAGTTGGGACAGGGGCAATAAGAGGCTGGAAAAGTTAAAGGTACAAAAGAGGAACAGCTGGAGGACCAAATTGCAACTCATTAGGTCAATTGGCAATAGGTCATTAACATGACTGGGTATAAAAAGAGCATCTTGGAGTGGCAGCGGCTCTCAGAAGTAAAGATGGGAAGAGGATCACCAATCCCCCTAATTCTGCGCCGACAAATAGTGGAGCAATATCAGAAAGGAGTTCGACAGTGTAAAACTGCAAAGAGTTTGAACATATCATCATCTACAGTGCATAATATCATCAAAAGATTCAGAGAATCTGGAAGAATCTCTGTGCGTAAGGGTCAAGGCCGGAAAACCATACTGGGTGCCCGTGATCTTTGGGCCCTTAGACGGCACTGCATCACATACAGGCATGCTTCTGTATTGGAAATCACAAAATGGGCTCAGGAATATTTCCAGAGAACATTATCTGTGAACACAATTCACCGCGCCATCCTCCGTTGCCAGCTAAAACTCTATAGTTCAAGGAAGAAGCCATATCTAAACATGATCCAGAAGCGCAGACGTATTCTCTGGGCCAAGGCTCATTTAAAATGGACTGTGGCAAAGTGGAAAACTGTTCTGTGGTCAGACGAATCAAAATTTGAAGTTCTTTATGGAAATCAGGGACGCCGTGTCATTCGGACTAAAGAGGAGAAGGACGACCCAAGTTGTTATCAGCGCTCAGTTCAGAAGCCTGCATCTCTGATGGTATGGGGTTGCATTAGTGCGTGTGGCATGGGCAGCTTACACATCTGGAAACATATGCTCCCATCCAGATGACGTCTCTTTCAGGGAAGACCTTGTATTTTCCAACATGACAATGCCAAACCACATACTGCATCAATTACAGCATCATGGCTGCGTAGAAGAAGGGTCCGGGTACTGAACTGGCCAGCCTGCAGTCCAGATCTTTCACCCATAGAAAACATTTGGCGCATCATAAAACGGAAGATACGACAAAAAAGACCTAAGACAGTTGAGCAACTAGAATCCTACATTAGACAAGAATGGGTTAACATTCCTATCCCTAAACTTGAGCAACTTGTCCCCTCAGTCCCCAGACGTTTACAGACTGTTGTAAAGAGAAAAGGGGATGTCTCACAGTGGTAAACATGGCCTTGTCCCAACTTTTTTGAGATGTGTTGTTGTCATGAAATTTAAAATCACCTAATTTTTCTCTTTAAATGATACATTTTTTCAGTTTAAACATTTGATATGTCATCTATGTTCTATTCCTTATAAAATTTGGAATTTTGAAACTTCCACATCATTGCATTCCGTTTTTATTTACAATTTGTACTTTGTCCCAACTTTTTTGGAATCGGGGTTGTATCAACTAGCTCATTTAAATGAGTACAACCCAGACCAGGCAGTTACTAAGGATGATGCGCTAAGTCATATTAAACACAGTGGTAAAAAGCCTCCAGCTTGTGTGCCTCTTTGCCCCAGTCCACAAATCTCAACAAGTCCAGGTTCAGACTTTGCCTGTTAGTGTGGGACCAAATTTCTGAAGATATAACAAAATTAATGGGACAAGCTTGCAAAGGCAGATCATATTTATATGATTTGGATGTGACACTGGCTACTGCAGTATCTGTTAAGTTAAATATATTGTAAATAGTCTATTTGTTATTTACAGCGTAGACTAGCAATGATTGTTCAATGACTTCAATTTAACAACAACAAAAAGAAGAGAACTGACCTTCCCGATATATTTTGAGGTATATTTATCCACATTATTGATAAAAACGCGTTTTGAGGGACGAGTCTCCATTTTGGCAGCCATACTTTGTGAGTCCCGTTGCTATGCGACTGCAGTGAGTCAATCTCATGAAGAGTCGATTCTTAGAACTCAGGCTCTAAGTTAGTGTCGACTCCAGGCTTTAGAGTCGATTCCACACAGCAAAACTGATTCGGATCACGTTTGGAAAGTGAGAAAGAAGCAGCTTTTGGTGTAGATGTTGGGCAAACATCACAAACAGCAGTCTGGCATTATCAAAAAAAATAACATTTACGACAAAAAAGTTAAATTAATTTACAATTAAACATTTTTAATTCACTCAGCATATACACTACCGTTCAAAAGTTTGGGGTCACTTTGAAATTTCCTTATTTTTGAAAGAAAAACACTGTTCTTTTCAATGAAGGTCACTTTAAACTAATCAGAAATCCACTCTATACATTGCTAATGTGCTAAATGACTATTCTAGCTGCAAATGTGTGGTTTTTGGTGCAATATCTCCATAGGTGTATAGAGGCCCATTTCCAGCAACTCTCACTCCAGTGTTCTAATGGTACAATGTGTTTGCTCATTGCCTCAGAAGGCTAATGGATGATTAGAAAACCCTTGTACAATCATGTTAGCACAGCTGAAAACAGTTTAGCTCTTTAGAGAAGCTATAAAACTGACCTTCCTTTGAGCAGATTGAGTTTCTGGAGCATCACGTTTGTGGGGTCGATTAAATGCTCAAAATGGCCAGAAAAATGTCTCGACTATATTTTCTATTCATTTTACAACTTATGGTGGTAAATAAAAGTGTGACTTTTCATGGAAAACACAAAATTGTCTGGGTGACCCCAAACTTTTGAACGGTAGTGTATGAATGTACAAAAGAGACATGTATTTAATTTAATGAGTTAGTATGGAAGCAGACAGTATGGTGGTGTAGTGGTTAGCACTGTCACCTCACAGCAAGAAGGTCCTGGGTTCAAGCCCAATGGCCGACGAGGGCCACTGTGTGGAGTTTGCATGTTCTCCCCATGTCCATGTGGGTTTCCACTGGGTGCTCCGGTTTCCCCCACAGTACAAAGACACGCAGGTTAGGTTATAATTGGTGGCTCTAAATTGACTGTAGGTGTGAATGTGAGTGTGAATGGTTGTTTGTCTCTATGTGTCAGCCCTGTGATGACCTGGCGACTTGTCCAGGATGTACCCCACCTCTCGCCCATAGTCAGCTGGGATAGACTCCAGCTTGGCCGCAACCCTGTACAGGATAAGCGGCTACAGATAATGGATGGATAGTATGGAAGCCCTATTATTATTAAAAACTGTTATGTCAAATAACGCATAATATAGATATTTAGACACTGCCTAAAATCGGAACTCCCGATGAGCAAAATATTTGCAAGGGCACAAAATCAACTTGAATTCTTCTTATTTGGCTAATTCTAATTTGGCTGCTCCCGATTAGGGGTCGCCACAGCAGATCTTTTGTCTCCATTGCTCCCTGTCTTCAGCATCCTTCTCTACCACACCTACCACTTTCATGTCCTCTGTCACCACATCCATGTATCTCCTCTTTGGCCTTTCTCGTTTTCGTGTGCCTGGCAGCTCCATCCTCAACATTCTCCTTCCCACATGCTCTGCATCTCTTCTCAGGATGTGCCCATACCATCTCAGTCTCATCTCTCTTAGCTTAATTCCCAAGCTCTCCACATGTGCTGTCCCTCTGATGTGCTCGTTCCTTATCCTGTCCAACCTTGTCACTCCCATCGCAAACCTTAACATCCTCAACTCTGCCACCTCCAACTTTGCCTCCTGTCTCTTCGTTAAGGGTACGGTCTCCAATCCATACATCACAGCTGGTCTCACTATTGTCTTATACATCTTACCTTTCACTTTTGCTGGGACTTTCCTATCACAAATGACTCCTGAAATCCTTCTCCAACTGTTCCACCCTGCCTGCACTCTCTTTCTCACCTCACTATCGCAGTCCCCATTTTCCTGCACAGTTGACCTCAGGTAATTGAATTCACCAACTTTCTTTACGTCTACTCCTTGCATCTTCACTACACTCTCATCCCCATTCTCACTGATGCACATGTACATGATCAAAATCAACCTGAATAGAATAATAATATTATAGCATATGAACCATCGAATTATGTAGTGTTATGTATTTCATTAATAAATTGCTGATTTGTCTTGTGACAGTGATACCAATAATGTGATACACATCGCAGTTACAAATACATATTTATTCCTTTCTTTGGCACCACATGCCATGCGCCAGAAACAACACCATGACATTTATTATAATGTGACTCTGCTGGGTGCCTGGTGGACAGCAGTGAACCAGCGCTTTCACTTTACATCATTGCTGTATCATTACGATCAGATATCAAACTTGATATGTCAAACAGTTGTCTGGTTACATCTTTCATGTCCATATGCATTGGAGCTTGGAGCATGCAGCCACTGAGTGCAAAAAGCACATGCCATTAGGACTGATTAGCATGCACCTGTTCCTGATTAGAGCACAATCACAGCGCATACATATAAGGATTCTCAGTCAGACATGGATTTTGTGAAGTATATGCTCTGTACCCTGCATCTGATGTTACTAAGCCTTGTATGGTGTGCTGCTTTTCTGGTTTTGACCCAGTTTGTGTTTTGGGACTGTGAGTATTGTATTACCTCTGATATCCTGTCTGTGCTTCACTCCACCACTGCCTATTTTTCGACTCTGCCTTTGTCTCCATTTTGCATCTGTTTGTTAGTATGCTTTCAATAAAACTCTTCCTGCATTTACATCTGTCTATTGCCCTTACATGACAAACTGTCAACTGTCCAACAAGCTAGTGGACTGATAACTGTTTTAATTAGTTTTATATCGAACTGTCATGAATATTTTCCATAAAATGTGCCTGTAAATAATCCCACTTTTTTTGGGTTTTTTTTTTAAAGCAAATTGAAAATAACCGCTGCATAAAACCCCATCTAGCTTATGTAAATAAAGATACAAATTTTGTTGTCTGGTGGTTAAGTGTTTTGAGATGCGTTGCCTTGGACTTCTGATCAGGTTCCCTGTGGTAGTATGCATCTGGACATCATATGGTCAAACCATCAAAAATCAAGTTGATATAGTCTCAAGTATTGGGCTCTGTTTCACTATAATGCTTTACTTGGTATTCCAAAATAATTATTCCTTTTCACACAGTTTTTAAAAAAACATTTGAGATGCAAGTCTGAATTTTGAAAGATAAATATTTGATTTAAGGTGGGCGGCACAGTGGTGTAGTGGTTAGCACTGTCGCCTGACTCTCCTCACAGCAAGAAGGTCCGGGTTTGAACCTCGTGGCCAGCGAGGGCCTTTCTGTGTGGAGTTTGCATGTTCCCTGTGTGGGTTTCCTCCGGGTGCTCCGGTTTCCCCCACAGTCCAAAGACATGCAGGTTAGGTTAACTGGTGACTCTAAATTGACCATAGGTGTAAATGGTTGTCTGTGTCTGTGTCAGCCCTGTGATGACCTGGCGACTTGTCCAGGGTGTACCCTGCCTTTCGCCCGTAGTCAGCTGGGATAGGCTCCAGCTTGCCTGCGACGCTGTAGAACAGGATAAAGCGGCTAGAGATGATGAGATGATTTAAGGTGGGTTTTTTTTTTTCCTTCTACATGACAGAAATGGGCTTCCATATACATTGTGGCCAAATGTTTGTGGACACCTGACTGTCTTGCTCATATGTGCTTGTTGAAAATCACATTCCAGATTTGGTCATCTTTCTGTTATAACCTCCACTCTTCTGGGAAGGCTTTTCAGTAGATTTTGGGGTATGGCTATGGGGATTTGTGTTCATTCAGCCACATCATTTGTGAGGTCAGGCTCTGATATTGGATGAGGAGGTCTGGGGTGCAGTCAGTGTTCCAGTTCAGTGAAGTTGAGGTCAGGGCTCTGTATGGGATACTCCAGTTTTTTTTTTTCTTTTCACTCCAAACTTAACAAACTATGCCTTCATGGAGCTTGTTTTGTGCACAGGGGCATTATGCTGGAATAGGTTTAAGGCCTGTTAGTTCCAGTGAAGAGAAATTGTAAAGCTACAGCATAGAAGGATATTCTATGTAATTGTCTGCTTCCAATTTTGTGGCACCAGTTTATGGAAGCCCCACATACAGTATGCATGTGATGGTCAGGTGTCCACAAATATTTGGCCATAATGTATCTTAGTCTCCAAATTATATGCCTATAAAAGTGTTCAAATTCCATCCATTATCTGTAGCCGCTTATCCTGTACAGGGTCGCAGGCAAGCTGGAGCCTATCCCAGCTGACTATGGGCAAGAGGCAGGGTACACCCTGGACAAGTTGCCAGATCATCACAGGGCTAAGTATTCAAATTATTTGGAGTTAGTTAAGTACCATTAGTATACATTACATGGCATTTAGCAGATGCTCTTATTCAGAGCGACATACAAGTGCAAAAGTCAGGTACACAAAGTGCTGAACTTCTAGACAAGAAAGATCTAGTGCCAACTGAACAAGTGACAATACCTAGTGCAATATTCTGTTGAAGTATAATACTCAAACAGCCAAGGAAACAAACCAACTATATAAACTACAACTAAATAGAGATCTCAGACTGCTAACCCCAGGCTAGCCAGGATACAGCCTGGGTTGGTCTAGATTGAAAGGCAGTGAGCAGGGAAGAAGGGGAGAGGTGCCAACTGAAGAGGTGAGTCTTCAGTCTGCACTTAAAGGAGGACATGGAGTTTGCAGTTCTGACCTCGATGGGAAGGTCATTCCACCAACGGGGAACCAGGACAGACAGCAGTCTTGAGCGGGCTGGGCAGAAGCAGAGAGGAGGAGGGGTCAGACAACCAGTAGTAGTGGAGCATAGGGATCAGGCTGGCATGTAGGGGCAGATCAGACTCCGGAGATATGTTGGCCCTAACCCCTTGACAACCTGGTAAGCTAGCACCAATGTCTTAAATTTGATATGAGCTGCAATAGGTAGCCAGTACAGGTCGGCAAATGATTCTGGAAAATCGCACACGCTGATTACTGAGAAATAGTCTGAATTTCTCGACCAATCACCTCAAGTCTCATCTCATTATCTGTAGCCACTTTATCCTTCTACAGGGTCGCAGGCAAGCTGGAGCCTATCCCAGCTGACTACGGGTGAAAAGCGGGGTACACCCTGGACAAGTCGCTGACAAGGGCTGACACATAGACACACAACCATTCACATTCACACCTATGGTCAATTTAGAGTCACCAGTTAACCTAACCTGCATGTCTTTGGACTCTAGGGGAAACCGGAGCACCCGGAGGAAACCCACGTGGACACGGGGAGAACATGCAAACTCCGCACAGAAAGGCCCTCACTGGCCACAGGGGTCGAACCCGAACCTTCTTGCTGTGAGGCGACAGCACTAACCACTACACCACCGTGCCGCCCTCACCTCAAGTGACTTGGGAAAATGGCAGCTAATCACTTCGCCACTGTAAGTGAAGAATTACAAATTATGAAAGAAAATGATATTCTTAAAAGCACTAAAAATGCTACAAAGTTTGGTCTAAAACTATTCAAAGGTAAGGTGGAATTGTGATTTATTTTATCTATTGCAAAACAAAGTGTTTCATGTGAGTCGGCATAGATAAGTGACACAAATCCGTGCCGCGCCTTTATTCCATTTGCATGCCGCTTGAATTTTTTTTTTTTAATAAAAAAATCACCCACGTATTTATACTAAAACAACTATCTGCCTCAGGCTCAGTGAACATCAGTGAATAATAACCTTGACTTTGTCTTGGTTATCGCTCACTGATATTCACTTCTCCTTCGGTGCATAATTGGTAATTAAGGTCCCATGTTCAGTTTTATAACTCGAGTAGAAATGAAAGGCTAACACGTGATACCTAATTATTTATATATTAGGGGTTCCTAATTGTTACAAACCTTTTGCAACAAGGGGCCTCTTTATCTGTGACAAATCCCCTTGGAGCAAATTTTTATTTCACATACGTGATACAAATGTTTGGATATTAGAAACATGATACAATATGTGAATTACTGAACCAATACATAGCACTGTCGCCTCACAGCAAGAAGGTCCGGGTTCGAGCCCTGTGGCCGACGAGGGCCTTTCTGTGTGGAGTTTGCATGTTCTCCCCGTGTCCGTGTGGGTTTCCTCTGGGTGCTCCGGTTTCCCCCACAGTCCAAAGACATGCAGGTTAGGTTAACTGGTGACTCTAAATTGACCATAGGTGTGAGTGTGAATGGTTGTCTGTGTCTATGTGTCAGCCCTGTGATGACCTGGCGACTTGTCCAGGGTGTATCCCGCCTTTCACCCGTAGTCAGCTGGGATAGGCTCCAGCTTGCCTGCAACCCTGTAGGACAGGATAAAGCGGCTACAGATAATGGATAGATGGATGAACCAATATATTTTTATTAAATAGTCTTTAGATTCTTGTTGACATTATTTACATGCAGAGTTGTAGATTGTGATTTGGATAACTGTACCAAAAATAACAGTTTTAACTATTATGTCTAAATTAATTATGACTAAGCAGTAAAGAACGTGTCATTACAGTGAAAATATGGGTAAAGTCTTCAAAAGCGAGCCATATGATTAATAAACATAAAGGCTTAAAGCTGTTTAAAATTCCTGTGTATGAAATGAGACTTTTACTTAAAAAGAGAACATCAGATCATCTGTCCATATTTGCAGCTGAAATGACCGCCATTATTATTGCATTACAGTGGATAGAAGAAGCTAGGCCCCCAAAGCAGTTACTTGTTCTGATTCTATGTCATCTCTCACATCCATTCAAAGTGGAGAATCATCATGCCGACAGGACTTATTGAATGAAATTAATATCTTATTTGCAATCAGTCAACAGGGAATATCAATCCAGTTTGTATGGGTTCCAGCCCATAAAGGAGTTGGTGGTAATGAGGAAGCAGACAAGCTGGCAAAAGAGGCAACCAAAGAAAAGGAGGTTCAGTTAAATATTCCACTTAGTAGATCAGAAGTTAAGGTACTCATTAAACATAAAGTTAACATAATATGGCAAGATGAATGGGATAAAGAGAAGAAAGGTAGACACATATCTCATCTCATCTCATTATCTCTAGCCGCTTTATCCTTCTACAGGGTCGCAGGCAAGCTGAAGCCTATCCCAGCTGACTATGGGCGAAAGGCGGGGTACACCCTGGACAAGTCGCCAGGTCATCACAGGGCTAACACATAGACACAGACAACCATTCACACTCACACCTACGGTCAATTTAGAGTCACCAGTTAACCTAACCTGCATGTCTTTGGACTGTGGGGGAAACCGGAGCACCCGGAGGAAACCCACGCGGACACGGGGAGAACATGCAAACTCCACACAGAAAGGCCCTTGCCGGCCCCGGGGCTCGAACCCAGGACCTTCTTGCTGTGAGGCGACAGCGCTAACCACTACACCACCGTGCCGCCCGTAGACACATATAATATACAAAAAGATATCTCAAGTATCAAACCTAGTTACCCAAACAAACAGGAGGAGGTTTGGTTTACAAGACTGAGAATAGGCCATACTGGATTAAATAACAGCTTATACGTTATAAACAAACATCCATCTGGAAAATGTGAACTTTGTGGAGTAAGAGAGGATGTAGATCATGTTCTTTTAAGGTCCTTAAAATTCTACAGACAAAGAGAAAAACTGAAGAGGGAAGTGAACGCAGTTAAGAAAGCCTTTTCTTTAAACACCTTATTAGGTGAGCCTAGGTTAGGAAACATCACTCGTGCTATGATAACATTTATCAAAGAAACAAAATTAGCAAATAGGATTTAGTTTGTGCTGGCACGGTCGTGTAGTGGTTAGCGCAGAGGTGTCAAACTCGGGTCTGGAGGGCCATGTAACCCAACAGGGATTTGTGTTTAATTTTTCCTAACATTCCAAATTCAGCCCATGAATGTCTTGGGAATTAGTTGAGGAGTGGAATCTGGTGTGTTAAATGAGTTTGAAAATTAAACTCTGTAGTGCTGAAGTTCTCTGGGACTCGAGTTTGACACCTCTGGATTAGCGCTGTCGCCTCACAGCAAGAAGGTCCGGGCTCGAGCCCCGTGGCCGGCGAGGGCCTTTCTGTGCGGAGTTTGCATGTTCTCCCTGTGTCCGCGTGGGTTTCCTCCGGGTGCTCCGGTTTCCCCCACAGTCCAAAGACATGCAGGTTAGGTTAACTGGTGACTCTAAATTGACCGTAGGTGTGAATGTGAGTGTGAATGGTTGTCTGTGTCTATGTGTCAGCCCTGTGATGACCTGGTGACTTGTCCAGGGTGTACCCCGCCTTTCGCCCATAGTCAGCTGGGATAGGCTCCAGCTTGCCTGCGACCCTGTAGAACAGGATAAAGCGGCTAGAGATGATGAGATGAGATGAGATGAGATATGAAATGAAATGACATCCATTTGATTGCACCTCAGTCCAGTAGATGGCGGTAATACACTTTGCCTGTAAACTGCTATAAAACCTGACAGGAGAAGAAGAGACTTTTTTTTTTTTATTGTCAAATATCATTACATACATTTTGTATAAAAAATATATATAACAGTCTGCCAGGGGTTATGGCATGGAAATAATAGTAGAAAAACAAATAAACAGCAATAGAAACAGGAAAATAAATAAAATTACATGAATGCGTTGTACAGCACAAAAAGGGAATAAGACTTCACAGCTTTCTTATTAAGAGAACAAGAGATGGACGCTATATAATGATTTACATAAATGGAGAATTCAATAAAGGTTGGCTTAACATTTTGAAATTTTGACTTGTGTATATGTTTGGCTAAAATGATAATGAGGTAAGTAAAACTCAGAAGTGGCATTCCTGTCTTGAGTAACAAAACCAAAGAGTACATTTTCCCATTTCAAAGCAAAATCAGGGTAGACAGAATCTATAATATATCTTGATAGTTTAGACCAAAATGTCTTTGTATGAGAGCATGACCAAAATAAGTGTTCAAGTGTTTCTCTGTGATCCCTCCAAAAGGTGCAGTTTACATCAATATCTTTAAGTTTCTGTAAATAGTGGTTGGTTGGGTAAAACCTATGTATCAACTTAAAAGAAATCTCTCTGACCTTATTAGTCAAGCAGAATTTATGCGGTAGCAGCCACACTTTATCCCAGCAAATGTCCCCTACATAACTAGACCAGAATGATAAAGAAGGTGGCACAGTGGTGATTTCTTGTTGGAAAAGTTGACGGATTGTTTTGTTTGAATTCTTATGATTTGAAAAGCAACTTCTTCCAACATTAGTCTCAGCAACATCACGCACGACAGGGTCATATAACTGACCCTTAAGGCCTCTAAATAAAGAAATTATGCCCGCAGGGATGGCATCAAAAACAACAGAAATTTTTTAATAAAATATGCTTATTGTTCCAAATATAAAATCTTTGTGGGCTACACTGCAAAAAGTAAAATCTAACCAAGATTAAATATCTTAAATCAAGACAAAATATGCTTGTTATTTGTCTGCCAAGATAATTCTCCTTTCCAGGCAGGTTTTGTGTAAGAGTATTTCACTTACTTTAAGCATTTTTCCCTCAATTATCTTAAGGTATTATAACTTGTTATTGAGATTTTATTACTGGTTATGAGTAAGTTCTGTCTTAAAATGAGAATTACCATAATTTCATCGGTGTTATATTAACCATGACAAGCTTGTCAAAGTCAGAATTTCTTATTTCAAGCATCTTATCCTTTCTTTTAATCTCTTAACACAAAACAGATAACTAAATTAAATTAATTGTTGTATTGTCAATCTGGCAACAAAAATAGGCTACAAAATGGATTGGTTTGTTGTTTTGATTGATTTATTTGGCGGTCTCAGTTAGTATAAACACTTACTTAAACAGAGCACACCAATATGCCCAGATGAAATAGTCAAACTGTTGGCTGCACTGCAAAAAATGATTTCTTGTTGAGAGAAAATATCTTTAATATGGGTGAATTTATCTATTATTTCTTATTAGAAGTTTACTAGAACTCAAATATAAGATTATTTAGCTTACTTTGAGACACTTTTACTAATTTCAAGCCTTAAATTTTCTTATTCTATTGGCAGATAATTTTGCTCATTTTAAGCATTCAATTCTAGAAAGAAGCAAAATTATCTGTCAATAGAATAAGAAAATTTAAGGCTTGACATTAGTAAAAGCGTCTCAAAGTAAGCTAAATAATCTTATATTTGAGTTCTAGTAAACTTCTAATAAGAAATAATAGATAAATTCACCCATATTAAAGATATTTTCTTTCAACAAGAAATAATTTTTTGCAGTGTGGGGGACAAAGTATCTAGCATGTTAAAGTGAGTAGTACAAATCTACTTGTTTTTAGTATAAATACACTAGTTTTAAGACATCTGTGGGGTTTCTTACTTGTTTTTAAAAATCTTGCCAAGTCAAATTTTCTTGTTCTGTTGGCAGATAATTTTGCTTATTTTAAGTAAAATATTCCTCATTGTATTACTTTTTTTTCTTGTTTTTGTAAGCCGGGTTTTTGCAGTGTAAAGTTGTGTTTATATATCAGTGACCAGGCCAAGAAGAGACTTTTACTTCCGCAATGAATGTGAGTCAGATGACGTAAGGGGGGGAAATGGGCGTGGTTTTGCCGACTGGTGTCATTGCGGAAGTAGCGGTCATATGATTCGTTTGAAGCAGCATAATGAGAGAGAATGAGCAGGAAAACAAACCTTGTTGTATTTTTGTTCATTTCGTTCTGTGTTTTTGCTTGTTTGGGTGATGAGACCTACTTTATAGATGATGGTGGTGGATTTGGACGGACATTTGATGGTATTGGGGGTTTGAGTGGTGGTGGGGTAAGAGGAACTTTTATTGGTGTTTCACTGAAAGCTGCCAGTCTGTGCATTATATGATCATTTTTAGTTTGACTTCACTGTAAAATATGAGATGCATAAAACAGAAAAGTTAATACTCCTAATCAGCAGAAGATGAGAAATGTCAGGAAGTGCACACTTCCAATTACTGAAAAGTTTTATTGCCTGATTATTTCATACACTGTGTCATATTAAGTTCCTTACTCAGACACAGGACGCATCTGGAAACATCTGTCGGCCTGTTATATATTGTGTTTGTATGTTATCTAGTTTTTGTGGTGTACATTTGTATTGTAAACAGCAAGAGATATTTCTGTTCATGTTCAAGGAAAATTCTACTCCAGGTATTCCACAACTTGTTAGAGCAGAACTTCAGGGTTGGCATTGATTGCAATAAAGCTTTGGAAGCTGATCTGTTTGAACAGAGTGTACACATGAGGAAGTGTGTGTGTGTGTGTGTGTGTGAGAGAGAGAGAGAGAGAGAGAGAGAGATGGACAGTAGGATGCATCAGTTGCCCTCACTTTCATAAAATCTGATGCATTTTTGTTTGGGTGTTCCTTTTCACCAATAAAGACATCCTGTAAAATTTTTTGACCATATTCAAAAGTCTAATGGTGGCACCTTGAGGTTCATTTTTTGCCAAAAAACGCTTATTTTATGTTTTCGCGTAAGGTTTGAATCACAATGTTGGACTCCATTTATTGATTTCTTGTGACCCAGAGATCATGTTAAGAACCTTTGCAAGGGATTGAGAAGCATTAATGTGATTCATAATACATTTGTATTGTTTAAAAGTAGTTGAACAATGATTCAATGAACAGCTAAAACTCAAACTGTGCTTGATAATATATTTAGAATATGTACTAAAAATTTGTATCTAAGATATTTGGTATACTCTATAAGGTGCCATAATGTTTCATGAAAAGTGATCGAAATTTTGTCATAAAAGTCATAAAATAGCAGCTTTTTCCATAACTTTGAGCTCCTGGTGCCACCATTAAACTTTTGAATTTTGTCAAAATATTTCACCCAGTGTGTTTTCTTACCAAAAGGAACATAAAAACAAAAATGCATCATGATCGGAGGAATTTTTCATTTTTAGGCGGCAACTGATGCACCCTAATGGACAGACTACTAAAGTGCCGCTGCATCGCTCTCTTGAAGTAGACATTAAGTGAGGGATAAATCTCATTGTGGGTAAGGTTAACTGATGTGAAAGCATTGATGAAAAGACACAAAACTTAAACTCAAATGTAGTTTTTCCTTGAAGACAGTGTATATACTTTTATTGTTATCAGTAACATTGACACTTAGAGATGTACACTGGTCAGCCTTAAAATTAAAAACCCTGACAGGTCAAGTGAATTACATTGAATATGCCATGGCAGTGGCACCTGGAAGTGGGTTGGATATATTGAGCAGCAAGAGAACAGTTGGTTCTTGAAGGCTAGCCCATATAGTCCAGTCCCGCAGATGAGCCACTGTAGCACAAGCTGCTGAAAAAATTAATGCTGGCTAAAACAGAAAGGTGTCAACATAAACTTTTTCAGCAGTTTGTGCTACAGGAGGTCTTCTGTAGGATTGAACCATATGGCCTAGCCTTCATATCCTGCGTGAATCAGTGAGCCTTTGACACCCATGACCCTGTCGCCAGTTCACTGGTTGTCCTTCCTTGGACCACTTTTGGTAGGTACTAACCACTGCATACTGGGAACACCTCATAAGATGTGCCATTTTGGAGATGCTCAGACCCAGCCATCTCACCATCCCAATGTGGCCCTTGTCAGTCACTCGGATCCTTACGCTTGCCCATTTTTCCTGCTTCCAACACATCAACTTCAAGAACTGACTGTTCTCTTGCTGCTTAATATATCCCACCCACTGCCATGTACCACTGTAACCACATAATTAATGTAATTCACTTTACCTGTCAGTTATAATTTTATGGCTGATCAGTGTGTGCATATAGCTCATTATGATTAATCTGTTTGCAGGCAACATCTCGCCTACTGGTTAGCTATGCTGAGCCATACAGGAGTCAAATTCTGGATTACCTTTTCAAGGTAAATGCTGTGTAATGTGTGAGTCATTTTAACAAAAAGTACATGTCATTAACATTCTCCTATATTTTTTTTCCCCTTTTTAGCCCAACTTTGGAGCTTCTTTACAAATCCTAAAAGTTGAAATTGGAGGTGATGCACAGACGACAGGTAGATTTCCAAACCCTGTAACCAAACAAATAATTTGGAGATGAATTGCAGGAAAGACGTTACTTTGCCACACTACATTGTATTGTTTTCTGTACAGATGGTACAGAGCCGTCTCACATGCACTATCCGAACGATGAGAATTATTTCAGGGGATACGAGTGGTGGCTGATGAGAGAGGCAAAGAAGAGGAATCCTAACATCACACTGATAGGTGGATTACACAGTAATGATTTGATTAGGCATTCACTGATATCAGTAACTACAGTAATGTTTGATCATATTACAATATTGTAAAACTGTAAATATATTCTGCTTTTGAAAAGCTATTTATGAGTCAGAGGATCAGTTTTACACATTATATTCAGGGGTACTGATATTTAAGGTTTCACTATCGCATTTACTATTTTTGAGCACATGCTATGCAGATAAGGAAGATAACTGAAAATGTGTTTGTTTCCTTCTTCACCGAAAGCAGTGCTCAAACATGGAAAAAAAAAACCCCACACTTGTTAAAAAATCCAGTTTACTGAAGGGGAAAGGACATGGGATGTCAAAAATCCCTTCTGATAGTGCTTTTCTTAGCAATAGTCCTCACTGCAGGACCGAAAGTCCCAACATTGGATCCGGATCTGACCCAAGCACTCCTATAAGCATACACAATGCTGTCGAATACAAAACAACACATTGAACAGACTCCTCCTGCTTAAAAAACTCCACCCCTTCTTTATTTATTTATTTATTTATTTATTTATATCAACTCTGCCCAGCTCTGTTCGTGTAGGAGGAGCTGGATGAGGTCTGACTCCACCCCATGGACTTTTTGTTCTGCAGTGAGGGGTATTTGCTTTTTCACTTTGTGTTAGTGTTGTCTAGCTGAACTTTGACCTGTGCCTTGGTCTTGTGAACCAATAGAAAACAAGTGGGTAGGATTGATATTTTTGGTCAGTAAAAATGGAGGGACTGCTTCTTATTAATGAGCATTCACAGCTGATTTTTTTTTTGCCCCTTTTCTATTTTCATACCTTTACCTGGTGCAAAGCTGGGAAAAAATATAAGGAATTTTATGTAATCTCTCTACCAGGATTTTCTTGTCAGCAATTTTGGGACCTCTGCATGTTTATCACACTTTTCTGAAACTGTTATGTGGCAAATGAACTTGTGATGCGGTTTTAAAATATAAGAATAAGTCTATGTTGAGAAGTGAGATATTACACACCTGTTTATTGATATATTTCTTTGGAAACTAAACTATCTATGCATAGAGATGATTTAAATAATGGCATGTGACTTGGTGTTGATGTGATGTAGGCCTGCCATGGGCGTTTCCTGGATGGGTGGGTCATGGGGACAACTGGCCCTATCACTATCCTGATATTACGGCGTCTTATGTTGTGTCCTGGATTATTGGAGCGAAGCAATACCATGACCTGGACATTGATTATGTTGGGGTAATTATTATTTTTATTATTATTATTATTATTATTATTATTATTATTGTTAGGAAAGTCTGATCAAGCTGAAATTTGGTGTACTGCACTGTTGGACTAATCTGTAATTGGAAAATTTTTGCTGAAAACTCTTGGTGGCCAAAATTGTTGTTTCGCCAAAATTCTTGGCAAGTGGAAACCAAATATTCGGACACTGGATGAAAAAGTATAAAACATGCTGGATTTAAAAAAAAATTGCTTATTTATTTATAATAAATAGATACCAGATCATGAGGAACAGGGTAGCTTCTTGGATAAACATTTTTACGTTTTTGCTGAAAATCTAAACTTGTCAAAGTTGGGAAAATTTTTGGTGGACAAAACTGTAATTAATTTTTGTTGTTGTAGTTGTAGAATTGTTTTCTATTTTTTACACAGATATGGAATGAAAGGAGTTTTAACAGCAAATATATAAAGGTAAGCAACTCCCTGTAATTCTACTTGTGTCTCTAGCAGCAGAGTTTGTACGCGTCAGAGTATTTTACAGTTTTTGTATGAGGTATAGTTGAGTAGAATGGAATCCAGTCTGGAAGATTAGACACTAGCACCTTGTTATAGGAAAAGAGTTTGGGAAATGTTAAGGAGTTGTCTTTTGCTTTGTTTTATTGTGAATAATTGTGTGACATGCTTTTCCCTCCTCCTCTCTGTTGCTGTTCCCTCATTAGATCCTGCGCTACACTCTGGATAAGAGCGGCTTGGAGAGAGTCAAAATCATCGCCAGTGACAACTTGTGGGAGCCAATCACACTATTTGTGCTTCTGGATCCTGAACTCAGGAGTGCTGTGGATGTGCTTGGGTAGGACACACACTCCAATGTTCTCCTGTTAATAAACATGAATGAACAGAAACGATGGATGGATATCTCATCTCATTATCTCTAGCCGCTTTATCCTTCTACAGGGTCGCAGGCAAGCTGGAGCCTATCCCAGCTTGCCTGCGACCCTGTAGAATAGGATAAAGCGGCTAGAGATAATGAGATTAAAAAAAAAAACCTCACACACAAAGTACATTAATATCAAGGAGCTAATAAGGAGTAGCAGCATCCTTTCCTCTAGAAAAGCTTTTTCTTGAAACGTTCTAAAAGTCCTAGATGGTTTGTTGAATGTTGGCTCATTTTTCAAGAAGAAAATTTCAGTATCTGCTTTGCAATGTATGTTCAAGAACTTGCCATGAAATTAATCTTGAGTAATATTGTTGAACTCTGACAGTAGTCCTGGCTTTATTATCACAGGCTTTATTAATTAATGCACTTATTCTAATACTTTATATTCACACTGACTTGTATGGCAGACTTTACATGATGATAATCTAAAGCTAATTATTTTAAGTGTTTTCTTTGTAAAAATATATCTCTGATGGGGTAAGCTTTACTGTAAGGAGACCTTCGTGGAAGGAGTCTCCAGTGTCAGTGCTTTGTAACGGACAAAGTCAAATCTATAAGAGGAGGAGGCGGCTTTGAGAAACAGCAGGAGATGCTGGGCAGTAATGGCCAGTAATGGTTCATGTCAGTTGTTTTGTATGACGGTGTGTCTTTGAGCCCGTATCAGAGATTTGACGTCTACGAAACAGACTTTTCACATTGTCTTATGTTATCTAACTGCCTGACAAAAATCACATGAGCGTACTGTATATGAACAAATGTCCATAGATTGACTTGTACAGTATATGGACTCTAAAACATGCCTTCTGTGCAGTGCTCATTATCCTGGAACAACCACCGTACCTGAAGCCTTGTTCCTGAAGAAGCAGCTGTGGTCTTCTGAAGACTACAGCACCTTCAACAATGATGTGGGAGGAGGCTGCTGGGCGCGAATCCTCAACTGGAACTACGTCAACGGCAGGATGTCTGCGTATGGCTGCTTTTCTTATATCTTGCACTCATCCTGGTGACCAAGCCAAAGAACTTGCATTTGCAATTTCCTTGTAATCAGTGCCCTCTAGGGGACAATGTTATGTATCTGGACAGTCAGAGACTGAAATTACAGTGGTGCTTGAAAGTTTGTGAACCCTTTAGAATTGTCTATATTTCTGCATAAATATGATCTAAAACATCATCCAATTTTCACGCAAGTCCTAAAAGTAGATAAAGAGAACCCAGTTAAACAAATGAGACAAACATATTATATTTGGTCATTTATTTATTGAGGAAAATGATCCAATATTTTATTATTATTATTATTATCTGTGAGTGGCAAAAGTATGTGAACCTCTAGGATTAGCAGTTAATTTGAAGGTGAAATTAGTCAGGTGTTTCCAATCAGTGGGATGACAATCAGGTGTGAGTGGGCACCCTGTTTTATTTAAAGAACAGGGATCGATCAAAGTCTGATCTTCACAACACGTTTGTGGAAGTTTGGACTCCAACAATCCAGTCAGACAGATTGTGCACAAATGGAGGAAATTCAAGACCATCTGTGAAACATGGTGGTGGTAGTATCATGGTTTGGGCCCATTTTGCTGCATCTGGGCCAGGACGGCTTGCCATCATTGATGGAACAATGAATTCTGAATTATACCAGTGAATTCTAAAGGAAAATGTCAGGACATCTGTCCATGAACTGAATCAAGAGAAGGTGGGTCATGCAGCAAGACAACGACCCTAAGCACACAAGTCGTTCTACCAAAGAATGGTTAAAGAAGAATAAAGTTAATGTTTTGGAATGGCCAAGTCAAAGTCCTGACCTTAATCCAATCGAAATGTTGTGGAAGGACCTGAAGCGAGCAGTTCATGTGAGGAAACCCACCAACATCCCAGAGTTGAAGCTGTTCTGTACGGAGGAATGGGCTAAAATTCCTCCAAGCCGGTGTGCAGGACTGATCAACAGTTACCGGAAATGTTTAGTTTCAGTTATTGCTGCACAAGGGGGTCACACCAGATACTGAAAGAAAGAAAGAAAGAAAGCACAACTTTATTCATCACACACTTGTGAAATTTCCTCTCTGCATTTAACCCATCTGAAGCAGTGAACACACACATGAGCAATGAGCACACACACACATACCCAGAGCAGTGGGCAGCCACACTAACAGCGCCCGGGGAGCAGTTGGGAGTTAGGTGCCTCACTCAAGGGCACCTCAGCCCAAGGTCATCCCATATTAACCTAACCGCATGTCTTTGAACTGTGGGGGAAACCCACGCAGACACGGGGAGAACATGCAGACTCCACACAGAAAGGCCCTCGCCGGCCGCTGGGTTCGAACCCAGATCCTTCTTGCTGTGAGGGGACAGTGCTAACCACGTACGCCACCGTGCCGCCCAAAGCAAAGGTTCACATACTTTTGCCACTCATAGATATGTAATATTGGATCATTTTCCTCAATAAATAAATGACCAAGTATATTATTTTTGTCTCATTTGTTTAACTGGGTTCTCTTTATCTACATTTATGTAGGACTTGTGTGAAAATCTGATGTTGTTTTAGGTCATATTTATGCAGAAATATAGAAAATTCTAAAGGGTTCACAAACTTTCAAGCACCACTGTATACAGAGTTCTTAAATATTGTTACTATTTAAAACATAATTGGAAACGTCTGTTCACAGACATTTTAGATTATAGCTTTTTTTTTTTCCATGCATATGTTTTTGTTTTTCTCTTTGGTAGTCTAACCTTGATGGCATGGTGCTACAGTGGTTAGCACGGTCACCTCACAGCAAGAAGGTTCTTGGTTTGATCTTTCTGTGTGGTGTCTGTGTGGGTTTCCTCCGGGTGCTCCGGTTTCCTCCACAGTTCAGACATGCAGTTAGGTTAACTGGCTACTCCAAGTTGCCCATAGGCGTGAATGGTGAGGGGAGAAAACCTCTATAATCCAGTAGCAGGCAGAGGGAAACCACTACTGTAATTTCCCTAGAAGCTGAGAGAAAACGCCATCAGAGCGGCCATGTCACTGTTGTGATATGCCAAATGGAGAGAGAGTAACTTTTTAAATATCCTACTTCAAAATACATAACATTAGACCAAAATCTGAATATTTAATACCAGGTGAGTAATAACCGAGACAAAGTCTAGGTTATTATTTAAATAATATTGGTTGGCTTTGAGCACAGTCACTAACGGCCCCAATACACAATCCTCCTCGATCTTCTTTTCCTACAAGTTATGACATGGAAAAATCCCAAAGCTGGGGGTTCCCCTGTTAGAAGTCATGTAGTTCATAAACTGCTGGTTCCACAGCCAGTCTACCAACCTTATTTTGATCATGAATCAAAGATTACTCAGCCCAACACGTTATTCAATTCAAGTCGATGATATTGATCCAAACGGTCGATTTTTGCCCCCTCCAACTAAGAAGAAAGCTGCCAGTCTACTCCACTGAGCGCTATATAAAATCTGGAGAGCTCATAGGCTCGTCAGAGTGAAGCCATCTGACTGCCATCTTACCACTCACATCGCATGTATTTGGCATGTGTTGAACCATCGTATCCGATCAAATTTGCCTCAAGAAAAGTGTCTCCTGACCTTTTTTCCCCTCCTTTCATTACCTCTTCTTATTTATTCACCTTTACCCACATTCCTTACATATCTTTTATAACGTTGTCCTTTCCTGTTATTTGGGTTTTTTTTCTTTCCTTTCTCAATCCAGTCTCTGATCTTTTTTTTTTTTTTTGAACTGCTTTTTTTCCTACTATATCTTTGGGAAGATTATTTCACTTTTTCTCTTTTACAATGTATCTTTCTCTTGTCTATCTATTATACCAACACAAAGGCTGTACAATACTTTTTCTTTTTAGGACAGTTGTTGAAACAGGATTATTTTCTCATGTTTGCCATTTTCACTTCAGTCTCAGTCATGTCTTACAGTCTTTATTGGTCACATAATTCAGTGTCACAATATTCATGCAGCTTGCGACCAATAAATCCTGTAAGACATGCCTGTGAGAATGAAGTAAAAATGGCAAATAACATGAGCAAATAATCCTCTTTCAATAACTGTCCTAAATAGAAACGAAGTATTGTACAGCCTTTGTGTTGGTATAATATATGGATAAATAAAAAGGAAGGAAGAACTGTATGAAAGAGAAACATACACTGTATAAGAGAAAAACTGAAATAATCTCCGTTGAAATAATTATAGTCATGAAGGAGCCGTTCAAAAAAAAAAAGATCAGAGATTGGATTGGAAAAGGAAAATAACAATGAAGGGGAGCGCTATAAAGAGATGTCAGGAATGTGGGTAAAGTTGAGAAAATAAGGAGGTAATGAAAGGGGGAAAAAATTACAGAGATCCTTTTCTTGGGGCAAATTTGATCAGATGCAATGATTTTAAACACATAAGCAAAATACACACGATCTAAAATGGCGGCCAGATGGCTTCACTCATCTCTACAGCGAGGAATAGGCTATGAGCTCTCCAGACGTTATGTAGAGCTCAGTGGTCTACTCCGCCGGTGCTGCCATTTTGGAAATCACATGATCTGTTGCTGCATGCTGATTGGTTGAAAGGTGAGTGACATTGAATTCATCTGCAAGAAATCACACACCAATGTTTTAAAAGTGTACTGTCAAAATGAGTAACAAAAACAGGACTAAAGGCTCACAACACACCATGTCATGGTATGGAAGGGTTGGAAATTAAACAAGTAGTACACAAAGTCTAAATTTATGCTTCAAGTCATTATTCTCAAGTTTATTTGGGCGCGCTGATTGTGGGATTCTGATCGGTAAAACAGCACGGTGCATAAGGTTCACGAATACCATTCGAGCTTTGGCCAATCAGTGCACAGGAATGCAATCACGTGATTTTCAATCATGGCGGAGGAGACAAAACATTTTGGCTCAATTCAGAAAATCGGCAGCAGGGGACACGAATATTGATTTGAAGTTAATGAAATGTTTGTTCAGGAAACCTTTATTGTTTTGTGATCAAACGGAGACCTACATTGTATGTGGAGTGGACCATTCATGAATTACAGCTTTGAGGATTTTTCCATGTCCTCATTTGTAGAAAAAGAAGATTGAGGAGGACTGTGTATTGGGGCAGGTAGCAACTGTCGTTTTGAGTGGTAGATCAGATATATTCCATTCAGCTAGCATGATATTGAACTCCTATTCGACTTGTTCAGACTCATGCTAGCTGAATGGAATATATCTGATGTACCATGAAAACAAAAAAGCTATTATTGTTACACTCTTCATATCAGCATTCTTGAAGGCCAGCACTAGCTTACCTGTGAGTCGGCGCTGTCAGCGCATCAGTGAAGTCACCTTCCAGCCAGTGTAGCGTTCATCAGTAGTGTTAGTGAATGCTAATAAAGTGATCAAGCCAGTGCTATCGAGAGCAAGTAGCCCAAGCTAACGACCGAGAAACTAAGATTTCTGTCTCTGGATTCTTCTTCCACGCATGCTCGCCACAGTATTTTTCCACTCGGACTTAAGTATTCATTTCCCTATGTAATTTACTTTTAAAATCAACATCGACAACTACTCACAACGGAACGACCTGGCACCCTGCTGCTTATCCCTTGCAAAATCCTTTGCCCTGTCGCTGATTTGGTGTGTCCAAGTTGTTGCTGAGCTCAAGTCCCAGCTCTAATAGTAACGGTTCACCACTGCTTGTAAATTTCCGTGAACAATATCTAATGAAGTTTTGGTAGCCTTTCAGGTGTTGCATGTCTCTCTTTTTCCCCGGCGAACAAAGAAATGCTTCTGTGCATGCACAGCAGAAAACTCTCATTGAATATTCGCATCAGGTCCGACGTGTTGTCTTGACAACCATGCAATATCGTAAACCATATTCACCACTCATTTTCCATTGGGTAATATATGTTGGATAAGCGATATGATGATATTGCATACTATCAAACCAAATGAATGAAACCTGCTAGAAGGGAATAGAACCCGTTTTTATTCCATTGAAAAAGTCGCCTGTATGTATAAGTCACCGATATTCACTGAGCCTGAGGTGGATAATTGTTTTAGTATAAATGCATGTGATTTTATTTTTTTTTTTAAATTCAGTCTTCAAGGACAGCATGCAAATGTAATAACGGCGCGGCGCAGACTTATCGCTTATCTACACCGAGTCACATACTTTTGTGTTTTGAAATCGATAAAATGAATCACAATTCTACTTTACCTTTTGAATAGTTTTAGACCAAACTTCGTAACATCTTTAGTGCTTTTACGGACACAATTTTCTTTCATAATTTGTAATTCTTCTTCACTTACGGTGACGAAGCGATCGGCCGCTGTTTTGCCAAGTCGCTCGAGGTGATTATCGAGAAATAGTCCGAATCTGTCGACCAGTCAGTGTGCACGATTTCCTATAATCACCTACATATTTATACTAAAGTAGTTTAGTCACTGAGGTGTATTTTCATCCATTTTTAGTCCACTATCATGTGCTGTGTATTTAGCTTAAATGTTATTCTGCGTTATACTGGGGGGCGGGGGGCTGCTGATGTACAGAATGCTTCAGTTTCACTTTAGAGCATTACATGTAATACAAGTATGCAGTAAAATGAGGCTTGGGGTTGATTTCTAAATACTTTAATACTGACTCTGTGTCTTGTTAGCACTATTTCCTGGAACCTGGTGGCCAGTTACTATCAGGATCTTCCCTTTGGCAGAGATGGGCTGATGACTGCTCAAGAGCCATGGAGTGGAAATTATGTTGTGGAATCACCCATTTGGATAACAGGTGCTGTATTGTACACTTTATTTAACAGAAATAAAGATCAGCATGCTAACATGCATGCTAAAAGTATATTCCTCTGATGTCGTCGTCGTCATCTAGCCCACACCACACAGTTTACTCAGCCTGGATGGAAATATCTGCAGACTGTCGGACACCTGACGTACGGTGGGACTTATGTAGCTTTGTCAGATCAGAATGGAAACCTGACTATAGTAATAGAGACAATGGTACGATTTTTCTTTTCAGGATACTCCGCTCAGAAGGTAGCGTTTTTTGTAATTTACCTTAACTTATTTAATTTTTTGTTTGTTTTTTCTTCTCCAGACTCACAATCACTCTGTGTGCATCCGGCCTCCTCTGCGTCGTTATAACGTCACACCGCAGAAAGCGACGTTCTCTTTAAAGGGGTCGTTTGTACGTATTATCAAACATTCAGTCATTTACATTGTCAATTCAGGTTTTTTGTTTGTTTGTTTATACAGAGAATTCTGGTTTGCCTGCAGGCCTCAGTTAGTGAACTGCAAGTATGGCATTCGAAGTTTGATTTCAAGACGAAAAAGCCCGTCTTCTTTCAAAAACTTGATCCTGTGAAGGTAAAGTAATTTAAGTAAACACTGATTAAATGTTTGGGGGTTAAAAATCTTCCAATTTTCACACAAATGTAGCTGAGGTTTGCTTTTTAACTTTTGCACTAGAGCTATGAGACGAATGTACAGTCAACTCTAGAATTATTGGCACCTTTAACCTTATAAAAAAAAAAAATTCAATAAAACATCTCTTCTTATCAGCCCTAGAAATTCTTATCAACAAAATGTAACTGAAGTGTAGCGCCCATGTTTATATTTTACTTTTATGTACTTTTTTGTATGGTCTTTTTTTTTAAACTTATTTTACTTCTATGTTTAAGTCAAACTCCCATTAGTCATTCATAAACATGATGACTAGCGAATAAAATTAACGTTCATAAAGCAGATGATTGCTGCAAAATAGCAAGATGCATCCATTTCAATTATTTTGTTTATTAAATCTTAGAATAATTTTTCAGTTAAGTTTGTCATATTTTTAGTAGTGCTGTCAAAAATGTCACGTTATTAACGCGTTAACTTGACTCAATTTTAACGGCGATAATTTTTTTTTATCGCGAGATTAACGCTCTGTGACATGATGTAGGTTTTTCATAAGCTTTTGAAACTGCCAGGAACTTGGAACAGCGACTTTGCTTAGAAAACCGATAGCAGCTAGACTGTAATGCCACGCCCCGCACAGCCAGAGTCCTCTGCCCCCCCCCCCTAAAGAACCAGCGCGGGCAGGGCGCGCTAGTAGAGATGGGATTTATGGCTCTTTGATGGGATCCGCATCTTTGTGATCCGTTCTTTGAAAAGAGCCGTTCAAAAGACTGGCTAATTTGGCTCTTTTTAAATATTTATTCAGTTTTAAGAAGACAGCGTCTAAAGAAGCCAGATCCCTCTGAACTGTAAACTCAATGCTATCCCAGAAATCCTTCCTGTAATATGCAAATTTGGCCGCCTCTGATTGGACAGCGCGACGCATCAACAGGCAGAAAGTGTAAAAGTACAAAATGTGTTAAGTGAGCTGAAACAGTAAAGATCAGATTCAATGCAATATTTATCAACGAACAACGGAGATTAAAAAAAAAAGATGGATAATTCAACAGTAGATCATTTCACTCATAGTTCTCTTGCTAGCCCCGCGCCGGTGCTCGGCTTAGGTTTCACTTTGCAGTGGCTGTGTCAAGACGTGTTATGCTTTGCAATAAAAAAAAAAACCATTGGTACAAAGCAAGCCCATGCACTTTTTTATGCTGATAAGAGAATTACAATGGTTTTTTATGTGACAAAAATGTGCGATTAAATTGCGATTAATCGCGAGTTAACTATGACTGTCACGACATTAATCGCGATTAAATATTTTAATCACTTGACAGCACTAATTTTTAGTGTCCAATTCAATGAATTAATTACACACTTTTTTCATAACCGTCCCCTTTCCCTCCATCTTCACCAAGGGTGCCAATAATTCTGGAGCTGACTAACTAACAAGTAGTAGACCGAGTAATCTGTCACAACCATAACCTTTCTGATGTGATCGAGGATACCTTGGGGCTTGGTGTGATCTTTGAACCTGAACAAAACTTCATAATGTAGCTGGACACTGTAACACTATGCAGGCAGCCATCTTGGATAATAATTTTTCTAGACATATCAGGTGAAAATTTAATCCGAATCACTTGAATCTGGTCTCGTTGAATTCAGAATTGAATGCTAAACAACATACCTTTTACAGAATTCAAATGTTTATCCGTTCTTGAGATATTACAAATCAAAGATTGAAAAACGGTTACATTTTTTAGAAAACTGCCATAATATTCTGTATGAGGATCACATGGTCCAAAATCAGCCTCATTAACCAATGAGATCAAATGTTTTTTTCTTAACACCCCCCCCCCCCCCCCCCCCCCCAAAAAAAAAAAAAGATATTTGCATGGAAATTGGCAGGCACATAGATGGTTGTATACTGAAGAATACAAAGTTTGAAAAATTAGTAAAAAACAATTATGCAGATTAGTGTTTAATTTAGTATTAAATATGCTAATTAGGTAAAACCGTTAAACCGTTACACTCTTAAAAGTTTCACCAGTTGGCTTTATTTGTGCAATATAAAGCTGATCTTAGCTTTCATTTATACATCACAAAGAAGTCAATGTTAATTATAAAATATGCATAAACAAGCATTGACTGTCATTCACATCTACCACTATCAAAATAAAAAAGTAATAAAGTCATAAAAGATTATTTCTAATACCCTCTTTGTGCTCTGTAGGCCTTTTGTATTTCTAAGTAGTGCCTACTAGTGTTGATCTGAAAGAATATAAATGATTATTTCGATTAATATTCACAGTTTAAGGCTAACCTCGAAAAAAACTGTCAGCCACATCCAATAAACAATTCCAATTAATTGACTTGAAATTGTCACCTTGTGTTTCTAACTGCCAGGTTTTAAAAATATCATTTCGACCACTGAGATCTCAGTATTTTTCATCAAAATAACCAGTTATATTCTAAATTGGCTATTTATTTACAGGAATCAGTTTGATTGGAAAAAATAAGCAGGTAAAGCTATGAAAACTCACTTCAAAGTCTCCCATGAATCAAAACTAGCAGATGGAAAAATTTTTTGCTGAATTCTTCATCAGAAACAGTGATGGCGAGAGAACATCCCTGTAAAAGTTATCTGATTGATCTTCATGAGTAATCCATTCGGAAACTGATCAGAAAAGAGAGAGAGCGAGAGAGCCTGAGCGCTTTCCCGTGACTCAAAAAGCACTGGCAGTTTCCCGATGTCACGCGAGCAGAGTTTTTACTCTGTTGTACCAACTTCAGCCTGCCGTTACTCCCAAAGTATTGAACAAATCTTAATGAGAGATTTTTTTGAAAAGCAGAGATTGTTTTTTTTTAATGATCGTATTCACGATAGAAAATATTCAAGAGTTAAGCAGTGACAGATTTGGAAACTTAGATGAGCGTCTGCATGCACAGTTTTCACACCACATCCAGCGAGCGTCTGATCTGCCTATTTCCCCCCCGGTACAATTTTGTCGCTTCATGTCCTTGGCCTCTCCAGGAATTTGAAATTGTCCTAAAAAAAGCTTAGTTATACAGATGATAGTGGTGGTGGCGGTGATGTGGTTCAACTTGTATGGTAAATAAGGTTGAAAAATGTATTTAAGCTGAAATGTACCTTAATGGTGATTTTAAGTATTTATGGACGTAATTATTTCTTTAATAATTTATGGACGAGACACTTTTGCGACTTGTTAGCTACAGCCACATAGATCCAGTGCAAATCTAAAGAAGCAAACACCAGACTCTAAACAAGTTCTGACTATATTTGAGGATTTACTCCATTTGAGGTAAATTTCTTTTAACATTCAAACAGCTCTCTGAAAGTACTAACCCTAAAAATAGCTCAATTTATTGAATTATCAGTTCAGAAAGATTTGTAGATATAACGTGCTGTAATGAAATCTGACCATCACAGGTATCTAATGGGACCTTCAGCTTGGACCTTGATGTTGATGAAGTTTACACAGTAACCACCATTACCACAGGATATAAAGGGAGTTACCCAGAGCCTCCTCCTTCCGCTCCCTTCCCTAAAAAATATACAGACGACTTCAATGTCAGTACGTGCTTGTGTCTCTTTCTCGTTAATTTCTGGTTTTGTATACAAATCTGTCATATAAGCATGCCTTGGCAGTTGGACTTGGTTTATCTGCATGATCACAGCCTACATATGAAATTAATTCATTATTATTATTATTATTATTATTATTATTATTAATTAAAGGATACTTCTAACCCACTTTTAGCTAAGTTTAATATGGGGGGGAAACAAGTCTATGAAAAGATGGTTCCCGTCCTCATGCTCAGTTACATAGGCATGCAATGATCAATCGTGATACAAATTTATGACTACTCAAATCGATGAAATTAAAAATTGAATCCCGATTATTATCAGGCTCCGTAATGTTTCATAGCTGTAACTGTGTTTAGACAGCAGAGGATTGATAACGTACAATAGCAGGAATACACGTGACTTTACCCTAGGTGGAGGTAGCACAGCTATACTGCCACAAAAACGCACCAAAAAAGGATCTAAAATGAGAGAGAGCTGCTGTGTGATTTGACTACAAATAGATTTAAGAAAAAAATCAGAGCTTTCTTTTTACAGACTGCTGAAAGCTGAACAGAAAAGAAAATAAGGTAGTAGAAATGTTCGTAAAAAGTTAAGAAAAGGCCTATTTGTTAACTTTTTAAAAAATTTTAATAAAAGGAATATTTTAGTTAATAAGCTATTATATTTTACTCCAACATTTACAAATGTGGGTGAAATAATGATTGTTGGTTATTAAGAAAATAAAATAAGGGTCGTGTGGGTTTTTTTTTTTTTAAACAAAAGGAATATTCAAGTTGATGAATAGGAAAATAAATGTTGCAGTTTTGGTAATAAAATTCTTTTTAAACTAGATAGAACTCGACGCCAACGGCATCGATGGGGATGCCTCCGCCTGGTAGACTACACGCCTTATTAAGTTATGATTTGGGGATGGACATTTGACCTCACAGTAATCTTGACCTGTGACCTTTTAACCTCAAAATCTAATCAGTTAATGTTTGTCCCCAAGTGCACAAATGGTGAAAGTTTGGTGAAATTCCTTTCATTTGCCTTGGAGATATTGTGTTCGCAAGGTTTTCGGACAGACACTTGACCTTACAGTGACCTTGACCTTAGATCTTTTGATCTCAAAATCTAATTATTTCATCTTTGTCCCAAAGTGCACAAATGGTGAAAGTTTGGTGAAATTCCTTTCATTAGCCTTTGAGATATGGTGTTCACAAAGTTTGGGGATGGACATTTGACCTCACAGTAATCTTGACCTGTGACCTTTCAACCTCAAAATCTAATCAGTTCATGTTTGTCTCAAAGCGCACAAATTGTGAAAGTTTGGTGAAATTCCTTTCATTAGCCTTTGAGATATCCTGTTCACAAGGTTTCGGGACGCATGCACGGACGGACAGACGGACAACCCGAAAACATAATGCCTCCTGCACCTTAAGGTGGCGGAGGCATAAAAATGGGGGGGGATCAAACTGTGAACCCAATATTTGTGAATCAGGTGAATTGTGACATGCGTGAAGTTATAGCTTCACCCATGTTATGAAGCATTAACACTGGAGACTCCTTCCAAAATTGTTAAACATCAAAAAAAAAAAAAAAATTCACTATTGCAACAGTTTTCTTTGTTGACAAATGTTTAATTTGTTTACTGTTAGGTTTTGATTATGTAGCGCGTTCACCATCTAAATCCCAGTTGCTATAGAAACATTTTCAGGTTTGGAATACACTCACTGGCCACTTTAATAGGAACTTCTTCTTGATTCTAAGATTCCTGTTCTTGGCTGCAGGACTGGAACCCAATGTTCTGCTGTTGCATGCTGAGATGCTTTTCTGCTCACCACAGTTGTAAAGAGTTGCTATGAGTTATGATGTCCTTCCTGGCAGCTTGAACCAATCTGGCCATTTTCCTCTGAGCTCTCATCAACAGGGTGTTTGTTTCCACCCATAGAACTGTCGCTCACACAATGTTTTTTTGTTTTTCACACCATTCTGTGTAAACTCTAGAGACTGTTGTGTGTGAAAAACCCAGGAGATCAGCAGTTTCTGAAATACTCAAACCAGTCCATCTGGCTCAAACCAACACCCATGCCACAGTGAAAGAAACTCACACTTTGAGAACAGTTTTTCCCATTCTGATGTTTGAAGTGAACATTAACTGAAGCTCTTGATTTGTATCTGCAGGATTTGATGCATTGTGCTGCTCTCAAGGGATCAGCTAATTAGATACCTGTATAAAACAGCAAGTGGATGGGTGTTCTAATAAAGTGGCCAGTGTGTGTTCTCCTATAGTGTGGTGTTCTTTTCCTGTTTCTAAAAGGGAACCCGTACTTCTCTGAGGCGCCACACTTTGCTGATCAGACCGGAGTGTTTGAATACTTCATGAACCTGACGGATGCCGGCGCTCACGTTTACACGCTGCGTCAGGTGCTCACTCAGAGGCCGGTAACGTGGGCAGCAGATGCAGATCAAACAGTCAGTGTCATCGGAGATTATACCTGGTGTGTATTCAGAGTTTTGGTTACTGAGCTGCTCGGTCTGTTTCTTCTTTATGTGCTCCAAGTACAGAGGAGGTGTGCTGATTTAGGAAAATAATCAACCGCAGGGTGCAGAGATATAGCCTGACATGAAGCAGTTACTGTTAACATCATGTCCCAAAGTGTTTTATTCCTCTTTTACTATAGCAGTTTGTCTCTAGCCTGCCATCTGATTGGTCATGAGGTGAAAAAAAAAATGTGCATCCTAACATTTTAACATTTGTGCAGTTTTAAAGCCTCTTTTCATCTTTGGCTTGTATGCAGTACATTATCTGTAGCAGAGGATTATTTTATTTTATTTTTTTAAAAACAAAAGAAGCCCCTGATGATCTGAAGAGCTTTATTTTTTGCAGGCAGAATCTGAGCGTCTCTTGTGAAGTGTACATGGAGAACGAGTACACCGGAGGTGTGTTTGTGGCAGCGAGAGTGGATAAAGGAGGAGGATCGATCAGAAACGCACGGGGAATCTTCTTCTGGGTGTTCGCTGATGGAACATACAAAGTCACCAATGACCTCAGTAAGAGGGGGGGAAAAATGCTTTGTCCTTTTAATCATATCACTGTTTATAACTGACTTTACAGTACGTTTTAGAATTTGAATGCATTTGAGATGCCTTTTTAATTTCATCCTGGCACAGTCAGAGTGAATAATCACGACAGCTACATCATGTTCCTCTTGTAATAAGACAGATGCCGGAGGGCACATACAGTTACAGATATGAACTGTCAATATAGACAGATCTGATATGGGGGGGAGAATACAATACAAACAAATTTATAATCAATAAATAAAGAACTTTTATTAATAAATGCTTTCAATCTGACAGGTGGACAAAGTGTCCTGGCTGAGGGGTTGTCCGGAACCAGAGCTCATGTTTGGTACACTCTGACTCTGACCATCCAGGTTTGTTGATTTTTGTTTATCTATTTGAATTAAAAAAAAAAAAAGAATCCTCAAATGGAGTCTGTGACTGTCTTTATTTGCAGGGTTATTTTGCTTCTGGAGAGCTGAACGGCTACATGCTGTGGAAGGACGCAATCATTTTGACACCTAAAAATGGATGGGCGGCTATCGGCACGAGGACGTTCGAATTGGCTCAGTTTGATAACTTTGCAGTGCAAGCAGAGTAACAGCACAGTCTAGTCTTCATTTTCTATGAAGAACAATAACATGAGGATTATTGAGTTGGAAATACTGAGACATTTAACTTTTTTACAAGGTTGCCTCTTTTAATTAAAAAAAAAAATCCAGTTTGGCATCACACTGGTGTGATTTAACTTACTGATGAAATAGTCAGTGCGTTTACATGCACATCCAAATCGAGCTGCTGTCGGTAATCGAGCTAAGGGTCCCAGCAGGGGTGCCAGAGAAATCCAATCCTACATGCACACAAGCAAATCGAGCTATTGTTATGAGGTGCATTGTGCACCCGAGCCACAGGTGGCGCTACACGCCCCCATCGTGTTGGTACACTTCCGGTTGTCGTCATGAAGAAGAGCTATTCAAGAGTGTAAACAAAGTTATCAGTTCCGTGTTCTCCATTGCGTGTTTTTCTCCTGTCCATGAATTTTAATGTATTCAACTCCTTAAGCTGAATGAGCATGAACTCTGTCTCCTCATTGCTCCAGAAGTGCACGTTTCTGCTCGCCATTTTCTCTTCTTCGTTTGTTCCTCCTGACCTCTTCTGCTGCTCGCTACTACTGTTGTCATGCCGACCGAGGCTGTTGTGTTTCCCGCTTGTGGTCTCGTCACTCGTCACTTCCGGAAGGGGCAGTGCTGAAGTAAGCAGCTCGACTACGTAGCTCGATAGGGTTTACATGCACTAAGTAGCTCGGCAAAAATCGCATAATCTAGGTCGTGTAGCTCGATTACGAGAAATCAAGTTCGGTTCAATTTCAGCCGAGCTAAGGTGTTTCCATGGCATTTAGAACTTCGATTTCAGTCGAGCAACGGCAGAAATTCGATTTTCTCTATGTGCATGTAAACGCACTGACTGTGTGAGCAAGAGAGGTGTGTAAATTGCACTGAAATACAGAGTGTCCGTTGAATGTTTTGCAAATGAAATGCCTTAACTGAAAATATTAAAATATCTTGATGTATGTACAGTGTTTGATTTCAGACTTTATCAGTTTTGATTGATTTAAAAATAAATAAATAAAAACAAATTTCAGGAAACTGGCCAAAATATAATTTAAAAAGTCTCATTTAGAAACGGAGTGATCTCCGAAATATTTTTGATTGAAGAAAACATGGATCATGAACAACTTGAATATCATCATTCTGAATCTGGATGTTTGAAGGACCTACTGATTAAAAAATAAATAAAGATGGGTTTCTAATGATTTACCTGCTACTGTAAAATCGGTGCAATCAAGAAAGTAATTTTTTTAATACCATTAATTCCAGTTCCTTTTAATTCTATCGGTCTATGTCTGTTGGCCTGTTAAATAAAGGCCCCAAATTCACACTTTCTCTGTTGGCTTAAGCTTACAAGTAACAAATTAATACCCATATGTTTCAGAAAGTATGGCCATATTGGCATGACTTTATATATAAAAATCTCACACACGTGCTTGAAAGTTTGTGAACCCTTTAGAATTTTCTATATTTCTGCATGAATATGACCTAAAACATCAGATTTTCACACAAGTCCTAAAAGTAGATAAAGAGAACCCAGTTAAACAAAGACAAAAATATTATACTTGGTCATTTATTTATTGAGGAAAATGATCCAATATTACATATCTGTGAGTGGCAAAAGTATGTGAACCTTTGCTTTCAGTATCTGGTGTGACCCCCTTGTGCAGCAATAACTGCAACTAAACATTTCTGGTAACTGTTGATCAGTCCTGCACACCGGCTTGGAGGAATTTTAGCCCATTCCTCCGTACAGAACAGCTTCAACTCTGGGATGTTGGTGGGTTTCCTCACATGAACTGCTCGCTTCAGGTCCTTCCACAACATTTCGACTGGATTAAGGTCAGGACTTTGACTTGGCCATTCCAAAACATTAACTTTATTCTTCTTTAACTATTCTCATGGATTAAAGTTTTCCGTCGCTACGACAGATTTCCGTCAACTGGGAGCGCTAAAGGTCAATAATGAGATTGATGCAGATCCGAGGAAGAAAAAAAAAGGGGGGGTAGGCCCATAGGTCTGACACCGATGTGATTTAGAACTTCACCAAGCTGCTGTGATTGCCTGTTGTTGAACCCTTTCTTGTGCTGTGTTTGAGTATATGTAAAGGAATAAGTTGTTGTGCTAGATATGCATAAATAAATACAGCCTCCGCTACTGTCTAGTCCCAGGGAGGCTCGGCGTAGGCAGCGAGCCGTGGTGCTCGGCTTGAGTTTCGTTTCTATCGGCGGCTCCAGACTGACTTTGCACGCTCGTAACTCGGCCAGGGGAGGTCCCAGCCTCTCCAAACTTGGCAGCCAGCGACCTCTGCCCTCTCCCCAACGAACCAGCGCTAGGGCGGGCCAGCCCCGCGCCTCGGGGTGAGCCGCGGCGCTCCGCACAAAAGGTCAGAAAACAGTGGAAGCCAATACTCCGAAGCTCAAAATTCAGGAAAGTGGCTCCGGTGTCGCGAGTGCACAAAAACAGTTACTTGAAAGTTAACCTGATGAATTTGTGCGTGCGCGTGCGATTTCATGAAGAACCGGGACAATTGGCATTCGGTGAAAGATTCACACCTGTGACTCATTATATTCGCGCGCACCCTCTCGCCCACTGTTGCTTCGTTTTCCCAATTTACACGCGTGTCTGCAGATGGAGTTTTCAGAAATCTCCACTCTGCCCCGAGTTTGCGAAAGTAGCTGTTTTCAGTGACTGAAACCTCCGTATACAGTACCAGTCAAAAGTTTGGAAACACCTTCAAATTCGATGTTTTTATTTTTACATTTTTTTCCTACATTGTAAATGAATACTGAAGTCATCCAGACTATGCAGCAACACACAAGGAATCATTTAGTAAACTTTAAAATGTTAATCAAACCAAAATATGTTTTAGATTTTAGATTCTTAAAGTAGGCACCTTTTGCTTTGATTACAGCTTTGCACACTCTTGACATTCTCTCAATCAGCTTCATGAGGTCATCACACAAAATGGCTTTCCAACAGTCTCGAAGGAGTTCCCAGAGGTGCTGAGCACTCGTTGGCTGCTTTGCCTTCACTCTGCGGTCCAACTCATCCCAAACTTTTTCAGACTGACTGACCTTCATTTCTTAAAGTAATGATGGACTGTCGTTTTTCTTTACTTAGTTGCACTGCAAAAAATGGCATTCAAAAATAAATAAAAGATTAAAACAAAGCATATTTGCTTGAATCAGGTGAAAAAAAATCTGCCAATGGAGCTAGTCAAATTTGACTTGGTAAGATTTCTTAAAGTAAGATGAAAAATCTAACCTGTTTTTAGATGAAATAATTCCAAAATAAGATTGAGGAACTTATTGTGCGAGATCTGATTAACTCAAAATAATCAAAATAGTTCTTATAACAAGATCGTACTTCTTACATTTAGCCATTCAAGTCATTTTTATTGATTTCATTTTAAGGGTATTTCACTTAAATTCATGACAGTCTTAGCAGTAAAAACTGAATTTAAGAAAAATATACTAATATTCATCTCATCTCATTATCTCTAGCCGCTTTATCCTTCTACAGGGTCGCAGGCAAGCTGGAGCCTATCCCAGCTGACTACGGGCGAAAGGCGGGGTACACCCTGGACAAGTCGCCAGGTCATCACAGGGCTGACACATAGACACAGACAACCATTCACACTCACATTCACACCTACGGTCAATTTAGAGTCACCAGTTAACCTAACCTGCATGTCTTTGGACTGTGGGGGAAAATGGAGCACCCAGAGGAAACCCACGTGGACACGGGGAGAACATGCAAACTCCACACAGAAAGGCCCTCGCCGGCCCCGAGGCTCGAACCCAGGACCTTCTTGCTGTGAGGCGACAGCGCTAACCACTACACCACCGTGCCGCCCTATACTAATATTAGGATTGTTAAATTCTACAACTAAGCATTGCTAGCTTAAAAGATTCTCCTTTTGTGACCTGTAATTAGTAAAATACTCTAGATATGAGACCAGAGACTATCTTGAATCAAGTTGACGACACGTGTAGCATTGCAACAAGTTTATTTTTTTTCCCATTTCAACATTAAAACATCTCTTAAGATTCCACTTCCCCAGGACCTCAGGCACCAAAAAAAAAAAAAAGTCTACGCATTTTGACTTACAGTGCTTACACAACGCCAAAGCAACAGTGCATTTTGGGGGCACTGACTATTCATGTGTACAAGGGGTTTACAAGATCAGGCACAAAAAAAAACCAAACAAAAAACACTGAACTTAACTCACAGCATTCCAAAAAGACCTCACTAAAACGCCCTCCACTCACTCATAGCCTTTTTGAAGGCACTTGTCTGGTCTAGAGTCTGTACAGCATCTAGAAGGAGCTCACTCTGAATGACTGAGAAAACAGTCGCAGTAAACTTAGGATCTGTAAGGTGGAGTTGAATTGTAATGAAAGATTCAAAGATTTCAGTAAAGTTCATTTATTCCCAAAACAAGCATGCTTTGTTTTTTTTTCTTGAAACAAGATGAACCACATTTGACAAATGTCCAAAATGTACTTACTTGTTTTAAAAAAAAAACTTGTTTTATTTTCAAAAAGTGCTCCAAATAAGACTTTTTCAAGACATTTTGTCTATCAGGGATCCCAGACGTCCGCTATTTAGCGGAATTCCGCTATGTTCTAGTGAAAGTCTCATCTCATCTCATTATCTCTAGCCGCTTTATCCTTCTACAGGGTCGCAGGCAAGCTGGAGCCTATCCCAGCTGACTACGGGCGAAAGGCGGGGTACACCCTGGACAAGTCGCCAGGTCATCACAGGGCTGACACATAGACACAGACAACCATTCACACTCACATTCACACCTACGGTCAATTTAGAGTCACCAGTCAACCTAACCTGCATGTCTTTGGACTGTGGGGGAAACCGGAGCACCCGGAGGAAACCCACGCGGACACGGGGAGAACATGCAAACTCCACACAGAAAGGCCCTCGCCGGCCCCGGGGCTCGAACCCAGGACCTTCTTGCTGTGAGGCGACAGCGCTAACCACTACACCACCGTGCCGCCCAAGCTCTTGTATATCCATTAAAAATATGTTTAAGTAAAATGACCAGCAGAATACGTTCTGATTTGGTTTGCTTGTTTAGCGATGTTTTCGTCGGCTTCGTTTGTTCTCGTTGACATTCGGGAACACTCGGAAGTTAAATTGATGTAAATACCATGAGCAGTGTTGCCCGATTGCGCGGTTCTCCGCCCAGTTGGGGGGTTTCAAGTGCATTTTGGCGGGTTTTGAACATATTTTGGGCTGGAAAACGTCAGGAGTATCTGGCAACACTGACCGCGAGACTGTACACGATAGAACAAGAAAACAATATGGCTGCGCCCATTTGCTAGAAAACATGTTTTAACTCCGTTCGTGCTTTTGTTTCTAATGTGTTGAACTTAATTCAGAGCACTGAAGGAACATCAGAAAAGCAGAAGGAAAGATCAGAGAAACAAAAGCAGAGAAAACTGGAGGAAAGACAGAATGCACCCCAGAAAAGAGCATTAAATTCCTTTGCAGTGAAACCTTTCAAAAAGAGAGAGGTTTAAATCAAATATCTCCAGTATTTGCTGTACATATGTATATATCTAATATTACTGAATCATTGATTTCTGCTCATATTCATGATTTTTGAAAAATGAATGTGGCTTATGTTAGACTAGTTTTGACATTAACTTGAAACAAAAAAAAATAAACAAATGAGATGAACTATGGATACTATTGTTATAACAAAATCAGTGGAATATTTAGGCAAGTATATTCTTCAAAGCTACATTTTCGTCTAATTTTTATAAATTTTTTTTGCCACTTATGTCATTGATTACAAAATATGGCATCAAATAGATACACATTATGGTTAAATTATGTTGCTTTTCTATGTTAAATCTATGTAAAAAAAAATGTGTTCTATAGCATCTTTAAATGTTAAAATCTCAACAGCTTCAGGCAGCCCCCTTGACCCCTGCTGATAGTTTCTCATCTCATCTCATTATCTCTAGCCGCTTTATCCTGTTCTACAGGGTCGCAGGCAAGCTGGAGCCTATCCCAGCTGACTACGGGCGAAAGGCGGGGTACACCCTGGACAAGTCGCCAGGTCATCACAGGGCTGACACATAGACACAGACAACCATTCACATTCACACCTACGGTCAATTTAGAGTCACCAGTTAACCTAACCTGCATGTCTTTGGACTGTGGGGGAAACCGGAGCACCCGGAGGAAACCCACGCGGACACGGGGAGAACATGCAAACTCCGCACAGAAAGGCCCTTGCTGGCCACGGGGCTCGAACCCGGACCTTCTTGCTGTGAGGCGACAGCGCTAACCACTAGCCTACACCACTGTGCCGCCCAGTGATAGTTTCTTACATTCCTCTATTTTTTTCAATTACTGCTGGGATCCCTGGTCTATACAAGATTTTCAAGGTGGACTGTCTAAAAACTAGCCTTTCTAGCCAAATGAGGTTTTGCTTGTTGGGCAATTATGTCTTATAATAAGGGTGGCTAGATGTTTTGACTTGAAAATAGACAAATAAACTTCCTAAGATTATTTTTTGCAGTGTGAGTAATTCTTGGCATAATATGGATTAGAACAGTACTCAAATAGGGCCATTCACTGTATACCAACTCTACCTCTTCACAACACAACTGATGGTCTCAAACACATTAAGAGGTCAAGAAATTCATGAAATTAACTCTTGACAAGGCACAGCTGTAAACTGAAAGCCATTCCAGGTGACTACCTCGTAAAGCTGACTGAGAAAATGCCAAGATGTGCAAAGCTGTCATCTAAGCAAAAGGTGCCTACTTTGAAGAATCTAAAATATAAAACATATATTCTGGTTTGATGAACACTTTTTTTGTTTACCAAATAATTCCATAGATATTTCTTCATGAAGTCGATGACTTTAGTATTAATCTACAATTCAGAAAATTTTAAAATAATGAAAAACCACTGAATTAGAGGCGTTTCCAAACGTTTGACTGGTACTGTAGGTGTGAATGAGAGGTGCAACCGAATAAATAAATATGCGTCTTTTTTATGTGGCTACATGTAGACTATCACTGCGCAAAGCCTCTAATGTTGAAATGGTAGTAATATTTGTTAAAATAATAGTAGGCTAATTTCCACATTAATTGGTAAAATGGCTCAAGGGATGTGATGGGTGGGATGGTCGTTTTTTAAGGGGGATGATTTGAGATTTTTATTTCAGAAGGGGGATGCCTCCCCCTACATCCCCCCTCAACTCGAGTACTGCGTATAAGGCCATATTTCACCAGACATAGGCCCTTCAATTTCCATCACTAGAGCGCGTCAAATTACTTTCGGTTTTGCCAGCATGGACGCGCTTCTTTTAAATGAAGGCACAGGTGTGTCAGACATCGACAAAACGGTAAAGAATAAGTGGAGATGGGCTTGGCGAAATGAAATGGGCGATAATGGCAAGCTCCTGCTGCTGTGCCAAGGAAAAAGAAACAAAAACAGGCATCAGGTGTTGCCAAACTAGATGCCTTTGGCTTCACTGCGAACAAGCAAAAAAATGGAACTTTCACTTTACTTTTCTTGTTTCCTGGCTTTATTTCAACAGATTTTCTTATTTTTCTTTCTGTTCCACTCTTTTGAAAGCATGGTTCAAGTTCGACTGCACTTGCACTTTTCTCTGAACCACTGTTGTGCATTACTAAAGTATTGTTGAAATAAATTTGCACTTTGCGCTGAAAACTTGATGTTTCATCATGAATAGCCAGTAATGACAATGGTAAAGTCTTGCCTTAGCTTTAGTCATTGTTAAAATTATGTAAATGTACTATAAGTAGGGACCGAGGAGATAATGGACAACACAGCGTTTAAAATTTGACGCATCGCTGACGTGGTAGGGGCCAACGACATGGAGCTTTTTTTTCCAGTCAGATTATTATTTTTTTTTGCTTTAATCCATGCATTCTTTGGCAGAACGACTTGTGTGCTTAGGGTCATTATCTTGCTGCATGACCCACCTTCTCTTGAGATTCAGTTAATGGACAGATGTCCTGACATTTTCCTTTAGAATTCGCTGGTATAATTCAGAATTCATTGTTCCATCAATGATGGTAAGCCGTCCTGGCCCAGATGCAGCAAAACAGGCCCAAACCATGATACTACCACCACCATGTTTCACAGATGGGATAAGGTTCTTATGCTGGAATGCAGTGTCTTCCTTTCTCCAAACATAATGCTTCTTATTTCAACCAAAAAGTTCTATTTTGGTCTCATCCATCCACAAAGCATTTTTCCAGTAGCCTTCTGGCTTGTTCACGTGATCTTTAGCAAACTGCAGACGAGCCGCAATGTTCTTTTTGGAGAGCAGTGGCTTTCTCCTTGCAACCCTGCCATGCACACCATTGTTGTTCAGTCCCAGCAAAAACACAATGTATATACGATGTAGTGGTTAAATAACATCAGGGAAATACGTCATCATTACGTAGTAGGCATGTCCTAATACAACGTTGTGCCAATACGTAATGACAACGTAGTGGTAATACCTAACGGACATGTTATCTGGCGACCATCCAGTGATGCATGTCCTACTACGTAGTCTACATGTTGTGTGTATTTTCTATTTGATGATCGATGTATTAATAATTTGCTTTCATACATTTTGTTGTATGTCTCTATGAATAACATTAACAATGTGATCTTGGTCTGTTGATGAATTGATTGTATTTTAACTTTAAAATAGCGCTGAATGAGGCCATTTCAATGAAATAAAAGTTCGTAGATTCATGATTTTGCAGTTTGTCTTATCAGTTTATCTGCCCTCTAATATAACTATTAGGGTTTTTTTTTATCCAAAATCATGTTCGGTACATGCAAAACTTTAACTGAAGGGGAGGATTTTCACATGATCCGTGATTGCCAACAAATTATTTCTGTGACCGGTGATTTGAGCCTGTCTTTAATTCATAAATGCATAATTCTCACTCGTTTTTAGGTGGCCCATGACACTCACCATTTGCTTTTTATGTGTTTTTATAGATTATCAGAGAAAGGTTCTGATGTGCCTAGATGAAATTGTGAAAAATTATCTGTAGTTACTTACCTCTTGCAAATATTTTGTGTACATACATCACTTAATCTGATCATATAATGGTAAACAAGGATTTCCCAATTTATCATTGATTATATTTGCAGGCTCCCGCTGCTGTGGCTGCAACAACTAAGGAGACAACTACTGTACCAACCCACCATTCATCTGATTCGGAAACTAGAGACAGCTGTTAGCTCTTTCACTGCTAGAATTTCTATTATTGAATACTGGTTCACCATGAAATATTTTCTAGAGCCAGAACAAAAATAATGGTTGGCATGTGTGTCAATACCTGGTGACTTGTCCAAGGTGTAGCCTGCCTTTCGCCCGTAGTCAGCTGGGATAGGCTCCAACTTGCCTGCGACCCTGTAGAACAGGATAAAGCGGCTAGAGATAATGAGATGAGATATATAGATAGATCGATATACACAGTGGTGCTTGAAAGTTTGTGAAAGCTTTAGAATTTTCTATATTTCTGCATAAATATGACCTAAAACATCAGATTTTCACACAAGTCATAAAAGTAGTTAAAGAGAACCCAGTTAAACAAATGAGACAGAAATATTATGCTTGGTCATTTATTTATTGAGGAAAATGATCCAATATCACAACCATGATTCCAAAAAAGTTGGGACAAAGTACAAATTGTAAATAAAAACGGAAGACAATGATGTGGAAGTTTCAAAATTCCATATTTTATTCAGAATAGAACATAGATGACATATCAAATGTTTAAACTGAGAAAATGTATCATTTAAAGAGAAAAATTAGGTGATTTTAAATTTCATGACAACAACACGTCTCAAAAAAGTTGGGACAAGGCCATGCTTACCACTGTGAGACATCCCCTTTTCTCTTTACAACAGTCTGTAAACGTCTGGGGACTGAGGAGACAAGTTGCTCAAGTTTAGGGATAGGAATGTTCACCCATTCTTGTCTAATGTAGGATTCTAGTTGCTCAACTGTCTTAGGTCTTTTTTGTCGTATCTTCCGTTTTATGATGTGCCAAATGTTTTCTATGGGTGAAAGATCTGGACTGCAGGCTGGCCAGTTCAGTACCTGGACCCTTCTTCTACGCAGCCATGATGCTGTAATTGATGCAGTATGTGGTTTGACATTGTCATGTTGGAAAATGCAAGGTCTTCCCTGAAAGAGACGTCGTCTGGATGGGAGCATATGTTGCTCTAGAACCTGGATATATCTTTCAGCATTGATGGTGTCTTTCCAGATGTGTAAGCTGCCCATGCCACACGCACTAATGCAACCCCATACCATCAGAGATGCAGGCTTCTGAACTGAGCGCTGATAACAACTTGGCTCGTCCTTCTCCTCTTTAGTCCGAATGACACGGCGTCCCTGATTTCCATAAAGAACTTCTAATTTTGATTCGTCTGACCACAGAACAGTTTTCCACTTTGCCACAGTCCATTTTAAATGAGCCTTGGTCCAGAGAAAACGTCTGCGCTTCTGGATCATGTTTAGATACGGCTTCTTCTTTGAACTATAGAGTTTTAGCTGGCAACGGCGGATGGCACGGTGAATTGTGTTCACAGATAATGTTCTCTGGAAATATTCCTGAGCCCATTTTGTGATTTCCAATACAGAAGCATGCCTGTATGTGATGCAGTGCCATCTAAGGGCCCGAAGATCACGGGCACCCAGTATGGTTTTCCAGCCTTGACCCTTACACACAGAGATTCTTCCAGATTTTCTGAATCTTTTGATATTATGCACTGTAGATGATATGTTCAAAGCAGTGACGTGCGGTGAGGTTTGTGGCTAGTGAGGCACTGACTTTTTCAAAATCAGATTTTCAAATATGCACCAAAATATTTGCCAAATACCGATTAGTTTCATATCTCATAGCAGCATTCTTTACATAAGGTACATTTGAAGGTACATATTTGGCCAAGGAAGAATGAAAAATGAATGGCGGTTCAGTAGCCTACCTCCAAAAAACACCACGGCGGACCACACAGTGGGTACCATACACAGAACAAACACACGAACCACAGTGCTACAGACAGAACAGGCCACACAGCACCACGGCCGGTGCCACATCCATCCATCGCAAGGCACAGCATCACGGCGGATGCTCTCTCTCTCTCTCACACACACACACACACAAACACAGGATTCGAACACTGGTCTTACCTTTACTGTTTGGCTAAGAAGCAGGTTGCATGAATGATATATTTTAAGATCTCTCGGTTTTCCTTCACCTTAGTGTTGTGCATGCTAATGTTTAGCCGGTGCTGTTCATTCAAAGCCACATCTATTCGAGAAGTCCCAAAAGTTTTTAAAGCAATTTGGCTTTGAATGTGAGTAGCTGAGCATTCATGTTTCAGGAGGCTTCTTGGTAGGTTTTTTTAAGTCACAAAATCCCATGTTAGTCCAGACATTGTCACTGGTTGAGAACAAGAGACAGGGATAACAGAAAAGGCGGTTTCTTGTAGCACAGCCACACAGCCAATCTTTTCGGTTGTACCACTCACTTTGAAACGATCGGGTTATCTTCTGCCCAGTCCTTTGAAGTAATTCCTTTAGCTCCGGCGTCAGCCGTCCATTCTTTATCACGTCCCATTTTCCTTGAAAGTCCAACTTTGAGAAACCTTTCAGTTGAGCTATTATATCCTCCATTGTTGCAGTCAATCGGAACAAGCCAACAACAGTCCAAATTAAACTTTACATTACCACCAAACAAGAATAACTGAGCTCACGTACGCCCTCTGCACTGCGGCAGAGCTACTGCCTGCCTCACCTCATGTCTTTTCAGTGCGGCTTTATGTCAAATTGTTAACACTAAATAAGTGATACACATACGTAGAAAACATTACATATTATAAGGAAAGTGAGGACATATTATACACGTCTACAATGTATAAAAAACATTTTAATACAGCATTACGTTGGTAGCATACACAGAGTAAGCAAAAGGCACGCGCTCAACGCAGTTAACAAGGGATTGTGCAATCTGACGTGAGGCACGGCTTGGTGCTGCCTCACGTCGCTGCATATTCGCTGCAATTGAAAAGGAAATGGGCAAATACGGCGATTTTGATCGCAAAAATGATTGAAATTATTTGAATCATACAGAAATGGCATATATAGCACAGATGATTGGACAAATCTTTATCATTATTTACATTCATTACATCTCATGATGGCTGGATGATGACCGGTGAGGCCCTGCCTCACCTGCCGCCCCTGACCGCACGTCAGTGGTTCAAACTCTTTGCAATTTTACACTGTCGAACTCCTTTCTGATATTGCTCCACTATTTGTTGGCGCAGAATTAGGGGGATTGATGATCCTCTTCCCATTTTTACTTCTGAGAGCCGCTGCCATTCCAAGATGCTCTTTTTATACCCAGTCATGTTAATGACCTATTGCCAATTGACCTAATGAGTTGCAATTTGGTCCTCCAGCTGTTCCTTTTTTGTACCTTTAACTTTTCCAGCCTCTTATTGCCCCTGTCCCAACTTTTTTTGAGATGTGTTGCTGTCATGAAATTTCAAATGAGCCAATATTTGGCATGAAATTTCAAAATGTCTCACTTTCGACATTTGATATGTTGTCTATGTTCTATTGTGAATACAATATCAGTTTTTGGGATTTGTAAATTATTGCATTCCATTTTCATTTACAATTTGTACTTTGTCCCAACTTTTTTGGAATCGGGGTTGTACGCATCTGTGAGTGGCAAAAGTATGTGAACATCTAGAATTAGCAGTTAATTTGAAGGTGAAATTAGAGTCAGGTGTTTGCAATCAATGGGATGACAATCAGGTGTGAGTGGGCACCCTGTTTTATTTAAAGAACAGGGGTCTATCAAAGTCTGATCTTCACAACACATGTTTGTGGAAGTGTATCATGGCACGAACAAAGGAGATTTCTGAGGACCTCAGAAAAAGCATTGTTGATGCTCATCAGGCTGGAAAAGGTTACAAAACCATCTCTGAAGAGTTTGGACTCCACCAATCCACAATCAGACAGATTGTGTACAAATGGAGGAAATTCAAAAACATAGTTACCCTCCCCAGGAGTGGTCGACCAACAAAGATCACTCCAAGAGCAAGGTATGTAATAGTCGACGAGGTCACAAAGGACCCCAGGGTAACTTCTAAGCAACTGAAGACCTCGCTCACATTGGCTAATGTTCATGAGTCCACCATCAGGAGAACACTGAACAACAATGGTGTGCATGGCAGGGTTGCAAGGAGAAAGCCAGTGCTCTCCAAAAAGAACATTGCTGCTCGTCTGTAGTTTGATAAAGATCACGTGGACAAGCCAGAAGGCTATTGGAAAAATGTTTTGTGGACGGATGAGAAGCGTTATGTCTGGAGAAAGGAAAACACTGCATTCCACCATAAAAACCTTATCCCATCTGTGAAATGTGGTGGTGGTAGCAACATGGTTTGGGCCTATTTTGCTGCGTCTGGGCCAGGGTGGCTTTCCATCATTGATGGAACAATGAATTCTGAATTATACCAGCAAATTCTAAAGGAAAATATCAGGACATCTGTCCATGAACTGAATGTCAAGAGAAGATGGGTCATGCAGCAAGACAACGACCCTAAGCACACAAGTCGTTCTGCCAAAGAATGGTTAAAGAAGAATAAAGTTAATGTTTTGGAATGGCCAAGTCAAAGTCCTGACCTTTAATCCAACTGAAATGTTGTGGAAGGACCTGAAGCGAGCAGTTCATGTGAGGAAACCCACCAACATCCCAGAGTTGAAGCTGTTCTGTATGGTGGAATGGGCTAAAATTCCTCCAAGCCAGTGTGCAGGACTGATCAACAGTTACCAGAAATGTTTAGTTGCAGTTATTGCTGCACAAGGGGGTCACACCAGATACTGAAAGCAAAGGTTCACATACTTTTGCCACTGACAGATATGTATTGGATCATTTTCCTCAATAAATAAATGACCAAGTATAATATTTTGTCTCATTTGTTTACCTAGGTTCTCTTTATCTACTTTTAGGATTTGTGTGAAAATCTGATTGTTTTAGGTCATATTTATGCAGAAATATAGAAAATTTTAAAGGGTTCACAAACTTTCAAGCATGTGTGTGTGTGTGTATATATATATATATATATATATATATATATATATATATATATATATATATATATACACACACACACAAGTAGAGTGGGTAAAAAGTCTCTGTCAGCCAACAACCAGTCTGTCCAAAAGGATGCCACGGGTCCCAGCAGTGTAGATATAGATAATGTAGAATAGAAACATTTCACTCTGATACCCAACTTTTGAACATTTATTAAAAATTTATTCTCGACAAACTTTTTGGCCTTCTTCAGTGTCGTAAAAAACTACGACACTGAAGAAGGCCGAAACGTTTGTCGAGAATAAATTTTTAATAATGCTCAAAAGTTGGGTGTCAGAGTGAAATGTTTCTCTTTTTAACCTCACCTAGCTGATGCAGCTTTTTTTTTTTTAAATAAATGCACCGACTATGCAAAATATTGTTGCTTCTTCCATGTTTTCTGCATGATATTACTCCGGTTTTGTCAGGTTAGTAGAAAGGATGTGAAAATCTAAGGTAGCGAGAATGTGCCCATATGAGTGTGAAAGTATCCATAGTATAGTGGGAAAGTCCCCATGGGGTAGTGGGAAGGTGGTGGGTACGTAATTTCTCTACGTAACATTACGACATAGTAAAAATGTTGCTGGTAGTCCAGAATTTTACATAGTAACTACGTAAAAACACTACGTAACATCTACCAAACCACTACGTTGTAAGTACAGAGTTACTACGTAAAATTGTTACCTGGGGTGTTCTCCTGATGGTGGACTTATCAATATTTACATTAGCCAATGTGAGAGAGGCCTTCAGTTGCTTAGAAGTTACCCTGGGGTCCTTTGTGACCTCGCTGACTATCACATGCCTTGCTCTTGGAGTGATCATTGTTGGTCGACCACTCCTGGGGAGGGTAACAAGTTTTGAATTTCCTCCATTTGTACACAATCTGTCTGACTGTGGATTGGTGGAGTCCAAACTCTTTAGAGATGGTTTTGTAACCTTTTCCAGCCTGATGAGCATCAACAGTGCTTTTTCTGAGGTCCTCAGAAATCTCCTTTGTTCGTGCCATGATACACTTCTAGACTGGTACCAAAATTCAAAAAAGTGCTTATTTAAGGAGTTAAAGGCATTTTTGAGACAAAGTCGGCAAACAGTCTTATTTTGTCAATTTGGGTGTGCCGAATTCAAATCCGCAATATGCCGAGCTCTATCTGACCTCTGTTGACCTCTAGAGGTCATTGAACTTTGGGCCTGTAAATGTCTCAGCTGAACCCAGTTTCTCAGCTTTCTAAGGAATGAAATGTACTAAAATGATTAATGAAGTTAGCAAATGGCCTTGTTTGTTAAATGTTTGGGTGCTGAATTCATTTTTCATTTGTAAAATGACAAAAAGGACAGATTTAGCAGCATACAAAATGTGGGGGCATACAGGGTATACAGGTTAATCAGGGTTAGTATATATTAGTTTTTTTCTTTGTTTTTTGTAAAGGCTTTACCCCATTTAAAACAAAACAAACAACAAAGAAAAAAACTCTCATATATACTAACCCTGATTAACCTGTATACCCTGTATGCCCCCACATTTTGTATGCTGCTGAATCTGTCCTTTTTTCAGTAGCTTTGTATAAACAATAACCGCTAAATGTAATGCAATGTTATGTAAGGTGATCGCCTAGGCATTCTCATTGTGAAAAGTAAGTCACATGTACATAGACTGGCATTTAATGTTGTATTTGTTCCTTTCTATTTGTTTTTTGTCTGTTCATATTCTTTTTGGGGGAGTAAAGTCAGTTTAAAAATGCCGTTAAATGCATAGGCCTATAGGCCAAGTTTAATGACCTTGAGGTTATCAGAGGTCATATGTCGTTTTACAAATGAAAAATGAATTCAGCACCCAAACATTTAACAAACAAGGCCATTTGCTAACTTCATTAATCATTTTAGTACATTTCATTCCTTAGAAAGCTGAGAAACTGGGTTCAGCTGAGACGTTTACAGGCCCAAAGTTCAATGACCTCTAGAGGTCAACAGAGGTCAGATAGAGCTCGGCATATTGCAGATTTGAATTCAGCACACCCAAATTGACAAAATAAGACTGTTTGCCGACTTTGTCTCAAAAATGCCTTTGGGTGTCACAGTTCTGGATTTTGGTACCAGTCTATTCCACAAACATGTGAAGATCAGACTTTGCTAGATCCCTGTTCTTTAAATAAAACAGGGTGCCCACTCACACCTGATTTGTCATCCCATTGATTGAAAATGCCTGACTCTAATTTCATCTTCAAATGAACTGCTAATCCTGGAGGTTCACATATTTTTGCCACTCACAGATGTGTAATATTGGATAATTTTCCTCAATAAATAAATGACCCAGTATAATATTTGTCTCATTTATTTAACTGAGTTCTCTTTATCTACTTTTAGAACTTGTGTGAAAATCTGATGTTGTAGGTCATATTTATGCAGAAATATATAAAATTCTAAAGGGTTCACAAACTTTCAAGCACCACTGTATAAAAAAAATGTAAAAAAAAAAAATAAATCAAAGAGATAGAGAGAGAGAGAGGCACCCCCTAGTGCTCAGGCTCAGCCATAGACTTGGGAGACGGAAATGCGGTCTCCCAAAGACAAGTGCTCTTTTATTTACTCAGTTGGCAGGGAATGGGGAAAAGGGAGTAAAGGTGTGAGTGAATCTTCCTGTCCTGGTGTGATAATGTTCCTTGACGAATGTTGAGGCTTTCCTACTCAGGTGAGGTAGTGTGAAGGAGAACTGCTTCTGTCCAAAGGTGGGTGAGTATTGCCAAAATTGGAATCTGTCAGCAGAGACAGAGCAGCACAGACTTGTTACTTCCCGTCACTATCCTGCTACTCGCCCAACTGGTGAAGTGTATCCTTTTGTGTCTTCTCCACTCCTTGTCTGCATTTCCGTGGTGGACTCCCACTCAATATCGAACCAGGAACAAGAAATCCTGTAGGAAGAGAAGCCATCGGGTTATGCAGCTGTTGGAGTCCTTTGCTTAATGCCATCCATTGTAGGGGTCGTGATCTGTAATGGGAGTGAAATGATGGCCAGTGAGGTAGTATTGTAATTCCTCTATGGCTCATTTGATGGCCAGGGCTTCTTGCTCCATAGCGGCATATCGCCACTCTGCGGGGTTCAGTTTCCTACTAACATATACAATTGGGTCCTCTTCTCTCTCAAACTCCTGGGAGAGAACTGCATCCCATGCTAGTCTCAGGGGTGTCTGTGAGGACCAGGAAGGGTTGTGAAAAGTACAGATTTTGTAGCATTGGCATGCTGGTGAGGGTTGCTTTCAGCATTGCAAAGGCCTGCTCTGCCTCTGTAGACCTTGTCTGGTTCTCATTTCCTGGTTAAATCTGAGAAGGGAGAGGCTGTAGAGGTGAAATTAGGCACACGTTGCCTATAATGTCCTGCCAAGCCCAAGAAAGCACATAACTGCTGTTTTGTGGAGGGTCAGGGGGTGTTTCACAGTCTTGATCTTCTTGTCCTGGGGCTTCAAGAGACCCTGACCAATGCAATAGCCCAGGTACTGTGCTTCTGTGAGTCCCAGGTGGCACTTCCAGGGTTTGGCAGTCAGCCTGGCTTGCTGGAGTTGAGCAGCACCTCTCTGAACTGATTCTGCCAGATGTAGGAGTTGATGATCTCATCATCGAGGTATGCGGCTGCAGGATGGTGTCCATCAGGCTTTGTAAAGTCATTGGTGCTCCATGGAGGCTGAAGGGGAGAATGCAGTACTGCCAGTGCCTTGTGGTAGGAGAGAAGACCATTTTTGGCCTGGAGCTGGGAGTGAGGGCCATTTGCCACTAGTCTTTTGTGAGGTCCAATGTGGAGATGAAACGAGCTCTCACCAGGCGCCCAATGAGGTCATCCACTCGGGGCATGGGGCAGCTGTCAAACTCTAAGACCTGGTTTAGCCTCCGAAAATCATTGCACAGTCGCATGGTAAATAATTTTGCAATGCTCTCTTTATAGTTAGCTCTGGAAAAAAATTAAGAGACCATTGCAAAATTTATCAAGTTCTCTGGTTTTACTATTTATAGGTATGTGTTTGAGGAACAAGAAAATTTTTGTTTATTCCTTAAACTACTGACAACACTTCCCCCAAATTTCACACCAAAATATTGTCACTTCGAGCATTAAATTGCAGACAATGACAACTGGTCAAAATAACAAAAAAAGGTCTTTTCAGATCTTGAATAATGCATAGAAATCAAGATCATATTCAATTCTAAACACAATACTAATGGTTGAACTTGGGAGGAATTCAGAAATCAATATTTGGTAGAGGGGCGGCACGGTGGTGTAGTGGTTAGCGCTGTCGCCTCACAGCAAGAAGGTCCTGGGTTCGAGCCCTGTGGCCGGCGAGGGCCTTTCTGTGCGGAGTTTGCATGTTCTCCCCGTGTCCGCGTGGGTTTCCTCCGGGTGCTCCGGTTTCCCCCACAGTCCAAAGACATGCAGGTTAGGTTAACTGGTGACTCTAAATTGACCGTAGGTGTGAATGTGAGTGTGAATGGTTGTCTGTGTCTATGTGTCAGCCCTGTGATGACCTGGCGACTTGTCCAGGGTGTACCCCGCCTTTCGCCCGTAGTCAGCTGGGATAGGCTCCAGCTTGCCTGCGACCCTGTAGAAGGATAAAGCGGCTAGAGATAATGAGATGAGATGAGATGAGAATATTTGGTAGAATAACCCTGACATTTAAATCACAGCTTTCATGCGTCTTGGCATCTTCTCCACCAGTCTTTCACAGTGCTCTTGGGTGATTATTAGTAAAAAAAAATCCACCTTTTGGTGAAGTTGCTTCATTTCACACCAAAAAAATGAGAAAAATCCAACCTTGAATAAATGTATTTCAATTAAGAGGAAAAACAAATCCCTCATCTCATCATCTCTAGCCGCTTTATCCTTCTACAGGGTCGCAGGCAAGCTGGAGCCCATCCCAGCTGACTACGGGCGAAAGGCGGGGTACACCCTGGACAACGTCGCCAGGTCATCACAGGGCCGACACATAGACACAGACAACCATTCACACTCACATTCACACCTACGGTCAATTTAGAGTCACCAGTTAACCTAACCTGCATGTCTTTGGACTGTGGGGGAAACCGGAGCACCCGGAGGAAACCCACGCGGACACGGGGAGAACATGCAAACTCCGCACAGAAAGGCCCTCGCCGGCCACGGGGCTCGAACCCGGACCTTCTTGCTGTGAGGCGACAGCGCTAACCACTACACCACCGTGCTGCCCAACAAATCCCTCATCAAGACATATTTCCAACAAAATACATGTGCCACTAATATTGGCACCTCTGCATTTCATACTTTTTGTAAAGCCTCCCTTTGTCAGTAAAACGGCACCGCGTCTTCTCCTATATCATTTTATAAGGTTGGAGATACAGAGCAGGGCATCTGAGACCATTCCTCTTTACATAATCTCTCCAGATCATTCAAGGTCCTCGGCCCTCTCTTGTGCTCTCTCCTCTTCAGTTCACCCCACAGGTTTTCAATGGGGTTCAGTTCAGGGGACTGAGATGGCCACGGCAGAAGCTGGATTCTGTGCTCAGTGAACCATTTTTGTGTTGATTTGGACAAATGCTTCAGATTATTGTCCTGCTGGAAGATCCAATGATGACCCAGTTTTAGTTTCCTGGCAGAGGCAGTCAGATTTTTCTTTAAAAAATATCCTAGTATTTCATGGAGTCCATGACGCCGTGTACCCGAACAAGGTTTCCAGGGCCATGGGTGGAGAAACAGCCCCAGAACATCACAGAACTTCCACCATATTTTACAGTTGGGATTGAGTTCCTTTCATTATAGCCATCCTTCTTTTTATGCTAAACCCACTAATTGGAATGTATGTTTGGCATGCTTGAAACTAGCACTTGTGGCTTTAAGGCTGCCGATAGTAAACTTATATCACATGCATTCTTGCCATGGATCTTTTAGAAGCATGGTCCCTGTCCATCAAAACCAAAGGTCATGACTTTAGTGACTAAACTCGGGCCAGTGGGAACCACTTAGCAGACCAAGAGGGCAAAACTTGCCCATATGTTTCTGAATCACCCATTTATTTGATGTTCTCATTTTCTTTGTCTCCTGACAGATGAGACATAGCTTTTCTACAAACTCAGGCTACTGAGGCTGACTTGACCTTCTACCATCCATCCTTTGCAAAATTAGAATAACTCCCACTTTGAGATAAAAATTGTCTCCTTTTGATGTAATAATGGGCTGACCATTCTCCAACCCTTGGACCAAAAGTAACTCTGGTATTTCATTTACAGGTGATCTGGACTTGATCATTAGTGATTACTTAAGCTTTGATTGAGAACTTGAACAGTATACTTGATGTCACTGTGTCTCTCCCTCTGCCCACACAAAAGCGTACTCACACATTTCTTCCAGGTGATTGAGTATTAGTGCACAGCCTGAATGAGAACAGCTGTCCTCACTGACTTCCAGCCACAGTGGATACACACAGTCATCTGAAAAAGTGTCTATCATCCCTACCTCTTCTCATCTCACCCAAAAAGACATGAGCAATACAGCAATTAAAAAGTCATTAGATTAGATTAGATTAGATTAGATTAGATTAGATTAGATTAGATTAGATTAGATTAGATTAGATTAGATAAAACTTTATTGATACCTTTGGGAGAGTTCCCTCAGGGAAATTAAGATTCCAGCAGCATCATTACAGATAAACAGAGAAAAGAAATAGAGAAAAACTTCTAGATAAATTAAGTATTTACATATACAAATATAAAAGAATAAGATATGGGGAAGAGAGGAAGGGGGAGGGGGGAGAAGTGGGGTTAGGGTGTGTGTGTGGGTGGGGGGGAAGCAGGAAAGATATTGCACTTTATATTGCACATTATATTGCACATTGTCCAGTATTGCTTATTGTTAGGCTAGGCTACTGCTCCTTCCTGTCCTCTGTCCTCCTGTTACCCCTCCTCCCCCTCAGAGAGGAGTTGTACAGTCTGATGGCATGAGGGACAAAGGAGTTTTTGAGTCTGTTCATCCTGCACTTGGGAAGGAGCATTCTGTCACTGAACAGGCTCCTCTGGTTGATGATGACTGTGTGCAGAGGGTGACTGGCATCATCCATGATGTTCAATAGCTTGTCCATAGACCTATTCTCTGCCACCATCACCAGAGAGTCCAGCTTCATGCTGACCACAGAGCCGGCCCGCCTGATCAGTTTGTCCAGCCTGGATGTGTCCTTCTTGGATGTGCTGCCCCCCAGCACACCATGGTGTAAAACAGGACACTGGTGACCACAGACTGATAGAACATCCAGAGGAGTTTCCTGCAGATGTTAAAAGACTGCAGCCTCCTAAGGAAGTATAGCCTGCTCTGTCCCTTCCTGCATAAGTGATTGGTGTTGCAAGTCCAGTCCAGCTTGCTGTCCAGCCACAGCCCGAGGTACTTGTAGGAATCCACAGCCTCCACCTCGACTCCCTCGATCAGAACTGGTTGTGACCTTGGTCTGGACCTCCCAAAGTCAATGACCAGCTCCTTGGTCTTCGAGGTGTTGAGCTGCAGATGGTTCCTGTTGCACCACACAGCAAAGTCCCTCACCAGGCTCCTATACTCCTCCTCTCTGTCATCCCTGATACACCCCACGATGGCTGTGTCATCGGCAAACTTCTGAATGTGACACAGCTCTGAGTTGTAGCAGACGTCTGCGGTATACAGGGTGAAGAGAAGAGGGGCCAGCACCGTGCCCTGGGGTGTTCCGGTGCTGCTAATTACAGTGTCAGACGTGATGTCCTTCAGCCTGACGTACTGCGGCCTGTTAGTGAGGTAGCTGGAGATCCAGGTGACCAGGCAGGGGTCCACTCACATCCTGTTCAGTTTGTCCTGAAGCAATAGGGGCTGGATGGTGTTGAAGGCACTTGAGAAGTCCAAGAAGATGATCTTCACTGTGCCACTGCTTCACATCCCTCATCCAGATACGAGTGAGCTCGGTGTAGCAGGTAGAGGATGGTGTCTTTCACACCAACACCTGCCCGGTACGCAAACTGCAGACAGTCCTGGGCATGTTGTACCTGGGGTCTGAGGAGGCTGAGGAAGAGCCGCTCCAACGTCCTCATCAGATGTGAAGGGAGTGTCACCGGTCGGAAGTCATTCAGCTCGCTGGGCCGATTCTTTTTGGGAACTGGAACGATACATGATGTCTTCCAGAGGGTTGGCACTCTCCCCAGCTGCAGGCTGAGGTTGAAGATGTGTTGGAGTGGTTCACCCAGTTCAGCAGCACAGGTCTTCAGTAGTCGTGGACACACCTTGTCCGGGCCTGCTGCTTTCCTGGGGTGAAGCTTCCTCAGTTGACCTCTGACCTGGTCTGCAGTAACGCATAGAGGAGTCTGTGTTGAGGTGGGGGAGGAGGGGGCTGCTGTGATGACTGGGGGGAGGTGTGTTGAGGGAAGAAGGAGAGATGGCTGCAGTGAGGGAGAGGTTGGGGGGGACATGGGCTGGTTGAACTGATTGAAGAAGCCATTCAACTCGTACGCTCTCTCCACTGTCCCCTCAGTGAATCTGGTCTTTGTATTGTGGCCTGTGATGGTTTTCACACCTTCCCAGACCTCCCTCATGCTGTTCTCCTTCAGCTTCTGCTCCACCTTTCTCCTGTAGCTGTCCTTAGCTTCCCTCACGCAGCGTTTCACCTCCTGCTGTGCTGCTTTCATCGCCTCCCTATCCCTGCTCCTGAAGGCAGCCTTCTTCTTGTTGAGGACAGCTTTGACTTCCTGTGTTACCCATGGCTTGTTATTAGGGTAACACCGTACAGTCTTAGCGGGGAAGACCACGTCTGCACAGAAGTTGAGGTAATCTGTCAGACAATGTGTCAGCCCCTCTATGTCCTCACAGTGTGGGCTAAGCAGCACATCCCAGTCCGTGATGTTATAGCAGTCTCTGAGGGCACCTTCCATTTCAGGGGACCACCTCCTGATGGAGCTAGTTGTTGCAGGCTGCCTTTGAACCAGGGAGGTGTACTTCGACTGTAGAAGAACCAGGTTGTGGTCAGACTTCCCTAGTGGGGGGAGGGGTGTGACTCTGTATGCATCCCTCACATTAGCATACAGCAAGTCAATTGTCCTGTTGTTCCTTGTTGGACAATCCACAGCCTGGTAAAAAGCAGCCAAAGTAGAGTCCAAAGTAGCATGATTAAAGTCCCCAGAAATGATCATAAATGCCTCAGGGTGCTGTGTCTGCAGCCTTGCTGTGAGAGAGTGAATCCTCTCACATGCAGTGGCTGCATCTGCCCTCGGAGGGATGTAAACACAGATGGTGATCATGTGACTGAACTCCGTCGGCAGATAATATGGCTGCAGGCTAACGGCTAGCAGCTCCAAGTCCAGGCAACATAAAACTGTCTTTACGGAGATATGTCCTGGGTTACACCAGTGGTTGTTAACATAAATGTGAGTCCCCCACCTTTGCTTTTCCAGCATGTGTTAGTGTCTCTGTCGGCTCTCACAGCAGTGAATCCCCGCAGGTCCACGTTAGCATCCGGTACAAGGTGTGTTAGCCATGTCTCTGTAAAGATAAATAAGCTGCTCTCCCGGTAAATCCACTGGTTGTTCAGAGCGGAAAGCTCGTTGACTTTATTCGGCAGTGAGTTCACATTCCCCATGATAATGGAGGGAATGGATGGTTTGTAGCACTGCCGGTTGTCTGCTAGCCTAGCCTTTAGCTTAGCTCCAGCTTTGCAGCCCCTGGGTTTCCTCCTCAACTCGGCTGGGATGGGGTGTTGCATCCCAGCTCGTCCCATTGTTTTCAGGGCCAGCAGCTACTCTCTCGAATAAGTGAGAAAACTGGCTCCTGGTTGTGTGTTAAAGTTAAATATATCCATGTTATATAGTAAAACACACTATGTCTTCGTAAGAAGAGCAAAAAAGTAAAAAAGGTGGAAAAAAGAGGTTTAAAGAGCTAAAATCTACAGAGCTACTGGAGAGGCAGCCATCTCACACAGCGCCCAAGGGGACCGCTTCTCATCTCACCTTTGACAGGAGTGATTCAGCAATCAAGAAGTCATTAGGGGACCTCTTCTAATCACACCTTTTCACATACACATCTAGTAATCTTTGTATTAGCTTTCTCATAACACTCACTTATGACCCATATGCTGGCATGACTTGTGAATGCCACTTATATAGCAGTACCATTGCAAGACCTCAAACTTGAAGACGAGGAAAGTCCAGTGTGAGCATCAGATCCTTTCAGGATCAAATGCATCAGATCCTTTTAGGATCTAAGAGGGCATTGATAGAAATATACAGTGTCTTGCAAAAGTATTCATTACCCTTCGTCTTTGTCCTGTTTTGTCATATTACAAGCTGGAATTAAAATGGAGGGGTTTTTTTTTGGGGGGGGGGGGGGGTTTAGCACTATTTGATTTATACAACATGCGTACCACTTTGAAGGTGTACATTGTTGTTTTATTATGACACAAACAATAATTAAGATGAAAAAAAAAACAGAAATCTAGAGTGTGCATGGGTATTACCCTCCCCCCCCCCCATATGAAACCTCTAAATAAGAGCTGGTCTAACCAATTCACTTCATAAGTCACATAATTAGTTGATTAAGATCCACCTGTATACAATCAAAGTGTCACATGATCAGGTCACATGATGTCTGTATAAATCAACCTGTTCTGGAAGGACCCTGACTCTGCAACACTACTAAGCAAGCAACATGGAAACCAAAGAGCACTCCAAACAGGTCAGAGACAAAGTTGTAGAGAAGTATAGATCAGGGTTGGGTTATAAAAAAAATCCTAAACTTTGAATATCCCACAGAGCACCATTAAATCCATTAGATTAGATAGAACTTTATTGATCCCTTTGGGAGGGTTTCCTCAGGGGAATTCAAATTCCAGCAGCATCATTACAGGATAAATGGAGAATAGAAAATAGAGAAATTCTAGATAAATTAGATTATTTATATATACAAATATAAAAAAGAATAAGATATGGGGAAAAAAAAGTCCAGCAGGAGAGGCATTGCACATTGTCCAGTACCTAATGCTTTTTGTCAGGCTAGGCTACTGCTCCTTCCCATCCTCTGTCCTCCTGTTACCCCTCCTCCCCCCCAGAGAAGAGTTGTACAGTCTGATGGCGTGAGGGACAAAGGAGTTTTTAAGTCTGTTAGTCCTGCACTTGGGAAGGAACATTCTGTCACTGAACAGGTTCCTCTGGTTGCTGATGACTGTGTGCAGAGGGTGACTGGCATTGTCCATAATGTTCAGTAGTTTGTCCATAGTCCTATTCTCTGCCACCATCACCAGAGAGTCCAGCTTCACGCTGACCACAGAGCCGGCCCGCCTGATCAGTTTGTCCAGCCTGGATGTGTCCTTTTGGATGTGCTGCCCCCCAGCATACCATGGTGTAAAACAGGACACTGGTGACCACAGACTGATAGAACATCCACAGGAGTTTCCTGCAGATGTTAAAGGATCGCAGCCTCCTCAGGAAGTATAGCCTGCTTTGTCCCTTCCTGAACAGGTGGTTGGTGTTGCAAGTCCAGTCCAGCTTGCTGTCCAGCCACAGCCCCAGGTACTTGTAGGAATCCATAGCCTCCACCATGACTCCCTCAATCAGAACTGGTTGTGACTTTGGTCTGGACCTCCCGAAGTCAATGACCAGCTCCTTGGTCTTCAAGGTGTTGAGCTGCAGATGGTTCCTGTTGCACCAAATGGCAAAGTCCCTCACCAGTCTCCTATACTCCTCCTCTCTGTTATCCCTGATACACCCCATGATGGCTGTGTCATCGGCGAATACAACACAGCTCCGAGTTGTAGCAGAAGTCCGTGGTGTACAGGGTGAAGAGAAGAGGGGCCAGCACCGTGCCCTGGGGTGTTCCGGTGCTGCTAATTACACTGTCAGACGTGATGTCCTTCAGCCTGACGTACTGTGGCCTGTTAGTGAGGTAGCTGGAGATCCAGGTGACCAGGCAGGGGTCCACTTGCATCTTGTTCAGTTTGTCCTGAAGCATAAGGGGCTGGATGGTTTTGAAGGCACTCAAGAAGTCCAAGAATAGGATCCTCACTGTGCCATTTCCCTTATCCAGATGTGAGTGGGCTCGGTGTAGCAGGTAGAGGATGGTGTCTTTCACACCAACACCTGCCTGGTATGCAAACTGCAGACAGTCCTGGGCATGCTGCACCTGGGGTCTGAGGAGGCTGAGGAAGAGCCACTCAAATGTCTTCATCAGATGTGAAGGGAGTGCTACCAGTTGGAAGTCGTTCAGCTCACTGGGCTGGTTCTTCTTGGGAACTAGAACGATGCATGATGTCTTCCAGAGGGTGCACACTCGCTGCAGGCTGAGGTTGAAGATGCATTGGAGTGGTTTACCCAGTTCAGCAGCGCAGGTCTTCAGTAGTTGGGGACACACCTTGTCCAGGCCTGCTGCTTTCCTGGGGTGAAGCTTCCTCAGTTGACCTCTGACCTGGTCTGCAGTGATTCATGGAAGAGTCTGTGTTGAAAAGGGGGCTGCTGCAACGACTGGGGGGAGGTATGTTGAGGGAAGAAGGAGAGATGGCTGCAGTGAGGTGGGTGGGTGGGTGGGTGGGAATGAGGGAAAATGGAAAGAATATGGCACCACTATAAACCTGACAAGAGAAGGCTGCCCACCAAAACTTACAGACCGGGCAAGGAAGGCATTAAATCAGAGATGCAACAATGATGCCAAAGATAACACTGAAGGAGCTGCAAAGATCCACAGTGGAGATGGGAGTATCTGTCCATAGGACCACTTTAAGCTGTACACTCCACAGAGCGGGGCTTAATGGAAGAGTGACCAGAAAAAAAGCCATTGCTTAAGAAAACACGTTTGGAGTTTGCCCAACAGCATGTGTCAGGCAGATTCCCCAAACACATGGAAGAAGATTCTCTGGTCAAATGAGACTAAAATTGATCTTTTTGGCCATCATGAGAAATGCCATTTGTGGCGCAAACCCAACACCCTGAGAACACCATTCCTACAGTGAAGCATGGTGATGGCATCATCATGCTGTGGGGATGTTTTTCATCTGCAGGGACAGGAAAGCTAGTCAGGACTGAAGGAAAGATGGATGGCACTAAATACAGGGCAATTCTGGAGGAAAACCTGTTTGAGTCAGCTAGAGGTTTGAGACTGGGATGAAGGTTCACATTCCAGCAGGACAATGACCCTAAACATGCTGCTAAAGCTACACTGGAGTGGTTTAAAGGGAAACATTTAAATGCCTTGGAATGGCCGAGTCAAAGCCCAAACCTCAATCCAATTCAGAATCTGTGGCATAACTTAGAAAGAAGAAACCTTTATTTGTCACATGCACACTTCAAGCACAGTGAAATTCATCCTCTGCATTTAACCCATCTGAAGCAGTGAACACACGCGCACACACACCCAGAGCAGTGGGCAGCCCAGAGTGCCTGGGGAGCAGTCAGGGGTTCAGTACCTTGCTCAAGGGCACCTCGGCCCAAGGCCACCCCACATTAACCTAACTGCATGTCTTTGGGGGAAACCGGAGCACCCAGAGGAAACCCACACAGACACGGGGAGAACATGCAAACTCCACACAGAAAGGCCCTTGCCGGCTGCTGGGTTTGAACCCGGAACCTTCTTGCTGTGAGGCGACCGTGCTAACCACTACACCACCGTGCCGCCCAAAATGTCAGACAGCGCCAGCGGTTCGAACTCGGGTCGCCCCGGTGCGTAATAACTTGAAGATTGCTGTACACCAACACAATCTATCTAACTGGAAGGAGCTGAAGCAGTTTTGCCTTGAGGAATGGGCAAAAATCCCAGTGGCTAGATGTGCTAGCCTAATAGAGACATACCCAAAGAGACTTGCAGCTGTAATTGCAGCAAAAGGTGGCTGTACAAAGTATTGACTTTGAGGGGAATACCTGTGCACACTCCAGATTTCTGTTTTTTTTTTTCATCTTAATTATTGTTTGTGTCAAAATAAAACAATTTTCACCTTTAAAGTTGTAGGCATGTTGTGTAAATCAAATGGTGCTAACCCACCAAAAATCCAGGTTAATTCCAGCTTGTAATGTGACAACACAGGACAAACACCAAGGAGGATGAATACTTTTGCAAGACACTATGTTGTTTGGCATGCTTGAAACTGTTACAGGCTGGCCTGATTGCTACTTGTTTTGGTTAGTTAAATCCTTGAGATTTATCTTCACTTGCACATTCTGCTCTCTGCTGAATGAAGGTTACAGTACGTTGACCAGTAACGTCTTTCTTCTTTCATAAGATTATGATCCTGATGGGTGATGTAATGGTACATAATGTCTCTTCTTTCATAAAGTAGTGCCATCTAAACCAGTGATGTAATGCTTCATCACCCATTGACTTAACACACAGACAACTCAGGTTCTTAATTATCCAATCAAATAGCTACAACACACTCTTGAATGTGAATATATACTCATGTTTGTCCGGCAATAAACTGAGAAACATCTCTGAGCAGCTGTGTCTTTGTTAGTGACTGTTTGCTCCGGGATCAATCTGTGAAGCAGAATCTTCTAGGTGCCAGAGGTCTACATTCCTAGATCATACTTTGTCAATTCAACCTCCTTCAGTATAGACAGATCAAACCCTATCACCCACTTTGAGTGTTTATTGTCAAAAGCTCCATTTTGTTACATCAAACCATGGAACATGGTTCCAGTCAAAGCTGTAGTAATGTTTAACAAACTTCAGGTGCTTACACTTCTGGCTAACTGACAGAAAAGGCTTTTTTTTTTCCCCTTCCTGGAAGACCTTCTAAATAATGTGTTGGCATGGAGGTGGAGTCTGATAGTTATTGCCCTAACAGTAGAAATGGACATTTTCAGGCAAATAGCTTTTTTTTTTTTTTATAACCATTCCCTGACCATGAAGGTCAACACACTTCTCCCTCATTTGGTTTGTGTGTTCTCTTATCTTTCCCATGCTGATGGATGACTAAGGGAATTTGGCCTCTGTGTCACCTCATTTTTGTTCCCCAGTTGATCAGGAAGTCATGGATTACAGCTTGAAAGTTCCTACACACTCCAATCAACTCAAAAATGTACAATTTAAATGGAAAACATGCTGCAGTTACATTGTATTCACTATAATTTCCAGGGGTGCCAACAATAAAGACACGTTTTTGTTGAAAATAATTATTTCTTGAGGGATTTGTTTTTCTCTGAATAATGTTTTTTTTTTCAATTAAAGTTTGGATTTTTCTTTTTTTTTCAGCATGAGATGAAGCGACTTCACCAAAAGGTGGATTTTTTTCTAACCCTTTTTACTCATCTTTACGGGGGGCAATAATCATGGAGGGCACTGTAAGTATTCATCGAGCTTTTCAACATTTTGCAGTTCAAGCTCGAAATTAAATTAATTGGGATTAATATGTATGTCATGAACCTACACAAACTGGTCCATAATATAGTTACAATTTACAATTTAAAAAAGCCAAATGAATAAATAATGCTAGTTGTTATTGCAATTCAGGGCAGCGTGTGTGTGTGTGTGTGTGTGTGTGTGTGTGTGTATACAGTTGTGGTCAGAAGTTTACATACAGAGACATGAATGTCATTAGGCTTTTTAATATGCTATGTTAAAAAGACAGAAATGTTATTTTTCTGTCTCAGAATGATTGTACAACAATGACTGTACAATGATTCTTTACTAATAAAAAAAAAGAATGGGTGTTAATTTATTTTGGGTTTTCTGAAATCAACACAGGGTCAAAATTATACATACACCCACTTAGATTATTAATTCGGTGGTGCTGAAAGTTCCAAATGTCTTCTGACTTAATTTCCTGTTAGTGATCATGACTGATAACAGCTGGTATCGTCTATGTGCACAACAGAAAACAGAATTATCAGCACTCATTGAATTGACCAACACACAGTACAATGGGAAAGTCTAAGGAGCTCAGTACAGATCTGAGAAAGAAGATCGTAGATTTACACACTCAAGAATGTCTCTAGGAGCCATTTCTAAACAACTGCAGATTCATCAATTCAGACAACTGTACATAACTACAAGTTATTGGGAGGTGTAGGCTACTCTTGTGGAAGAAGATGCAAACTGCCACCCTCAGCTGAGGAAATTATTTCAGATGGTCAGGAACAACCCAGAAATCAGCAAGGCACAGGCCTGCAATGAACTTCTCTCTCTCTCTCTCTCTCTCTCTCTCTCTCTCTCTCTCTCTCTGTGTGTTTAAAATAATTAATTTATGATTACTGTATTTAATTTTATTTTCAAGACTGTATAGGCTCTAGTTTAAACTTTCCTGGAAAAAAAAAATCCCATACAATGATTCATTTTTTATACTTTGTTGGAGGCCAAATGTCTCCACAAGGATAGCAGTAACTTACTTTGTGGGGACATTAAAAACAAAACAAAACAAAAAAGGGCCAAAAGTTATATTCGGTATAAGCATAAGACCGACTAACTGCATTAATGATTGTGTACGAATGGAGACGGCACGTAATGAGGGCACCAAGATTGTATCAGCATCAGCTGCTGTTTTAGATCTTAATATATGAACCTAAAGCAAGACAATCCTTCAGTTTTAAATATTTCTTATATTTTAGTAGCGATAAAATCATCCCCCAAACTCTGATACATAAAACTCCACAGCTTTTACATTCCAACCCCAATGCCAAATGTAATCAGAAAAATCAGATACATTTTCATGTGATTTAAATATTTAATATGTAATCACGTGTGAAAATCATGTTAAGGTACATTTCATCATGTTGTGTCCTGGAAATTGCATGCAAACTCGTCACATTATGAAAAACAAACTGACATCTGACAAAGAATTATTCATGTGTGCTAATCATGGATTATTGTGAATTTTAATATTTACTGTGCATATTTTTTTAAAAAAACAATTCATTTATAGAACTCAGCTACACAGACATGACATCGGTAACCTTATTTTATGAATTTCTACAACCCCGATTCCAAAAAAGTTGGGACAAAGCACAAATTGTAAATAAAAACGGAATGCAATAATTTACAAATCTCAAAAAATGATATTGTATTCACAATAGAACATAGACAACATATCAAATGTCGAAAGTAAGACATTTTGAAATTTCATGCCAAATATTGGCTCATTTGAAATTTCATGACAACAACACATCTCAAAAAAGTTGGGACGGGGCAATAAGAGGCTGGAAAAGTTAAAGGTACAAAAAAGGAACAGCTTGAGGACCAAATTGCAACTCATTACGTCAATTGGCAATAGGTCATTAACATGACTGGGTATAAAAAGAGCATCTTGGAGTGGCAGCGGCTCTCAGAAGTAAAGATGGGAAGAGGATCACCAATCCCCCTAATTCTGCGCCGACAAATAGTGGAGCAATATCAGAAAGGAGTTCGACAGTGTAAAATTGCAAAGAGTTTGAACATATCATCATCTCCAGTGCATAATATCATCAAAAGATTCAGAGAATCTGGAAGAATCTCTGTGCGTAAGGGTCAAGGCCGGAAAACCATACTGGGTGCCCGTGATCTTCGGGCCCTTAGATGGCACTGCATCACATACAGGCATGCTTCTGTATTGGAAATCACAAAATGGGCTCAGGAATATTTCCAGAAAACATTATCTGTGAACACAGTTCACCGTGCCATCCGCCGTTGCCAGCTAAAACTCTATAGTTCAAAGAAGAAGCCATATCTAAACACGATCCAGAAACGCAGACGTCTTCTCTGGGCCAAGGCTCATTTAAAATGGACTGTGGCAAAGTGGAAAACTGTTCTGTGGTCAGACGAATCAAAATTTGAAGTTCTTTATGGAAATCAGGGACGCCGTGTCATTCGGACTAAAGAGGAGAAGGACGAGCCAAGTTATCAGCGCTCAGTTCAGAAGCCTGCATCTCTGATGGTATGGGGTTGCATTAGTGCGTGTGGCATGGGCAGCTTACACATCTGGAAAGACACCATCAATGCTGAAAGGTATATCCAGGTTCTAGAGCAACATATGCTCCCATCCAGACAACGTCTCTTTCAGGGAAGACCTTGCATTTTCCAACATGACAATGCCAAACCACATACTGCATCAGTTACAGCATCATGGCTGTGTAGAAGAAGGGTCCGGGTACTGAACTGGCCAGCCTGCAGTCCAGATCTTTCACCCATAGAAAACATTTGGTGCATCATAAAACGGAAGATACGACAAAAAAGAACTAAGACGGTTGAGCAACTAGAATCCTACATTAGACAAGAATGGGTTAACATTCCTATCCCTAAACTTGAGCAACTTGTCTCCTCAGTCCCCAGACGTTTACAGACTGTTGTAAAGAGAAAAGGGGATGTCTCACAGTGGTAAACATGGCCTTGTCCCAACTTTTTTGAGATGTGTTGTTGTCATGAAATTTAAAATCACCTAATTTTTCTCTTTAAATGATACATTTTCTCAGTTTAAACATTTGATATGTCATCTATGTTCTATTCTGAATAAAATATGGAATTTTGAAACTTCCACATCATTGCATTCCGTTTTTATTTGCAATTTGTACTTTGTCCCAACTTTTTTGGAATCGGGGTTGTACAACAGTAGAGTGTCGTCATATAAGTCAAGAAGGCAAAAAAAAAGGAAGACTTCATGCCTTTATTTACTGCACATACACGTGACTTTCTCTGGAATGCGTGTACTCTTGTTGCACTTCATCTCATGTGGGAGTGAGAGGGCAGTTCAAGGTCGTCTCTCTTCCGTGGCTCAAAGCATCTGTATAAATCATTTTTCTGTTGGTCCCATGAAGAATGCGACTATCAATGAGCATTGTTTTCATAGGTAAGTTCAAAGCTAGACTTTGCTCTAGAGATATATTTTCCCAAACTCCAAGAACACATTACGGTGTAGAATGAATGATAAGAACTTAATAGAAGCCACTGGGTTTATGTTACTTTAAACTGTAAGCTTAGAAGAACAGAATTGTTCAATTTGTTCATGCTTCTTGTTGTTCTGGTTAAAAATGAATCTTGGTGTAATTTAACGTGAGAGAATTGTGTATAACGCAGTTTCATATGTTTAAGCTCATAATCTTGGTGGTTTTTTTTTCTAGCACTGAAGAGATACTAAAAACACCTAACTTTTTCTCCTGTTCTGTCATGAAGACTACACACTGAGCATTCAGTACTTTCTTAACACAACAGTGTCACAAACAATTCAATACTACAACTTGGAAAAACTTTATTTAAAAGAGCTAACACTCTACTGACATTGATGACCTATAGACAAGCACAGGTGTTTCCGAATTTCCAAATTAGTAACCTTTTTTTTCCCCTTATTTAATACCTCTTGAAACTTTTACAAGTGAAATTGTTGTAATGAATGGAAAAACTTATTACTTAAATCATGTTACTATTCAGTTTGAGAAATATATCAATGATTCTCTGATTTATCTTTTTATCATTAAAATTTGTGCTAGAATTTAAGAAATTGTACTAGGGTATTGGGTATATTGTAATTTCTTTTGAAATAACAACCTACATTTAAAGGTAGACTGCCTTTCAGATTTTTCAAGTGTAGGTCATAAAAATAATTTTCCCTGACACCCAATTATTTTCGTTTAGTGGACTGAAAGCTACTGAATTTGAATCACAGACTTTTAATTTTATTAGATTTCTTAAAATAGAACAATTAATGAATTTAGGGCCACATGGCCCTAAATTCTCCGCTATTTTTTTTCTTGCTTCACCATGACCCAATTCAAGATACTACGTTATGCATCACGTGGTGGGCTTTCCCTGTTCGCTCAAGGCTTTGTGGGATACAAATTTGAAACAGGAGAGGAAAATGGACATGAGTGTGCGAATGAAATGTGAAAGACCAACTACAGTAATGGAAAGCGAGAAGAAATGTTGTGAAGGAAAAGAAACGCAGGACCAAATTAATAAATATCGGTGCTCAGCGAGCACCTCGGTGTGATCAGCTGTTCATTTAGCTACAGAATGATGTAACCATCAATGCACAGTCAAGGTAAACCTGTAGATGGCAGTAATGCAACACTGTGGAAGCCAGCTGCTGTAAAACCCAAAAAAAGAAGGTAAACCTGTGCATGCGCACATGGACTTCCTCTGTCTGCTTGACTGCGCGAAGCGAGCGATTTCATGCACATTATTTGCTCGGGAATCCCCTCAAATTAAATAACTTCCCAGCCACAGAATGACCTTTTTTTTTTTAGATATTACAGAAATGAACATATATTACAATGACAATTTCAGAGGGAACTAAATTTCACAGATTTTATGGAACCAAAAGGCCGTCTAGCTTTAACTGATCTCAATAAGGCATTGGCGTTCACATCAGAAAATAAACTCAGAGAGGTGCACCATAACTTCTAATTATAAGATGAAGCTGTTTGCATCAACTCAGTGGGGGAAAAAATGATCAATATAATTGCCATCATATTTCTGTTTCAGGGCTTGAACATGAAGGTGAGCATGTTCAAACAGTATGCAATAATATGTTTTGTATTTGTTTTAAACACAGTGGGCTGTAATTTTTGGTCTTGAATTGATGACAGTCAAAAAGTTGCAGTTTTTCAGTCTTTATACAGGAAAAAAGTTAGGTGTATTCAGAGGCTGGTTACACTAATCACAAAAGTCAGATTATGCAAATCACAAGGTTGCCAGAATTTTTTCTTTCTTTAGAGTTGTCTGAGTCTGGGTTTTTCAAATCAAACAGTTGTCTTTAAACTTTAAAAAAATCAGGGATAGAAAATACAGACTTTAATCTTATTTGTACTTGTTTTAAAAACACAATGGGCAGTAATTTTGGGGCTTGAGTTCCTGACTTAAATCCAAAAGTTGCATCAGTATCCACAGATTGAAAGTTAAGCGTATTCAGAGTTGGGTTACATATGTGCGCAAGTTGTTTTTCTGGGCTTTCCATTCCATCCATCCATTATCTGTAGCCGCTTATCCTGTACAGGGTCGCAGGCAAGCTGGAGCCTATCCTGGTAACTATGGGTAAGAGGTGGGGTACACCCTGGACAAATCGCCAGGTCATCGCAGGGCTGACACATAGAGATGAACAACCATTCACACTCACATTCACACCTACGGTCAATTTATGGCCCTTTTCCACTACCCTTTTTCAGCTCACTTCAGCTCGCTTCAGCTCACTTCAGCCCGACACGGCTTGCGTTTCGACTACCAAAAACCGGCACGACTCAGCTCGCTTCAGCCCTGCTTAGCCCCTAAAACTCGCACCGTTTTGGAGTGGGGCTGAAGCGAGCCAAACCGTGCCGAGTGAGGCTGGGGGCGTGAGCAGACACTCCCCTGTGCACTGATTGGTGAGGAGGAGTGTCCTCACATGCCCACACACGCCCCGCGAGCGCGCTGGGATCTGTAAACACCGCAAACCCGGAAGGAGAATAATTATGAATTACGAGAATTTCTGAAGCCTTATGCGCCTCGCCTCATCTATACGCTCTTGCCAATATCTGTTGGCGTTGTCGGTGACAACAAGCCACAGCACCAAGACCAGCAACACTAATGACTCCATGTCCTCCATGTTTATTGTTTACTCTCCGGGTCGTGAGACTACCGCTTAAAAGATCACTGATGTCACTGTTTGCGCTGCTTAATGACATCACCTGACATCCACCCACTTTCGCTAACTCCACCCAATGTGTCCACCCACTTCCAGCCAGCACGGTTCAGCACGGTTGTAGTCGAAATGCAACTCCAACAGCCCCGCTCAGCCCGACTCAGCACGGCACGGCTCAGCCCGACTCAGCCGCGTTTGTAGTGGAAAAGCGGCATTAGAGCCACCAATTAGCCTAACCTGCATGTCTTTGGATTATGGGGGAAACCGGAGCACCCGGTGAAAACCCACACAGACATGGGGTGAACATGCAAACTCCACACAGAAAGGCCCCCAGTGGCTGCTGGGCTCGAACCCAGGACCTTCTTGCTGTGAGGCAACAGTGCTAACCACTACACCACTGTGCTGTCCTCTACATGAATGTTCCTCATTAATTGAACAATATGGCTCCCACTCATTATTATGAAGCTTATGAATAGAACATCAGATAATCAATGATCAATTTTTTTTCTTTTAGCATCTATAGCTTGGTTGTCAACATGCATCCCTTCACCAGCAGCCACTACAGAGAGGATGTGTGTGTTCCTGGCTAGTCCACAAAACACAGAATGGACCCAGAGAGCAGGGAACGTAAGTGGATTCAGTCAGCACTGTGCCAGAACTCACTGCTGCATGGGTTATTTCCGGCTGGAGAGTGAAAAACCCACGCCTGTCCTATTAGGTAACAATGTTTTATGTTTATGTTTCTTCCTTGCTGATTCAGGTTCATTTGGACTGCTAATTCATGCAATAAGTTGTTTTTGCTCATCTTTGGCAAGCACATTCCACATACTGGGATAGACGCTTAAAGGGGAACAGAGGGCAATATATAGAGTAAATATAACAATAAAACACACATTGATGAACCTTATTCAAGACTTACAAAAGTTTTTTGTTCTAAGGTTGGAAAGTTATAGTGTTTTGAAAGTAGCTCGAGCAAACTATTTCCGCAGTTTGAACAGCCCGCCATGATATTAATTTTATCCAATCAGAATGCACGTTCATTTTCTCTGCGTAACACTCATGACATATGTATGTGCCCAGTTGTGTTGGCTCATTGAGGTTGGGAATAGCACATGTGAAATCCCTGTTTCTGCCTCTTGCGACGATTTCGCAAGTCCACGGGTGGCGCCTATCTCATTGCAGCAAATAAATTCTGCTGGACTCGTGAGCAACTCCACATTACATTTTCCGCACGAGCACCACGCCGTGTCACCTGCACGCAGACGCTCTGCCCCACGCTCGCCACGCCCATGGTCAGCATCAGTCTCATCCTCGCCGTCATCCGAGCTTTCTTCTCTTATTTCATCACCGGAGTCGAGAGTACCTCTCCTAGGTTCAAACTGGTACCCTTCTAAGCCATAGCCTGCTTGCAGTGTGTCTTGCGGGATCTCTTCGTATGATTCGACAGAGCTGTCGCTTTCACTTGATGCGCCCGACGCCATGATTACACGCTTATCTCCTCTATTTCGGAGAGTTCCGCTAGTGCAGTGGGTAGCACTGACGTCACGGTCTTTTAAAAATGCCGACTCTTGTGCGGTTTAGCGTATAAAGTATTATATTTACAATTACCAAGATATTTCGTTGTTTTCTAGTACATAAATTTGAAAGAATACTTAAGAATACGTTACTTTGTCACATCAGCAACCGTATATATTATATTTTGTACCCCTTTAAATTAAATTTTAGTTTATACCAAAGACCTGTTGAAACCTTGAAGTGGGTTGGTAAGAAGGTGTTGATTAATTTTCTGTAACAGTAGTTCTGGCTGCAAATCACAGGTTTATATTAATGCACTCATTCTAATATGTTATTGTTTCTATAGTAACAGCTCATTTACAGGAACTTATTTGGATTTGCTGGGTTTTTTTTAACATATTGTTGAAATGTTGAAGTCTTCTGTACCATTTTTAGAAGGGGTCTCCATTTTAATAGTAGGAGTCAAATCTGTAACTAAGTTTTGTGCCATGGGAAAGTCTTCAGAACAAAGGAGATTATGCATCATGGCTTTTATGTAACATGACAATCTGCTTTTTTATCGCTGCTCCAACAGAAGGGATAACAGGAACAAACTTATGGATGTTTCATAACATTAAATATACATCCCCAAATCAGAAAAAAATTGGGATGGTCTGGAAAATTCAAATTAAAAAAAAAAAAAAGCAGTTGTTTCTAAGTTTACTTTGACTTGTATTTCATTGGAGACAGAATGAACCCAAGATATTTCATGCTTTGTCTGGTCAACTTCATTTAATTTATTTATATACATCCATTCCTGCATTTCAGGCCTGCAACACATTCCAAAAAAATTGGGATGAGGGCAATTTAGGGCGAGTAATGAGGTAAAATATTTGTGATTTGAAAGAGGTGATGTTTCAAAATATGATTATAATCATGATTTGGTACAAAATCAGTATCCAGGAAAAGCCCAGTCTTTGAGGAACAAAGATAGACCGAGGATCTTCAGTTTATCAAAAAAATGCATGAGAAAATTATTGAAATGTTTAAAAACAATGTTCCTCAAAGAAAGATAGGAAGGGATTTGGATATTTCACCCTCTATGGTGCATAATATTATTAAATAAAGGAATCTGGAGAAATTTTGCTGGGCACAAAGGGCATAAAGGGCAAGGGCACAAGCCTAATCTGTACACCCATGATCTCCAATCCCTCAGATGGCACTGCTTCAAGAACCATCATTTGTCTATAGTGGATATAACCACATGGGCTCAGGATTACTTTGGAAAATCTTTGTCAAGCTACAATACAGAGTTACAGCCACAAATACCAGTTAAAACTTTACTGTACAAAAGGAAGCCTGATGTTAACTGTGTCCAGAAGTGACTTAGACTTCTCTGGGCCCGGAAGCATCTGGGATGGAACATCACACAGTGGAAATGTGTTTTGTGGTCAGACGAAATCAGTATTCCAGGGTTTTTTTTTTTTTTTTTGGAAAAAATGAATGTTGTGTGCTCCAGACCAAAGATAAAAAGGACCATCCAGACTGTTACTAGCAACAAGTCCAAAAGTCAGGGTCTGTCATGGTATGGGGTTGTGTCAGTGCCCTTGGCAAAGGCAATTTACACTTCTGTGATGGTAGCATTAATGCAGAAAAGTCAAATCAAATCAAGTTTATTTGTATAGCGCTTTTAACAATAAACATTGTCGCAAAGCAGCTTTACAGAATTTGAACAACTTAAAACATGAGCTAATTTTATCCCTAATCTATCCCCAATGAGCAAGCCTGTGGTGACGGTGGCAAGGAAAAACTCCCTCAGACAACATGAGGAAGAAACCTCAAGAGGAACCAGACTCAAAAGGGAACCCATCCTCATTAGGGCAACAACAGACAGCCTGACTATAATATTAACAGTTTTAACAGGTATAACCCTCAACTGTCCTCATGGGGCCGTCCTTCACAGGAGCGGTGCGATAAAACTCCGACCAGACACAGGGCACCAGGATGGATCAAGCAGGTCCGAGGGGCAGAAGAGGCCAGCATCTCAATCCCAGGATCAACATGTAACTCAGAGGGACAGATTGGGGGGGGGAAAGAGAGAGAGAAAGAAAACACAGGTTGTTAGGTATGCCCTAAAAACGACAAGCATTAAATCTGTGTGGTAGGCTCGCAGAGACGAGAGTCTTTACATCAGGCATAACACACAACAATGGCATGTTAATATGGTAAAAAATATATCATGACCTGCTCTGGCTGGATGCTTGATTGGGTGATGGGAGCACACTCCTCAGCAATGATGAGATGCAGATGGGACCCTTAGGGCTGGCCAAGACAATTCAGTTACATTTCACCGGGTCTGGGACATGCGACAGAATGTCTGACGGCCGATTCCCTGCAGGCTACGATAGCCAGTCGAGGTCTCCACCCTCTCCACCAAAAGATTCCCTGTTGACTCCATGTAACTCAGAGGGACAGATTTGGGGTGGGGGGGAGGGAAAGAAAACACAGGTTGTTAGGTATGCCCAATGTCACCTGAATAAGTAGGAGCAGTATACATATTGCACCGAGTACAAGCAGGGACTCCGGCAACTAACTATGACAGCATAACTAAAAGGAGAGAGCCAGAAGGTAACACAGGCATGAGGGAGCCCCAGGACATAAAGCAGCCAGCCACTACACCATCAACAAACTCGAGTGAGCAAGCGAGTGGGGACTGACAGCATCCATACATCCCAGTTTACCAAAACACTCTATGTCTGAGGACCCTCCAGATCTACTCCTTTACCTCATAAACACCATTAACAAAAGGCTTGACTAAACAGATATGTTTTCAACCTAGACTTAAATGCTGAGACTGTGTCTGACTCCCGAACATTACTTGGAAGGCTGTTCCATAACTGTGGGGCTTTGTAAGAAAAGGCTCTGCCCCCTGATGTAGCCTTCACTATACGAGGTACCAGCAGATAGCCTGCACCTTTTGATCTAAGTAGGCGTGGTGGGTCATAGAGGAGCAGAAGTTCACTCAGGTACTGTGGTGCGAGACCATTTAGTGCTTTAAAGGTCAATAGTAGTATTTTATAATCAATATGAAATTTGATTGGGAGCCAATGCAGTGTGGATAAGACAGGCGTGATGTGGTCATATTTTCTAGTTCTAGTAAGGACTCTTGCTGCTGCATTTTGAACTAACTGGAGCTTGTTTATGCACTTATTGGAACATCCAGACAGTAAGGCATTACAATAATCCAACCTGGAGGTAACGAAAGCATGGACTAGTTTTTCTGCATCATGCAATGACATTAAATTTCTTATCTTTGCAATATTTCTGAGATGAAAGAAAGCTATCCGGGTGATGTTATCAATGTGAGTTTCGAATGAAAGACTGGGGTCAATAATCACTCCGAGGTCTTTTACTGCTGCACGTGAAGAAACAGAAAGGCCATCCAGAGTCACTGTGTAATCAGAAAACTTACTTCTAGCTGTATGTGGTCCTAGCACAAGTACTTCAGTCTTGTCAGAGTTAAGCAGAAGGAAATTAATAAGCATCCAGTGTCTAATGTCCTTAACACATTCCTCAATTCTATTAAGCTGGTGTCTCTCATCAGGTGTTGCAGAGACATACAACTGTGTGTCATCAGCATAACAGTGGAAACTAATACAATGTTTATGAATAATATCGCCCAGAGGTAACATATATAGAGAAAAAAGCAGTGGACCCAAGACAGAACCTTGTGGAACACCAAACTTTACCTCGGTACGTCTAGAAATATCACCATTTATATCAACATACTGATAACGATCAGTTAGATAAGACCTGAGCCAGGAGAGGGCCATTCCCTTAACTCCCACAACATTTTCTAGTCTATCCAGAAGAATGGAATGATCAATGGTATCAAATGCTGCACTAAGGTCAAGCAACACAAGTAGCGAGACACAGCCCTGATCAGACGCCAACAGTAGGTCGTTTACTACTTTAACCAGTGCTGTCTCTGTGCTATGATGAGGTCTAAATCCTGACTGATACATTTCATGGATGTTATTCCTATGTAAATATGAGCATAACTGCTGTGCCACAGCTTTTTCAAGGATCTTGGAGATAAAGGGGAGGTTTGATATTGACTGATAATTGGACAGCTGACAGGGATCAAGGTCAGGTTTTTTAATCAGGGGTTTGATAACTGCTAGTTTAAAGGATTTGGGTACATAGCCAATCATAAGAGAAGAATTTATTATTTTTAGAAGGGGTTCAATTACTCCAGGCATTATCTGTTTGAATAGATGTGTCGGTAAGGGATCTAGTACGCAAGTTGAGGCTTTTGATGTAGAGATTAATGAAAGTAATTCAGTTTCTTTTAGGGGAGTAAAACATTCTAACTGATGATCTGATACAGTTATATTGTTAACTACAAGGTCACTTTCATTGTCTAACCTTAAATTAGTAGTTTGAATTTTTTGTCGGATATTCTCAATTTTGTCATTAAAAAAATTCAAGAAGTCGTTGCTACTACATACTGCAGGTGTGCATGTGTTGATAGTGGACTTATTCCTGGTTAATTTTGCTACAGTATTAAATAGGAATCTAGGATTATTTTTGTTATCTTCTATTCGGGAGGAGAAATATGTTGATCTCGCAGCACTAAGAGCTTTTCTATACTTCAGGAAGCTCTCCTTCCAAGCTAATTTGAACACTACCAATTTTGTTTGACGCCATTTACGTTCCAATTTTCGAGTGGTCTGTTTTAATGTGTGAGTGTCATCATTATACCAGGGTGCTAATTTTTTGTCTCTGACCATTTTCCTTTTTAGAGGAGCTACATTATCTAAAGTATGGCGGAATGTTGACTCTAAACATTCAGTTGCCTGATCAAGTTCCACAGGGGCCGACAGCGACCCAATCAAAGCTGACAGCTCTGGGAGACCATCCATAAAGCTCTGTGCAGTAGTTGACGTGAAAGTACGTTTAATACAGTAGCGTGGTGAGGTGCATATATTATTACTCAGACATAGTTTGAATGAGATGAGACAATGATCTGAGATAACTTCAGACTGTGGAAGTATGACTATATTGTCTACGTTTAATCTGAATGTTAGTATTAGATCAAGGGTGTGACCACCATTATGGGTCGGTCCTATGACATTCTGCTTAATCCCGACTGAATCTACGATGGACACAAACGCTGTTTTTAAAGGGTCTTCTGGGTTATCGAAGTGAATATTAAAATCTCCGACAACTAAAGCTTTGTCTAAGGAAATAACCAGATCTGAGATAAAATCTGCAAATTCAGAAAGAAACTCAGAATATGGCCCCGGGGGCCTGTAAATAATAAGCAATGGAATTAACTGGGTACTTATTTTTCGAGGCTACATACATTATATGAGTATGAAGAACTTCAAATGTATTAAATTTATAACCAGGTTTTTGTGTTACACCTAGATAATCATTATAAATAACCGCGACGCCTCCTCCTCTGCCAGTTAGACGAGGCTGGTGTATATAACTGTATCCAGGAGGACTCGCTTCATTTAATGCTATATATTCATTTGGCTTAATCCATGTTTCTGTTAAACACAGTACATTAAACTCCTGATCAGTAATGAGTTCATTAACCATTAGCGCTTTAGATGTAAGAGATCTAATATTTAATAGCCCCACCTTTAGATCAAAGGTGCTGGCAGCAGCTATACAGTCAGTATGATCTAATTTTATATTGATTAGGTTACTGGAACAAACTCTCTGAAAATTTCTACCTTTTTGTTGAGCTCGGGGAACAGACACAGTCTCGATGTAGTGGGCCCTGAGTGACGACTCTGTGCAACTAGCAGACAGTCGGTTTAGCCTGTTCGTCTGCTCCCTGGCCTTGGCTCTGGATTGTCAGAAATTAACCAGGCCTGTTCTGAGACTATGACCTATGCTGCAGGAAATGAGAGCAGCACCTTCCCGAGTGGGATGGATACCGTCCTGCCCTAACAGGCCAGCAGTGCCCTCAAAATTAGCCCAATTATCTATAAAGCCCACACTGTTTTCAGAGCACCACCTGGACAGCCAGCAGTTCAGCGACCATAACCTGCTGTAAGCTACATCGCCACGCCGCATTGGGATGGGGCCAGAGCATACTACAGCATCGGACATCGCCTTCGCTAATTTAAACACCTCTACAAAGTTACTCTTAGTAACCTCAGACTGACGAAGGCGTATATCATTAGCTCCTGCATGGATAACTATCTTTGAGAACCTGTGCTTGCCTAGGACCCTAATGCTACGTTCACACTGCAAGGCTTAATGCTCAATTCCGATTTTTTTGTGAAATCCGATTTTTTTGTGAGGTCATTCACATTAACAAATATATGCGACTTGTATGTGATCCTCAGTATGAACGAAAAGCAACCTAAAAGTGTTACGCATGCGCATTGCAGGATACGATGACGTCACACGCAGTGAGCATGGCCAGTGCTTACGGAAGTAAAACCGCCCGGTTGCGGTATGACCCATCCAATCTAGCTTGAATAGCTGTATCCCCCCAAATGGAAATCAGCTCCCTAACCTCTGCGTCCTTCCATTGAGAAGATTCAGAACCTTCACAGCCCGAAGCATCCCTCGCATTGATGTCATGCGCAGGGGCGCAGATACGTTTTTTGAACTGGGGGGGACAAAAAACTGGGGGGGACAAAGCTGCCAGCAAACCAACCCCAACCCCGATATGCCTGTCAAACTTGTTGTGGGTTACCATAGCAACCAAGCTCGAGCTCGCAACCTGTGCAGTCTGCGCAGCTCAACCAACCGAATATCAGTCTTTGTTTTGTTTTATGTGAATTGTTGCAACTATGTATATACTGCTGTGCACCTCAATAAACCGAATGGTAATTAGTCTTTTGATTTTTCCGTGAGGTTTGCCTTATGCAAAGAAAGACAGCATAGACGTTTTTTCCTCCCTATAAGTGGGGGGGACCGAGCGAGGTGAATTTAAATCTGGGTGGGACGACTCCCACCCTCTATCTGCGCCCGTGATTATGCGCCATGTTGTTGTAACTTTTTTTGAGAGACCCGCCGCCTACTTCAGCGCAGAATAGTGATGTTTGTGGCTTGTTGATGACGTGTAAGTCGGATGAATGCGACCTGGCGGTTCAGACTGAAGTCGCATATGAAAAGAGCGGATAGGAATCGGAATTAGGACCACATATCCAAACGGCCTGGGTCGGATTTGAAAAAATCGGATCTGTGTCGTTTATATTGTCAATAAAAGATCGGATACAGGTCACATATGGGCGAAAAGATCGGATTTGAGTCACTTCAGCCTGCAGTGTGAACGTAGCCTAAGATTACCTGCTATGTCCGGCACCCTGGCTCCCGGTATACACCTGACTAAAGCTGCTGGTGCCCCTAAAGGCTGAGCTAATTTCACGTGCCGTATGATAGAGTCCCCTATAACCAGAGCTCTTTCAGGTTTCTCAGTGGGTGCATCACTAAGGAGAGCAAACCTGTTCGACACGTGACGCGGAGAGGAGTGGTGCTCCCGTGGGCGAGCCTCAGCGGTAGCTTTGGCTCTACGCTTATGCTGCCGAGCCGTCACCCATTCGCCCCGCTGTAAGGGCTCTAATGCCGGAGTTGGGGGATTACTAACTCCACCTAGGGCATCCAGACTTTCCCCTACAGAAACTACACTGTTCTCACGCTCACTAACCTGCTCTAAAGCCTGGACACACGCTTCTAGCACTGTAATCTTCTCCGTCAGAGAGCTAACTAATCTGCACTTATCACAAATAAAGCTAATAAAGCTATCGCTAGTGACGGAGGAAGAATGACTAAACATCCTGCACTCAGCACACTGAACAGGCTGAAGGTGTGCCATGATGAAAAGATTCACATACCTTAAATGAAGATCTGTTGATATTAAAGCAGATCCGATGTGGATGGCCTCCGCTTGTGGTCTTTACACAGGAGGAGAGAAAAAGAAAGCTCCTTTGTACATTGAGATTTTGGAGCAACATGTGTTACTTTCAAGACGACATCTTTTCTAGGGATATTTCAACAATACAATGCAAAAGCACATTCTGCACACATTACAAAAGGCAGAGCTGTGGAAGAAGAGGGTGCCTGTCCCCTCTGTCCCCAATAGAGAGAGAGTGGAGAAATTTGAAATGAAAAAATGACATTGATGACCCTGTACTGTTGCATAACTTAAGACCTGTTTGCAGGAAGATATGGGACAAAATAAGACCTGAAACAATTCAACGCTTGCTTTTTTTTTCTTCAGTCCCTAATCATCTTTTAAGTGTTGTGAGAAGGAACGGCAACATTATAAAGTGGTAAATATTTTATCATCCCAACTTTTTTTGAAATCTGTTGTAATAACCAGAATGGTAATGTGTTTATTTTGAAAACAAACTTCTTTTGGCTGCTCCCGATTAGGGGTCACCACAGTGGATCTTTCGTCTCCATTGCTCCCTGTCTTCCGCATCCTTCTCTACCACACCTGCCACTTTCATATCCTCTCTCGCCACATCCATGTATCTCCTCTTTGGCCTTCCTCGTTTTCGTGTGCCTGGCAGCTCCATCCTCAACATTCTCCTTCCCACATGCTCTGCATCTCTTCTCAGGATGTGCCCATACCATCTCAGTCTCATCTCTCTTAGCTTAATTCCCAAGCTCTCTACATGTGCTGTCCCTCTGATGTGCTCGTTCCTTATCCTGTCCAACCTTGTCACTCCCATCGCAAACCTTAACATCCTCAACTCCGCCACCTCCAACTTTGTCTCCTGTCTCTTCGTTAAAGGTACGGTCTCCAATCCGTACATCACAGCTGGTCTCACTACTGTCTTATACATCTTACCTTTCAATTTTGCTGGGACTATCACAAATGACTCCCGAAATCCTTCTCCTACTGCTCCACCCTGCCTGCACTCTCTTTCTCACCTCACTATCGCAGCCCCCATTTTCCTGCACAGTTGACCCCAGGTACTTGAATTCACCAACTTTCTTTACGTCTACTCCTTGCATCTTCACTACACTCTCATCCCCATTCTCATTGATGCACATGTATTCTGTTTTGCTTCTGCTCACCTTCATTCCTCTTCATTCCAATGCATACCTCCATCTCTCTAAACCCAACTCAATCTCCTTTCTACTTTCACCACATATCACAATATCATCCACAAACATCATGTTCCATGGTGACTCTTGCCTCACTTCGTCCGTCAAGCTATCCATCACTATGGCAAACAAAAAAGGACTCAAAGCAGATCCTTGATGGAGTCCCACCTTCACCTTGAACCATTCAGTTGTTCCAACTGCACACCTCACTGCTGTTTCACTGTTCTCATACATGTCTTGCACCACTCTAATATACTTCTCATTCACTCCACTCTTTCTCATACAATACCATAACTCATCTCTCGACACTCTATCGTATGCCTTCTCCAGGTCTACAAACACAATGTAGCTTTCTCTGGCCTTCTCTGTACTTCTCCATTAATGTTCTTAAAGCAAAAATTGCATCCGACGTGCTCTTCCTTGGCATAAACCCATACTGCTGTTCACAGATTGCTACCTCTCTTCTCAATCTCGCCTCCAATACCCTTTCCCATAGCTTCATAGTGTGGCTCATCAATTTTATCCCTCTGTAATTACTGTAGCTCTGTACATCTCCCTTATTCTTGTATATTGGGACTAGTGCACTCTTTCTCCATTCATTTGGCATTTTCTCATTCTCTAGGATCTTATTAAACAATCTCATTAGGAACTCCACAGCCGTCTCACCCAAACATCTCCAAGCCTCAATTGGGATACCATCTGATCTGACTGCTTTCCCAGTCTTCATTCTTTTCATGGCTGCCCTCACCTCATCCTTACTAACCAACTCTGCTTCCTGATTTGCTGTCTCCAATGAATCTGACCTTTTCTCTCTTGGATTCTCCTCATTTAATAAATCCTCAAAGTACTCTTTCCACCTTCTTAATACACTCTCTTTGTTTGTCAGCACATTTCCATTTGTACATCTTTCATCACTCTTACCAGCTGTACATCCCTCGCTTCCCTGTTTCTCTGCCTAGCTAGTCTGTACAGGTCTTTCCTCCTTTGGTCTCCAGTCTTTTGTATAACTCCTGGTATGCGTCTGCTTTCGCCTTCGCTACAGCTCTTTTTGCCTTCTGTCTCGTCTCTCTGCTCATCCCAATTCTTCTTTGCTAGCCTCTTCTCTTATAATTTCCTGCACTTCTTTGTTCCACCACCATGTCTTCTTGTCTTCCTTCCTCCTTCCCGATGACCACCCTAGCACCTTCCTTGCTGCCTCTCTTACTAGTACAGCAGTAGTATTCCAATCTTCCGGCAGACTTCCATGACCACTCAATGCTCGTCTCATTTCTTCCCTAAACTCCTTCTGATGTTCAACCTCTTTTAGTTTCCACCACTTAATCTCACGCTTCCTCTCTTTCACTTTCAAGCTCATCCTGCACACGACCACTTGATGTTGTCTAGCTACACTCTCCCCTGCCATCACTTTACAGTCTCCAATCTCCTTCAGGTTACCCCTTCTGCAGAGTATGTAGTCCATCCGTGTAGCTCTTCCTCCACTCTTAAACGTCACCCTGTGCTGCTCTTTCTTCTCGAAGTATGTATCGACTATTGCCAAATTCATCCTCTTTGAAAAATCAACCACCATTTGCCCTTCCACGTTTCTCTCTCTTACACCATATCTGCCCATCACGTCCTCATCTCCTTTGTTTCCCTTGCCAACATGTCCATTGAAATCTGCTCCTATCAGCACGCACTCCTCCCTCGGTATACTTTCTACCACTTCATCTTTTCCCAGAAAGACTCTTTCTCTTCATTCTCACATCCAACCTGTGGGGCATATGCACACACAACATTGATTATCACTCCTTGAATTTCCAACTTCATGCCTATCACTCTGACACCCTCTTCACATCAATCACACTGTTGACCAACTCTCCCCTCAAAACAATACCAACACCATTTCTCTTTCCATCGACTCCATAATAAAACAACTTGCATCCATCTCCAATGTTCTTGGCCTTGCTTCCTTTCCACCTCATCTCCTGCACACACACAATGTCCAACTTCCTTCTTTCCATCATACCTGCTTACTCACTCACTCTGCCAGTCAATGTTCCCACATTCAGTGTTCCTACCCTCAATTCTAAGCTCCTTCCCTTCCATCTTTCACGCTCTCTCCTAACACGCCTCCCCCCTCTCTTTCTCCTTCTCCGTTTTGGCACAACAGTAGCACACTTTCCACCAGCACCCTGTTGACCAACAGTACCAGAGGTGGTCATTGTTAACCTGGGCCCCGACCGATCCGGTATGGTATTTCTCTTTTCATTCCGCATGTTAGATTTGGCACAGTTTTACGCCGGATGCCCTTCCTGACGCAACCCTCTCCAATTTATCCAGGCTTGGGACCGGCACCAAGAGTACGCTTATGCACCCCCAGTGGCTGGATTGAAAACAAACAAAAACATTCATGAGATAAAACATCAAATAATGTGGTGTTGTATTGTTTTGAGTGCAGTACAATTAAAACAATGATTATTTACAAATCATTGTTTTCTGTTTTAATTTCAGTTTCAGCATACCATCCCACCTTCTTCTGATTTGGGGTTGAAACTAAAAGATTAAAAATATGATGTGCAATTATTTAATAAACAAAACATTAATTGTTTGAAAATTGCTGTCATGTAAGAAGGAAAAAAAAACACTTTGGACTGTGCTGTCAGATAAAAACATGCAACTTCAGGGTGGGAACATTAGCTACCCTGCTGTTCATTATTTTTCTGTCAGAACATTTTTGTCTTGTTTTGCTATTCTTTCTTTGTGACATGCAGAAGAATTCATGATAACATACCACTACATGAAAAGAGGCATATTGTGAAAAATGTGGTCATAATTAACTTTTATTTAACTTCACACTTAATAGATGCATGTATAAAAAGATGGAATCAGGTCACATGGAACCTTTAAAAAAAAGGCACATACCTCACTTCTACAAATGTTTCCGGTGATCTGAAAAATTTCATGGAGATTCCCAGCTGACTTTCTGCATACTGTTTCTCCTTAATAGCTATCTTACTGTGGGTGCCTTTTATATGTTAACGATTGGCTAATGGCTTGGATGGTGATGGAAATTTGCTTTGTTCTCAGAGTACAGGAGGGAAACAGCCCCATTTTTCTTTATTTTAGGGTGCAGCTACATTGCTATATAGCAGACAGGCTCAAATAAAAGCCTACTCTCACAAAAAAGGGGGGAAAAAAGCAAAAAAATAATTGTTTAAATTTTGTGTGCTGAGATTAAAGTCCCTCTCAAACCCATTTCTTAGTGTTAGTCTTATGAAAATGACATCACCTCCAGAAATTATACCTTATAAAACTAGACATGTTAAATAGGTTTACTGTCTAAATTGTATTTTCGTACAAGACTGGGACCATGTTCTATTTAGCTGGTAAAGTTTGGCTCTTTAAGTCTGCCATTACATGAATGCGTTCCTTAGGGTGCATCAGTTGCCCCCTAAAAATGAAAAGTTCCTCTGATCATGATGCATTTTTGTTTTTATGTTCCTTTTGGTAAGAAAACACACTGGATGAAATATTTTGACAAAATTCAAAAGTTTAATGGTGGCACCAGGAGCTCAAAGTTATGGAAAAAGCTGCTATTTTATGACTTTTATGACAAAATTTCGATCGCTTTTCATGAAACATTATGGCACCTTATAGAGTATACCAAATATCTTAGATACACATTTTTAGTACATATTCTAAATATATTATCAAGCACAGTTTGAGTTTTAGCTGTTCATTGAATCATTGTTCAACTACTTTTAAACAATACAAATGTATTATGAATAACATTAATGCTTCTCAATACCTTGCAAAGGTTCTTAACATGATCACAAGAAATCAATAAACGGAGTCCAACATTGTGATTCAAACCTTATGCAAAAACATAAAATAAGCTTTTTTTTGGCAAAAAATGAACCTCATGGTGCCACCATTAGACTTTTGAATATGGTCAAAAAATTTTACAGGATGTCTTTATTGGTGAAAAGGAACACCCAAACAAAAATGCGTCAGATTTTATGAAAGTAAGGGCAACTGATGCACCCTAGCGTTCCTGGTAAGTTATTGTAAATTCAAAGGAAGTGATGTCATATGCACAACTCTTGAAAGTCCGCAGCATTTCTGGCTTTGTCTGCTTTGCAAACTGTAGCATTTTTTTTAATTCCACAGCAAAACTAAAACCAAAGCATGCCTCCTAAGAGGTGTGTTGTTCAAGGCTGTTCAAGTATAGCTGATAAAGTGGAATTTCGATCGATTATAGCCCAAAGTCAGCAGGACACTTACGGAATGAATGGGTTCGATTTGTATGGACAAAGGGAGGTAATGTCAAGCCGACAGGACAGTTTGGTGTCTGCTCCATACATTTTGAAAAAGATAAATAGAAGGATTTGAGCGATGTCTGGCACATGGAGCATTTCTTACGATCTGGAAACAGAAGTCAGAAGTGCCATTCCAAAGAGTTCACCATACAGCAAGTGTCAAGCTTGTGTTTAGCCTGGTGCTTGAATTTATTAGTTGTCCTTAGTTTTTTGTCCTTTTCACTGATAGCAGTTCTGAAGTTTTATACAAATTTAAATAATGGCAGTAATTAGGTACTTTCACTTATAGTGCTGGAGCCTGCAGGAGTGGGTGGCATGGTGTGCGATATGCGTTGTGTGCAGCGAGCGTGCAACAGCCAGGAATTTGTTAGGGTTCGCCTCCAAAATTAAGTTGCTCATAAAACTACAACCTTTTCTGGTTCTAACAGTACCAATCAGGACCATGTAGACCCTTTCTATTTTGTGCTACAACATTAGAGTTTGTGTGGGTGGGTGGGTGGGGGGGTCAGCACACAATTACCATTTATTTATTTTTTACTAAAATCACCATATCTCTGCAACCATAAAAGATTTTTTTCAAAATTCCAAAACCTATGATGTTCCTGTCACACCTGCGTGTTGTGGCATGTGCATCAGCCGGACTCTCAGGTGTGCTCTGTACCATACATGCGCCAAGTGGACTTTCTCACACACACACACACCATTAACTATGCACACCTGCACTGCAAAAAAATTTATTTCTTAGAAATTGAAGTTAGAATATCTTGAATATAGTTGAAATGATCTAGCGTTTCCTATTAGAAGACAAGACATCAACTCAGATTATTAAAACTAGTTCTAGACTGTAACCAATTTATTCCAAGATGTCTTGTCAAGTAAAATTATCTGTCCATGCAGCAAGATAATTTCAGTAGTATGAGAATTTTCTCCTCAAAGTCAATTTAACATTTTTTGCAGTGTACACAAGATGAAGGTGCAATCAGTGCACCTATATAAAGACTCTGAAAACACATGCTCTGCGAAGTATTGCGCTATGTTACATACACAGTACTGAGCCTTATCTCCTGTTTTCTTGAATTTTTTTTTTTGTGCTTCCGTCTTTGCCTGTGCTAATCTGTTTGTGCCTCACCCGACCTTTTGCTTGTTTACTACTTTTGATCTCTGCTCACTGATTTGGATTGTTTGCTTGTTGTCACGTTTATAAATAAAACCATCTTCTGCAAATACATCCATCTCCAACCCTTCCCTGACACTAATGGTGTCCCTTTACAGAGAGTTGATTTTAAGGTGAATTGAACCAGTTTGAAATTTTAAGTCTCTACAAGGAATCAGTGCAAAAGAAAAGGCCATTGTAGGATTAATTTATAATTTATCACTCTGTGATAAACTTCCCTGTGTATTTCTGAATCTTGCCATTGCCTTTTTGTCCACTGAAACATGTGCGACGTTATACTGCATCTAAAAACATGATTTCAATATCAAGTGAATGAACACGCCATCCCATCTCTCTCAACTAACTCATCGGGGGTTTTTTTCTGTAGGCTCTGAAAGAGATTCTCTCACAATATGAGTGAAATGCAAGATCATCATAGGTTTTGGAATTTTGAAAAAATCTTATGGTTGCAGAGATACAGTGATTTTAGTAAAAATAAATAACGGTAATTGTGCGCTGACACTCCCCTCCCCCCCAAAAAAAAACAAACACATACACACAACACTCTATAGTACTTAACGTTGTAGCACAAAATAGAAAGGGTTTACATGGTCCTAATTGGTACTGTTAGAACTAGAAAAGGTTTTAGTTTTATGAGCAAGTTAATTTTGCAGGTGAACCCAAACAAATTCCTGGCTGCTGCACATTTGCTGCATATGATGCATATGGCACAACGCGCCACCCACTCCTGCCGGCTCCAGCACTGAAAATGAAAGTGCCTAATTACTGCTATTATTTAGCCTCGTGTCTATCAAGTGAGGTTACAAAGATGACAATTACAAAGAGACACTGCTTGATCATTAGAGTGCATCAGTTGCCCCCTAAAAATGAAAAGTTCCTCTGATCATGATGCATTTTTGATTTTCTGTTCCTTTTGGTAAGAAAACACACTGGGTGAAATATTTTGACAAAATTCATAAGTTTAATGGTGGCACCAGGAGCTCAAAGTTATGGAAAAAGCTGCTATTTTATGACTTTTATGACAAAATTTCGATCACTTTTCATGAAACATTATGGCACCTTATAGAGTATACCAAATATCTTAGATACACATTTTTAGTCCATATTCTAAATATATTATCAAGCACAGTTTGAGTTTTAGCTGTTCATTGAATCATTGTTCAACTACTTTTAAACAATACAAATGTATTATGAATCACATTAATGCATCTCAATCCCTTGCAAAGGTTCTTAACATGATCTCTGGGTCACAAGAAATCAATAAACGGAGTCCAACATTGTGATTCAAACCTTACGCGAAAACATAAAATAAGCGTTTTTTGGCAAAAAATGAACCTCATGGTGCCACCATTAGACTTTTGAATATGGTCAAAACATTTTACAGGATGTCTTTATTGGTGAAAAGGAACACCCAAACAAAAATGCATCAGATTTTATGAAAGTGAGGGCAACTGATGCACCCTATTGATCATAACTGTGAAAATTGAACACCAAATCAGAAAAAAAAATTAATAAGCAAACTATGATTTATACAATGTATTCACTTCCTGGGTTCCAGAAAACCATTGGAGCAGTTGTTGCTCTTCTTCACAAGCAGCTTGGCTTGCATATTCGTCCACCTCTTTCTCTGGTGACTGTACGCTCTAAATCATGCTCAGACAACCAACCAAAGATTGAGGACGGATTTGAAGAGTTTTCTCATCTTTTCCAAAAGAATCAGTATCAAGAACGCACGCCATTGCAGAGAATAGTATAGAGTCTGTGTGGACACAAATTAAAGCAGTGGCATGTATGATGTCACACATGCAGCACTGCTGACCTGTAAATCACTGCAATCTAATAATGGCGGACAAGCTTTTAGTGATTTTTAGAACAGAATTCAGACGCAAAAAATTTTTTTGAAACTATTTATTTATTGGTGAACTTTACAAACTTTTTGAGCCAGGATTTTATAATGTCATTTTCGTTAGACTAGCACTTTAAAGAATCTTACATCTTATTTTCATGGAACAGCTCAATATTTTAACCAGTATTATATTGGAACCAGTACTGGAGGATCATATTGGAACCAATTCTTGAACCAGTATCGTATTGGATACTGGATGTGACATGGTCACATCCACGTCGCTCAAGAGTGGCACGGTGGTGTAAGTGGTTAGCATGGTCGCTTCACAGCAAGAAGGTTCTGGGTTCGAGCCCAGCGGCCAGCGGGGGCCTTTCTGTGTGGAGTTTGCATGTTCTCCTTGTGTCTGTGTGGGTTTCCTCTGGGTGCTCCGGTTTCCCCCACAGTCCAAAGGCATGCGGTTAAGTTAACGTAGGACGTCCTTGGGCTGAGGTGCCCTTGAGCGAGGCACCTAACTCCCAAATGCTCCCCGGGCGCTGTTAGCATGGCTGCCCACTGCTCTGGGTATGTGTGTGTGCTCATTGCTCGTGTGTGTGTGCCTGCGCATGTGTGTGTGTGTGTGTTCACTGTTTCAGATGGGTTAAATGCAGAAAGGAATTTCACAAGTGTGTGATGAATAAAGTTGTGCTTTTATTACACTCTAAAATGGCTTCAATGTCAATTTTAAGTAATTACTCGATATTTGATATTACTGAATCAGCTATAGTGTGACTCGATATTTGACAATTTAATTTCTTTCAAATTCTTTTTCTTCAGATTCTTCCATCTTATTTTTCTGGGAAATTCCAACATTTTAAACTTGAACAATTAACATATTAGAAGACTTGGATACTGTAATTTTAGCAAGTGAAAACATCTTGAATATAATCAAATTTATCTAGTGTTTTATATTTTCCATTTAGTAGATTACCATAAGCCAAATGACTGACATACAGACATACATACATTTTAAAAACTTATTTCTTGACAGAAGCAAAATAATCTGCCAATAAAGTAAGAAAATACACTGCCCTGCCCCCCCCCAAAAAAAGTTGCGGACTCTAATATTTGGTTGGACCACATTTAGCTTTGATTACAGCATGCATTCGCTATGGCATTCTTTCAATAAATTTATGCAATGTCACAACATTTATTTCAGTCCAGAGTTTAATTAATTTTTCACTGAGATCTTGTGGGCGGCACGGTGGTGTAGTGGTTAGCGCTGTCGCCTCACAGCAAGAAGGTCCGGGTTCGAGCCCCGTGGCCGGCGAGGGCCTTTCTGTGCGGAGTTTGCATGTTCTCCCCGTGTCCGCGTGGGTTTCCTCCGGGTGCTCCGGTTTCCCCCACAGTCCAAAGACATGCAGGTTAGGTTAACTGGTGACTCTAAATTGACCGTAGGTGTGAATGTGAGTGTGAATGGTTATCTGTGTCTATGTGTAAGCCCTGTGATGACCTGGCGACTTGTCCAGGGTGTACCCCGCCTTTCGCCCGTAGTCAGCTGGGATAGGCTCCAGCTCGCCTGCGACCCTGTAGAACAGGATAAAGCGGCTACAGATAATGAGATGAGATGAGATGAGTTCTTGTGTTGAGGACAGGTGAGTTGAACCACTGTATAAGGTCTTCTCCAGCATCCCAAAGATTCTCAGTAGAGTTAAGGTTGGGACTCTGTGGTGGTTAATTCATGTGTGAAAATGATTCCTCATGCTTCCTGAACCACTCTTTCAAAGTCTGAAATTTTATGCCCTAATTTTGTACCCTAATTTTATGCCCGTGTCATCAGAGAAGAAAAAAAATCCATCGATGTGATAACCTGCTGATTCAGTATATTCAGGTCGTCAGCTGACTTAATTTTATTGCCCTATAACATTGCTGAGCCTCAATCTGACCAACTGAAGCAACCCCAGATCATAACACTGCCTCCAGAGGCTTGTATAGTGGCCACTATGCATAACGGGTTCATCGCTTCATGTGCTTTCCTTCTTACCCTGAAACATCCATCACTCGGGTATAGGATCAATCTGGACTCATCAGACCACATGACCTTTTTCCGCTGCTCCAGGGTCCAATCTTTATGCTCCCTTGCAAATTAAAGCCTTTTCTCCTGATTAGCCTAAATAACAAGTGGTTTTCTTATGGACACATATCTGTTTAGCCCCAATCCTGTGAGTTCTCATCACACTGTGTGAGTGTGGAAATGCTCTTCATTTCACTATTAAACATAGCTGTGAGTTCTACTGTCAATTTTTTTTTTTTTAACAATTCGGCTTCTCCAAGTGTTTAAGTGATCTCTGATCATGGTCAGTCAGGATCTTTTTCCAACCACATTTTTTCCACAAAGTTGACAGTTCATCCAGGCTTTAATAATGCATTGGACAGTTTTTAACCCAATTCCAGTCCTTTCAGCAATCTCCTTAGTTGTTTTCTTTGCTTGATGCAGGCCAATAAATTGCCCCTTCTGAAACATAATGTATTTTCCATGAGCATGGGATATACAGTATCTGACATGTTCGGTCCTACTATTTACCATCCGGTGCCGTCCAGATACCGTCCGGACCCTTCTGGATACTGTCCAGATATTGACAATTTTTCCAACAGTATACAGAGTTAAAGGGTACATATTGAGAATTAATGATGTATACCAAACAAGGATTTTACCTACTATAATTTAAATTGCACAGGGGCATAAACACAGTTTCACAAGCTGAGCTCCATGGAGCATGAGTTTTGGTGTATGGGATGCTGCTACAGTCAGCAGACATTGTCATCAAGTGCTACTATGCAACACTAAATGTACATGTACATGTAAATGTACAGTCTACAAGAACAGAGTCCTCCGGAAATCATCATAGGAACCACCCATCATGTTAGGCACAATCTACCTACACTAGGATGGCAGTTATGAGAGCTACCATGGGTTTTTCTCTCACCTGCAGTGTAAGTTCAGCAGCATCACTCTAGCAGGTATGGAATTCAGCATCGGAGATCTGCTGGTTGGCTCAGATGAGGAGACAGCCCGGACTAAAGCCATAAGACAGTGCTTCCCAGATTCTTCTCTGCTCCTTTGTACACATCATCTAGAAGATAACACCAGATGTCGACTGCAGGACAAAGTTGGTGTGCACAAGAAGACCCAGAAGCTGATCCTGCAGGACCTCTTTGGGCAAGATAGCCTCACAAGTGCCAACGACACATTCCAGTTTGATGAAGTGGCTCACACTCTTCAGCTGAAGTATGAAGGAAGTGTTCCCCTCTTCACTCCTTACCTATGCCAGAAGCTCCTGCCTGCCATCAGAGAACATGTGGTTGCATCACGGAGGACTCATGACAACATACCCATCAACTGGACCAACAACAACTGCGAGGCAATCAACCATTTGCTGAAGCTGGAGACCAACTGGAAGCCTGAGAAAGTTCCAGATCTCATCAAGAAGGTCCACCGCATCATGCTACTACAGTATGCTGACATCTACCGAGCACTTCATGATCAAGACAATTTCTAACTTGCCCCACATGTGCAACATCTGCATGTTGCACACGTCACCTGGACTGCTAAGACTGAGGAAGGGAAGAACAAACTCTTCAAAGACTTCATGGCCTACAGGAGCAAAAAAAGATCAGCTAAGATGACCTCCACTGATGGCAAACTGACCATTAAATCCACACTGCATCTATCCAAAAAGCCATGCCAGCAGTCCCGCCCCAGGGCAGCAAAGATTGAGTAAACAGCACAAATTGCCCACATACAATGTAATTAAAATGTATTTGTAAACTATCCATTCCATATATTGCATTATATTGTACTTCTATAATATGTTAACATTAAACATATATATTCCAGAATTCTTTAGTTTTGGTCTTTGATATTGATGATATGGTAATAACAGTCTGGACGGTGTGCCTACTACATCAGAACAGTGTTAACACTGTCTGGACGGTGATGGAAAGTTCTGGACGGTATCCGGATGGTATCTGGACGGCTCCAGACAGTATCCGGGTGGCTCCGGACGGCAATTAGTACGACCGGAGATGTTTGTTTAAGAAATGAGAAGCTACTTGCTACATCAGTTTGGGTTAAAAGAATTGCTGCCAGCTGAAACACATTAATCACTGCAGTAATTATCCAATCAAAGGCTTTTATGTATTTGCTTCTTGAAATCCAAATGGCTACTTTTTTTTTTTTGGCCGGGCAGTGTAGAAAGCATAAAATGAGTAAAAATGTCTCAAAATATGATTAATTATCTTAATCTTAAACATTTGGTTTGTCATAGTCTTATGATTGGAAATAATAGATACATAGATTTGACTACATTCAATATATTTTCACAACATTTTGATTTGAATCAATATGGAAGATTTGGAGATTGGATGTCACATTACACCATAAAATGGCTTCCATTTCTATTCTTAAAGGGAAAAAAATTATCTATTTGACCGCATAATTGAATCCATTACAACATGATTAGATTTAGTAGCCTTGATGTGACCATATTTGTTCCAAACATTGTGTATACCATTAATTGACAGATGATGATGATGTAGAGAAGTACTCTTAAAAGTATCAGGCTAGATCACCATGCTGTCCTTTTATGAAAACAATCAAATTCTAAACATTTTCCAATAAACTTGATTGTCATCTTGATTTGTTTCAATTTGCTGTTGCATTTTAAAACTGGGGTGGCACGGTGGTGTAGTGGTTAGCATTGTCACCTCATAGCAAGAAGGTTTTGGGTTCGAGCCCAGTGGCTGATGGGGGCCTTTCTGTGGAGTTTGCATGTTCTCCCCGTGTCTGCGTGGGTTTCCTCTGGGTGCTCTTGTTCCCCCCCCCCAGTCCAAAGACATGCAGGTTAGGCTAATTGGTGGCTCTAAATTGACCATAGGTGTGAATGTGAATGGTTGGTTGTTTTTGTCTATGTGTCAGCCCTGTGATGACCTGGCGACTTGTCCAGGGTGTACCCCGCCTCTCGCCCATAGTCAGCTGGGATAGGCTCCAGCTTGCCTGTGACCCTGTACAGGATAAGCGGTTACGGATAATGGATGGTTTTAAAACTGATGCATTGATCCACATCTGATTTTGTTTTGACCTGACACCAGGCAAAAATTTTTATTTCATCCCTTTTTTGCTTGGTTGAGAGACATCAGTTGCTAGTGGATGTGTAAATATATCTACAGTAAAACTAAGGCCTGGTTCAGTCAGGTTTAACACAGATTGTAATAAGAGTGGCCTGAAGTACTTGAGTGATACACTTTCACACCTTATTATAATATGTTTGTATCCAGTGCCAGCACTTAAAGCACCTGATTATCATATGGATGTCCTGATTCATACTGGTCGAACTTTAAGAGTTCTACAAATACCAGCACTTTGCACCTCATTACAATATTCATGGTCATCTGAACACATTAGCTGAATGTGTGTCTGGCTTCAAATGGATAAATCAAGGAGAATAAACAAAACAGTGTGTATTTTTCAGTGAAAGCTTAAAATAAATAAAATGTAAAAAAGTTGAATTCCGGTCACAATATCCAATATTAAAATTGAGTTGGGAAAGTAGGGGAAAAAAAGCAGAAGTCAGTAAGTGTGATCTATTATAGAGTTTTTTTTCTTTCTCTCTTTCTTTCTATAAATTGAATTATTTAATGTACATTTGAATTTCCAACTGACTGGATGCAGCTGATTTGAGCTGATTTGAAAATTAAAATATAAAAAGGGTAATTTTTTATTTTAAATTTCCTCTTTTTCAATGTTAAATTTGAACTATTTTATAAATAAAATGATACATTTATAAATATTAAATAGATATACAATATATTTGCTATACTTTTGAAAACATCCTATAAATCAATGTTTTAATTAATTTAAAAAAAAAAACGCACAACACTCCTTTATTGCTGGCAGTTTGTCTTTTCCAGTTATGTCATGACATATTGTGTATCACAGAAATGCCTTTGAGAACTGAGATATGATATTTATCATATTGCTCACCCCTGGCATGGAACAAGCTTCACACCATATCCTGAATATAGGCAAATTCAATTAATCTTTCTGTTTATTAGATCTTTTTATATATTTGTCCTGATTTCAAGCTTGAAATTGTGGGATTATTCTCTTGGCAGATAATTTTGTTTGTTTCAAGTGTTAATTTCTCGAAAGAAACAAAATTGTCTGCCTGTAGAATAGAGACTGAAACTTCAACAAAACTGTGTGCAAATAGCTATCAGCTACAAGCCTGAACCAAGTCCATGTGTGATTCCTTAAACAGTTCTCTTTAGCATGTAAAATGAGAAGGATGCACAAATATTACTGGCTGCGGTTTTCTTATGTCATGCCCCCAAAATACAAGAGCAGCATTCCTATTGGTTGCTCTCTGCACATATACACCACACATATTGACACGATACATCAGACAGGATACTTTTCTCTGGAAGAATGGCAGGACTTTTACCTGTTGATAGCAAAAAAATGAAAAGACCTCAGCAGCTTTGTGAAGTCGTTTCACACGCACAGTTTTATCGACACAAAAAATTTTTCCGAAATGGAGTTTGGATCGAAGCGGCCACAAATATCAACCAGGCAGCTCTTCAGAGTGCTTCAAAGACCTCATATCTGGAAGGTTGGAATGTGAAACATGACAAAGACCCCAATCATTTAATATTTACAGAGATAAGCATGGACTGGGAGGATGACACTGACCTGAGTAAGTTCTTTATTATTTGCGATCCAAAAATGTAAAGCAAAGATGATGGGTTTTGGTAATTTATAAGACTTTTTGATAATAATATTAAATCAAGAACATTTCTTTGGATGTAGATTGCTCATGTAGAAGGAATTTGAATTTTTCTACACTGGTGAACAGACAAGACAATAAGATAGGAAGTCCAGTCAGCAACCAGGACCTTCTGGAACAACTGATCTCTGCTCAGAATAGTGTCTCTCATCAGCTCGCCATGCTCTCTTCACAAATCTCTGAGATGAGTGAGCAGATGTCGGAGCAGACTTTGCTCATTAAGGACCTTATCTGTAAGTTGGATAAGAAACCGCAGCACAAAGAGAGCAAAGAACCTGCACCAAAGAGGATGAAAAGAGCACATAGTGTTGCCATTGCTGTAAGTTCTGGAGCCAAATGCCTATCCTCTTACGAATCAATAACCAGTTGACGTTTAAATGTTGCTCACCACATTTCATCTTGAAATAATCATTTTAAACAGGAAGCTGCAAGACGCATACACAACTCAGCAAATAACCTTCAGAAGTATGATCCACGAACCGGGTAAGTTCACTATTTACTTGAGTAATGTGATGTAATGTAATGTCATGTTATTTGAACTTTAGCATGATCTGTTTTGACATGACATAATAAAACACAACCTTCCCATGTTTCCACAGAATCAGCTCTCCACATAATCAGGCAGTCACAACACATCTCCTCAAAGAGATCACTAAGTGTTTTACAGATGTCGATCCTGAGATTATAAAAGGTAACTGGTAATAAAAGGCTGACAAAAGCATCTTTAGTATGATTTTCATCCATAGTTGAATTCTGTGTCATCATCATTAATACAAATTTAATTTTTACCTTAGGGCGGCACGGTGGTGTAGTGGTTAGCACTGTTGCCTCACAGTAAGAAGGTCCTGGGTTTGAGCCCAGTGGCCGGCGAGGGCCTTTCTGTGTGGAGTTTGCATGTTCTCCCCGTGTCCGCATGGGTTTCCTCCGGGTGCTCCGGTTTCCCCCACAGTCCAAAGACATGCAGGTTAGGTTAACTGGTGACTCTAAATTGACCGTAGGTGTGAATGTGAGTGTGAATGGTTGTCTGTGTTTATGTGTCAGCCCTGTGATGACCTGGCGACTTGTCCAGGGTGTACCCCGCCTTTCACCTGTAGTCAGCTGGGATAGGCTCCAGCTTGCCTGCGACCCTGTAGAACAGATAAAGTGGCTAGAGATAACGAGATGAGATGAATTTTTACCTCAGTCAACTTTGTTGAAGGAGGTTATGTTTTTGCCGCTGTTTGTCTGTTCCCAATGCAACTCAAAAAGTAGAGAACCAATTTTGATGAAATCTTGAGGAAAGGTGAGCCATGGGCCAAAGAACAATTGATTAGATTTTGATGCAAATCCGGATATGTATGCAGATCCAGGGTTTTTTTTCTTTTTTGTCTGTTCCCAATGTAACTCAAAAAGTAGTGAACAGATTTGGATGAAATTTGGTGTACAGCTTTAGCATTATCCTAGGTTCAAGTGATTACATTTTGATGTTGATATGTGGCTTGGTGGAGGTATGAACTCTACCAAGTGCCCTTCCGGTTTGTTTGTCTGTTACCAATGTAACTCAAAAAAATAGTGAACAGATTTTGATGACGGGTGGCACGGTGGTGTAGTGGTTAGCGCTGTCGCCTCACAGCAAGAAGGTCCTGGGTTCGAGCCCCGGGGCCGGCGAGGGCCTTTCTGTGCGGAGTTTGCATGTTGTCCGCGTGGGTTTCCTCCGGGTGCTCCGGTTTCCCCCACAGTCCAAAGACATGCAGGTTAGATTAACTGGTGACTCTAAATTGACCGTAGGTGTGAATGTGAATGGTTGTCTGTGTCTATGTGTCAGCCCTGTGATGACCTGGCGACTTATCCAGGGTGTACCCCGCCTTTCACCCATAGTCAGCTGGGATAGGCTCCAGCTTGCCTGCGACCCTGTAGAAGGATAAAGCGGCTAGAGATAATGAGATGAGATGAGATTTTGATGAAATTTGGTGTACTATTCTAGGTTCAAGTGATTAGATTTTGATGTTAACATGTCTTGGCAGAGGTATGCACTCAGTGGGGTGCCCTTCAAGTTTCAGTGTTGTATTTAATAATAATGATTTTGAAATTTGCAGGTTACGTTTTAAAGATTTAAAAATTAAGTATCTGGTATTCACAGGAGACAAATTTCAGAATCAAACAAATAGTGTTTATTCAAATAGCTAGCTTTTTGTAGCAATAAACACTCAATGCTTGATATATGCCTCGTGTAACCATTCAGGTAACATTTTAGCTGGCTAGCTAGGCAAAATTAGTGAAAAGGGTAGCTAAAAATGTAGCTGTTTTATATGAATATAACTATTTCAGTAGAACATAAAAAAATAGATTAAATATATTCTGTTTTAACTCCACTTTCTTCCACTCCATGTCTCTTTACTTCCCCTTTGGCCTAATTTGCATAAAATCTGTGATGAATGTTTTCACATTTGAATTTGAGATTTGTATTTAGCGTTCTGAGTTCTCCAAAATCTTAAAAGATTTAACCAGTACTTCATTGTACGTTGTTTCTAAATGCTAAATGTAACCACTACCACCAAGTTAAAACAATAAAAAAGTAAAAAAAAAAAAAAGGTCCATCCATCATCCATAGTCACTTATCCTGTACAAGGTCACAGGCAAGCAGGAGCCTATCCCAGCTGACAATGGGTGAGAGGCAGGGTACACCCTGGACAAGTTGCCAGGTCATCACAGGGCTGACACAGAGACAAACAAGCATTTACATCTACGGTCAATTTTGAGCCACCAATTAACCTAACCTGCATGTCTTAGGACTATGGGGGAAACCGGAACACCAGGGGAAAATCCACACAGACACTGGGAGAACATGCAAACTCCACACAGAAAGGCCCCCGTCGGCCACTGGGCTTGAATCCAGAACCTTGTTGCTGTGAGGCAACAGTGTTAACCACTACACCACTGTGCCACCTGGAAAAAAAAGTCCATTTATTAAATGCACCACAGAAAATAAAAGAAATTTTTATTGAATGGGTATCCATCTCTTCTTATCATATATAGATTCACAGGCAAGCTGGAGGTTATCCCAGCTGACTATGGGCAAGAGGCAGGGTGCATCCTGGATAAGTCACCATGCCATCACAGGGATGACACATAGAGACAAACAACCATTCACACTCACACACTGCAAAAAATGATCTCTTTTTGAGAGAAAATATCTTTAATATGGGTGAATTTATCTATTATTTCTTATTAGAAGTTTACTAGAACTCAAATATAAGATTATGTAGCTTACTTTGAGACGTTTTTACTAATTTCAAGCCTTAAATTTTCTTATTCTATTGGCAGATAATTTTGCTCATTTTAAGAATTCAATTCTAGAAAGAAGCAAAATTATCTGCCAATAGAATAAGAAAATTTAAGGCTTGAAATTAGTAAAAGTGTCTCAAAGTAAGCTAAATAATCTTATATTTGAGTTCTAGTAAACTTCTAATAAGAAATAATAGATAAATTCACCCATATTAAAGGGCTGATGACACGAACATGACTCTATGCAATTTCTTAAATAAACTATACAACATGGCAAACATGTTAGATTTCTGTTATAATTACGTGAAAAGAAGCTGCTGTTATGCGAATATCCAACTTTTAATTGCACAGCGCAAGAAAACTGGGTCCGTGGCTCGCGGCCATGTTGTGACGTCAGCGGAAGAACACGCTGCGGTTCACTGGCTGTTCTACTCAATGGAAATGGTGCATGAAAACGCCGGTGAACTCTCTAGTGCTAGCTCTTCCTCTTCTGGGAGTCTAGAATTGTGTTGTGAGTGGGATAGATCGGAAGAATCAAGTGATGACGAACACGGGTGCATCCAACCGTATAGGTTTAAACCTGTTACTGTGCAATCTGAGAGCGACTCCGACCCCGAGATGGACAGCGGACAGGCAGACAGCCCAGCATTGAACACCACAAGGTTGGATAACAAGGATTGGTAGGTCAACCCGTATTTGTTCAAAATGTTACGGAATCAATATTTTAATATTGTGTATTGTTGTCTTGCATGTGTAAACACTGCTTATATCATGTAAGCCGTATGCTACACTGAATACATAGTTCCTAATGGAGCATGCAAACGGCTAACATAATAAGCTTACGACTATGCCTGATCCGTGATACATTTAGGATAATATTGGCAGGCACGTCTTCTAGTTTATGGCTTCTTAGTTTTATCCTTGAAGGAAGCAAAATATTTGATAACCTACATCAGCGTAAGCAAATGACAATCTGTAGCCTACTTGTCTGGCTAAGTTAGCTTTCCCTCAGTGTTTGCTTTGAGAAAGAAATTCTTTCAACTTGGCAATAAGAGACCACAATGCAAAGGCAAAATACTACAACTGCTACTACAAATCTGTCACATCAACAACCCAGCAAGTGAGCAGGAAGACTAGGCGATATGATGCCCATACCCATAGATCAGTTTTTTTTGTATTAGTACTAAGACGACGTAAACAAACCATCCAACACCATCGAAGACAGTGCAAGCTTTCACAAGCAAATACATGACTGATATCACGCCGACTTTATGATTACATTTATGATTATCATGAATGTGTACTCTATGATGTGTACTCTATGAGCGCTCTGGAGCGAGTCACTTCCAAGATGGCCGCGCAGACCGCATGGTTACTATTTTTAGCATCATGTCGGAGCACTCTATAGCTCTATGTACCTTTATCTTATGTCGTTTCTCAACACATGTTCTGACAGGAGGACTGTCTTTGGAGGAGTCGCCTTGTCCCAGGCGACTGCTGGATCCGGCATAGCTACTAGTAGACCCCCTCCGGAATACTGTAGGCACTGCTGATGGTAGCAACACACGTTTGTGCTGAATTGAACACCCAAGAGATTCCTTTAAGCTGGGAAGGGTGTCAAAACAATCCAAATCGAAGTGTTCAGAGCACAGGACGGATGTTGGTGAGGGCTCCCACTTGTCACGAGTGCGCCTGACTTGCTTCACCCACTTCGCATGCAGCTCGGGATCTCTGGGAAACTTGAATAGACTTACCCCATCCTTGTGGGTTTTGGAGCAAAAGCCGGCAACACAACGCGAAGGCATAATAACTATATATATATATATATATATATATATATATATATATATATATATATATATATATATATATTATAATAATGTATAATAATGTATAATAATAATACTAATAATGATAAACTGAACACCTCTCGCATCAACAACAAACTGGTAAGTTAGGAGGAAGGTTCTTTCGCTGACGTCATATAGCCCCTCCTCCTCTTTCGTCTCCTGGGTGCTGCAGCCCCGTCAAATTTGCCCAAATAGCCGCGTTTTTTTATCATAACTTGTAAAATAGGCGCCTTCGTGAATTAATATATGGATCATCGGGAATTACTTTTTATGTTATAAAACATCGCCAAAGATGTCAAAAACGTGTCATCAGCCCTTTAAAGATATTTTCTCTCAGCAAGAGATCATTTTTTTCAGTGAGTCACACTGCAAAAACTAGCCATCCTAATATAAGGAAAAACAATAATACATTTGAGAACAGGGCGGCACGGTGGTGTAGTGGTTAGCGCTGTGGCCTCACAGCAAGAAGGTCCTGGGTTCGAGCCCCGGGGCCGGCGAGGGCCTTTCTGTGTGGAGTTTGCATGTTCTCCCCGTGTCCGCGTGGGTTTCCTCCGGGTGCTCCGGTTTCCCCCACAGTCCAAAGACATGCAGGTTAGGTTAACTGGTGACTCTAAATTGACCGTAGGTGTGAATGTGAGTGTGAATGGTTGTCTGTGTCTATGTGTCAGCCCTGTGATGACCTGGCGACTTGTCCAGGGTGTACCCCGCCTTTCGCCCATAGTCAGCTGGGATAGGCTCCAGCTTGCCTGCGACCCTGTAGAAGGATAAAGCGGCTAGAGATAATGAGATGAGATGAGAGACATTTGAGAACATTTAGACTATAATCAAGTGAAATAATCTGCCAGTGCAGTAAGATAATTACACTTGGTAAGACATCTTAGAATAAATTGGTTGCAATCTAGAACTAGGTTTAATAATCTCAAAATTGGTGTCTTGTTTTCTTCTAATAAGAAATGCTAGATTGTTTCAACTATTCAAGATATTTTCACTTGCTAAGATATCATATTTTGCAGTGTGGCAGATTATTTCACTTGATTATAGTCTAAATGTTCTCAAATTTATTATGTTTTTCCTTATATTAGGATGGCTAGTTTTTGCAGTGTACAACCACCATGCCACCCTGTAATGGGTATAATAATTCATTCTAATACTTCCAAGCTCATGCACCTCCATCCATCCATCCATTATGTGTAGCCGCTTTATCCTGTTCTACAGGGTCGCAGGCAAGCTGGAGCCTATCCCAGCTGACTGCGAGAGGCGGGGTACACCCTGGACAAGTCGCCAGGTCATCACAGGGCTGACACACAAACAACCATTCACACTCACATTCACACCTACGGTAAATTTAGAGCCACCAACACTGCAAAAAATGGCCTTTCAAAAATAAGAAATAAAAGATTAAAACAAAGCATATTTGCTTGAATCAGGTGAAAAAAATCTGCCAGTGGAACTAGTCAAATTTGACTTGGTAAGATTTCTTAAAGTAAGATGAAAAATCTAACCTGTTTTTAGATTAAATAATTCCAAAATAAGATTGGGGAACTTATTATGCGAGACCCGATTAGCTCAAAATAATCAAAATAGTTCTTATAACAAGATCGGATTTCTTACATTTAGCCATTCAAGTCATTTTTATTTATTTCATTTTAAGGGTATTTCACTTAAATTCATGACAAAGTCTTAGCAGTAAAAACTGAATTTAAGATAAATATACTAATATTAGGATTGTTAAATTCTACAACTAAGCATTGCTAGCTTAAAAGATTCTCCTTTTGTGACCTGTAATTAGTAAAATACTCTAGATATGAGACCAGAGACTATCTTGAATCAAGTTGACGACACGTGTAGCATTGCAACAACTTTATTTTTTTTCCCATTTCAACATTCAAACATTAAAACATCTCTTAAGATTCCACTTCCCCAGGACCTCAGGCACCAAAAAAATAATAATAATTAAAAAAAAAAAAAAGTCTATGCATTTTGACTTACAGTGCTTACACAACGCCAAAGCAACAGTGCATTTTGGGGGCACTGACCGTTCATGTGTACGAAGGGTTTACAAGATCAGGCACCCCCCCCCCCCAAAAAAAAAAAAAAAACACTGAACTTAACTCACAGCATTCCAAAAAGACCTCACTAAAACGCCCTCCACTCACTCATAGCCTTTTTGAAGGCACTTGTCTGGTCTAGAGTCTGTACAGCATCTAGAAGGAGCTCACTCTGAATGACTGAGAAAACAGTCGCAGTAAACTTAGGATATGTAAGGTGGAGTTGAATTGTACACTGCAAAAAATAAAAATCTTAGGAAGTTTATTTGTCTATTTTCAAGTCAAAACATCTAGCCACCCTTATTATAAGACATACTTGCCCAACAAGCAAAACCTCATTTAGCTAGAAAGGCTAGTTTTTAGACAGTCCATCTTGAAAATCTTGTATAGACAAATGTCTTGAAAAAGTCTTATTTGGAGCACCTTTGAAAATAAAACAAGTTTTTTTTTTTTTTTTAAAACAAGTAAGTACATTTTGGACATTTGTCAAATGTGGTTCATCTTGTTTCAAGAAAAAAAAAGTATGCTTGTTTTGGGAATAAATGAACTTTACTGAAATCTTTGAATCTTTCATTACAATTCAACTCCACCTTACAGATCCTAAGTTTACTGCGACTGTTTTCTCAGTCATTCAGAGTGAGCTCCTTCTAGATGCTGTACATACTCTAGACCAGACAAGTGCCTTCAAAAAGGCTATGAGTGAGTGGAGGGCGTTTTAGGCTACATCCACACGACAACAGCAACGAGATTTTTTTTTTTAAATATCGCGTCCACATGGGCAACGGATCAGTAAAATATCAGGTTCATATGGCAATGCAACGCTTGCTGAAAACGATGCAATACACATGCCACACCACTACGTGCGCTGTAAGACGGTCCCATCGGAGACACCAGAACAATAGAAGTAGATGCATGCGCATAACCGCGCATGCGCACAGTGACTATCCCTGTCACACGCACACACTTTCTCACTCCCTATCCTATGGATATAGTCCCTTTAAATCACGTGCTCGTTTTTTGAATGGAGAAGCGGAAAGAGGAATGAACGGGGGTAGATGGAAGCCAGTACGCCAACATTCTGATATCCTCCAGAATTCTTTAATGGTCCGGAATAAATTGAATGCTACATGTTGATGGATTACTTTGTTCTTCTACGCCCTTTTTGAGGAATGTATTGTCGGACTTAAACCAACATCTGAAGAGGTGAGATCGCTCCTTTTTTTCCCTATTTTTGCTGGCGGGATTGACTCTGCCCTAAGGGCTATTCTCTCTCTCTCTCTCTCTCTCTCTCTCTCTCTCTCACTCTCACTCTCTCTCTTTCTCACTTTGCACCATTACACAATAAATATTCACAGTGAAAATATTTTGTAAGCGCGTTTCATGAATCAAGTTATAGGATTTGTTGACAACTCGCATCGAGTTCATTACACTTCTACCCGGCGTGAAGCACATGTGGTTGTGACGTCATCGTAAACAAATCCGTTCTACTCATCCAGATGACTTCGCAATGGCTCCGTTGCCAGATTTTTTCACTTTGGAACCCGTTCTCAAAAGATTTCGTTTTGGGGCACCCAAAACGCCGGTGCCGTGTGGACGCCAGGCCGAAACGATAAACAATTTTATCAGATTCACCTGAATCCATTGCCATGTGGACAGGGCCTTAGTGAGGTCTTTTTGGAATGCTGTGAGTTAAGTTCAGTTTTGTTTTTGTTTGTTTGTTTGTTTTTTGTGCCTGATCTTGTAAACCCCTCATACACATGAATAGTCAGTGCCCCCAAAATGCACTGTTGCTTTGGCGTTGTGTAAGCACTGTAAGTCAAAATGCGTAGACTTTTTTTTTTTGGTGCCTGAGGTCCTGGGGAAGTGGAATCTTAAGAGATGCTTTAATGTTTGAATGTTGAAATGGGAAAAAAAAAATAAACTTGTTGCAATGCTACACGTGTCGTCAACTTGATTCAAGATAGTCTCTCGTCTCATATCTAGAGTATTTTACTAATTACAGGTCACAAAAGGAGAATCTTTTAAGCTAGCAATGCTTAGTTGTAGAATTTAACAATCCTAATATTAGTATATTTATCTTAAATTCAGTTTTTACTGCTAAGACTTTGTCATGAATGTAAGTGAAATACCCTTAAAATGAAATAAATAAAAATGACTTGAATGGCTAAATGTAAGAAATACGATCTTGTTATAAGAACTATTTTGATTATTTTGAGCTAATCAGATCTCGCATAATAAGTTCCCCAATCTTATTTTGGAATTATTTCATCTAAAAACAGGTTAGATTTTTCATCTTACTTTAAGAAATCTTACCAAGTCAAATTTGACTAGTTCCATTGGCAGATTTTTTTCACCTGATTCAAGCAAATATGCTTTGTTTTAATCTTTTATTTCTTATTTTTGAAAGGCCATTTTTTGCAGTGTGCATGTCTTTGGACTGTGGGGGAAACTGGAGCACCCGGAGGAAACCCACGCAGACACGGGGAGAACATGCAAACTCCACACAGAAAGGCCCTTGCTGGCCGCTGGGCTCGAACCCAGGACCTTCTTGCTGTGATGCAACAATGCTAACCACTACACCACCATACCACCCTGTAATGGGTATAATAATTCATTCTAATACCTCCAAGCTCATGCACCTCCATCCATCCTGTAATTTAAATGTTCCTGCAAGTTTGTATAATATTTTTACCTCTGCCAACTTTGGAGGTTATGTTTTCAGTTGTTTGGTTATTTGTCTATTCCCAATGTAACTCACAAAGTAGTGAACAGATATTGATGAAATTTTGAGGAAGGGTGAGTCATGGGCCAAGGAACAATTGATCAGATTTTGATGCAAATCCAGATAAGTATGTGGATCCAGGATTTTTTTTTTCCCTGTTCCCAACATAACTCAAAAAGTAGTTAACAGTTTTAGATGAAATTTGGTGGACAGCTTTAGTATTATCCTAGGTTCATGTGATTTTATTTTGATGTTGATAAGATGTGGTATGGCGGAGGTATGCACCCTCCCGAGTGCCCTTCTAGTTTGTTCATTTGTTTGTCTGTTCTCAACATAATGCAAAAAGTAGTGAACAGATTTTGATGAAATTTTGAGGAAAGGTGGGCCAAGGAATAAGTGATTAGATTTTGATGCAAATCAGGACATGTATATAAATATAGTCAACATCTGGATATTCTAATATGTGGTTTGGCGGAGGTATGCACTCTACCCTTCTAGTTTTTCATTGGTTTATGTACACATAATGAAAAATAAGTTTCATTAAGAATTTGTTTTTTTTTTCTTTTCAGCATCCTGCAAGACATATTATGAAACTTTAAGGAGAAAATATTGCTTGGCTCAGCCTGAAATGGCACACCGGAGAGATGCCATCAGAATTGCTGCAAGGAACAGGCAGAGAAGGAGAAGAGTAAGTTAAAGAATTGGTTATACGCTTGGTGAAACATTGACATTTTGACTATAACACTATTTTTAAATATGTACTATATGTAGGCTTTTCCTTTGACAGTGGTTAAATTAATGTTACATTTTACAGTTGCTGGAAGCAAGGTCAACAGCCATCCAGACTGAAGAGGAAAGAACGCTGTGGCAGACCGCAAACGCGGACCTCATGTCCGACGAGGAAGATGCTGTTATTGATGGGAGGCCAGTGTGGACAGTAAAACATCCGCCTCTGAGGAGTCCAGCACTTTCTGCACTGTGCCGGGAGCTGCAGCGGAGACTGGAGGCTGACCCAAACTATGTTGCTACACATCACTTTCGCATAGACAAAGCATAGCCAGCATCTCATTTTTTCATGCCATTTTCTTCCCCATTCCCAACTACCAGCCAGAGCTATCATATGACAGCTTACAATCGCTACTACATGAAGCCAACCACACCTTTCCAAACTGCTGTGTACACTGTGTCACAGGCACACTCAGAGGAAAGTGCTATCCACGCTCTTCTGCATACATGAGCTCACATATCCATGATTGGCTAGTGTATCTGTGATTGACAGTGGAGAGAGTATGGCCCTCCCACCCAGACAGCACAGCCATTCCCGTGGCTTCCATGGTTGTTATCATTACTCATGACCTCCTGATGAATGAAACATGTTTGTCATGTATTCTTGGTTTATACTGCATGCTTTTAACCCTAATAAAATGATAAAACACATACTGTTTTAATACTGTTATTATTATGGAGCTCCTTAGTGAATCAACGAGGGTATGGTTTTACATGACTTTTGAGGATATAGTCTATGCATGCAGTAAGTCCAATTGAGAGATCACTGTTTGGTGTAGAGGTGTTTAGTTCAACCAACAATCAACATTAGTTGGTTAAATCTGTAACACTGCCCAAAGCCAGTGGAAGCCATGGTCTAATGTTAGAGAAGTAGCTTTTGGACCAAAAGGACATTGGTTCGATTCCCTGGACCAGTTGGCGGCATGATGGTGTAATGGTTAGCATGGTCGCCTCACGGCAAGAAGGTTCCGGGTTCGAACCCAGCGGCTGGTGAGGGCCTTTCTGTGTGGAGTTTGCATGTTCTCCCCGTGTCTGTGTGGGTTTCCTCCGGGTGCTCTGGTTTCCCCCACAATCCAAAGACATGCAGTTAGGTTGACATGGGGCGGCCTTGGGCTGAGGTGCCCTTGAGCAAGGTACCTGACCCCTAACTGCTCCCCAGGCGCTCTGGTGTGGCTGCCCACTGCTCTGGGTGCGTGTGTGTTCACTGCTTCATATGGGTTAAATGCAGAGGATGAATTTCACTGTGCTTGAAATGTGCATGTGACAAATAAAGGTTTCTTTTTCTTCAGCTGACGTGCCCTTGACCAAGGCACCTAACCCCAGGTTGCTCTGGATAAGAGTGTCTGCTAAATGCCATTAATGTAGCACTGACTGTACAGTTCTCCATTTCTGAGAAAGTATAAATACATCATAAACTTATGAAAAAACATTAGCTAGCTTGCTTTTTGCAGACAAAACATGCTTTCATGGAGGCATCAATGTTTTTTTTCACACTAAAAACAAACAGTTTGAACACTGAGACTGAATTTTATCATTTCCGAATTCCCACTTGTGTTAAGGCATTTTTGACTTTTGTTTTAACCCATGTCTAACAGTAAAAGGTTTAAATAATTGATAACTAAATATTTAAAAAAATAATAATAACTGATTTGCACACTACTGGCATTATCTTAACCAGCTTCATGAGGTAGTCACCTGGAATGCTTTTCAATTAACAGGTGCCTCATCTAAAGTTAATAGTGGACAAGTTTCTTGTGACTTAAAGTGTTTGAGATCAAACAGTAAATAGAGCGGCGGCTATAATTATCGACGCATTAATGATCTTTTGGCCATTGCAAAAATAGGAAAGGCTTTCAATATGTAAATTGTGTATGAATAATTACTCAAACTTCCACTGGAGGAAAAAAAAAGGAGTTGATTCCCTATTGCTTAGCGAATCAGATCACGTGACACCGTTCCACAAATATTGACACCTTTGTCCACAGTTATCAACACCGTTCCACAATGATCAACATCCAGATGATTATTTGTAAAAAAAATAAATAATAATCGATATTGTCAGGATGCAGGCACTTACAGATGTATGTGCAGGGGAGAACAGGGAAAGCAAACAGGAAACGAAGCCAAAACGCTTGATGAGAATTGTGGTCTAAAGGCAGGCAAGGGTCGGTTGATCAGCAAACAGAGCAATGCAGGCAAGGCTAGAGAATAATGAGGCATAAATGAGAATGAGAGTTGAAGAAACTAGAGACAGGCAGAAAGGAAATGGCTTGGTATGACAGGGTAAATACTGAACAATACTTCGCAAAAGAAGTGAGTGAGAGAGAGGATTAAGTAGCATGACTTGATGAGTGGTGAATGAGAGACAGGAGTAATTAATAAGCAGGTGATAAAGGGTGCTGTGGTTCTTGGGCTTTGTAGTTTTGAGAAGCCATGCTTGTAGTCTGTTTCACACTGTTGCTCTCAACGCCATTACTGACAGGTATGTGGTATTAAGTTAACAAAACAGTTTTTATTTAAAATTTGTTTTACATAGACTTATATTTCGTACAAAATATCTTTTATATAAATATAGTGAGCGGCATGGTGGTGTAGTGGTTAGCACTATCACCTCACAGCAAGAAGGTCCTGGGTTTGAGCCCAGTGGCCGAAGGGGGCCTTTCTGTGTGGAGTTTGCATGTTCTCCCCGTGTCCGCGTGGGTTTCCTCCGGGTGCTCCGGTTTCCCCCACAGTCCAAAGACTTGCAGGTTAGGCTAATTGGTGACTCTAAATTGACCGTGAGTGTGAATGGTTGTTTGTCTCTATGTGTCAGCCCTGCAATGACCTGGCAACTTGTCCAAGGTGTACCCTGCCTCTCGCCCATAGTCAGCTGGGATAGGCTCCAGCGTGCCTGCGACCCTGCACAGGATAAGTGGCTACAGATAATGGATAGATGGATAAATACGTCGGTGCTGATGTATATGTGGAAGTAATTCTCATCTCATCTCATCTCATTATCTCTAGCCGCTTTATCCTTCTACAGGGTCGCAGGCAAGCTGGAGCCTATCCCAGCTGACTACGGGCGAAAGGCGGGGTACACCCTGGACAAGTCGCCAGATCATCACAGGGCTGACACATAGACACAGACAACCATTCACACCTACAGTCAATTTAGAGTCACCAGTTAACCTAACCTGCATGTCTTTGGACTGTGGGGGAAACCGGAGCACCCGGAGGAAACCCACGCGGACACGGGGAGAACATGCAAACTCCACACAGAAAGGCCCTCGCCGGACACAGGGCTTGAACCCAGGACCTTCTTGCTGTGAGGCGACAGCGCTAACCACTACACCACCGTGCCGCCCCTGTAATTTTTTATATGCTAGGAATTTAATTCTGGTCTAATTCTATTTATTGTAATAGGATTCCAAATGCTCTATGAACATTCCATTCTGTTATGAATCAGAAAAAAAAATTATTATAAATCACAGCACTTTTAATTTTTTAAAGTACTTCATCTACCTCAACAATGTTACAACAGTGAGTGCGTTTACATGCACATAGAGAAAATTGAATTTCTGCCGTTGCTCGACTGAAATCAAAGTTCTAAATGCCATGGATACACCTTAGCTAGGCTGAAATTGAACCGAACTTGAGTTCTCGTAATCGAGCTACACGACCTAGATTATGCGATTTTTGCTGAGCTACTTAGTGCATGTATACCCTATTGAGCTACGTAGTCGAGCTACTTACTTCAGCACTGCCCCTTCCGGAAGTGACGAGTGACGAGACCACAAGCAGGAAACACGACAGCCTCGGTTGGCATGACAACAGTAGTAGCGAGCAGCAGAAGAGGTCAGGAGGAACAAACGAAGAAGAGAAAATGGCGAGCAGAAACGTGCACGTCTGGAGCAATGAGGAGACAGAGTTCATGCTCATTCAGCTTAAGGAGTTGAATATATTAAAATTCATGGACGGGAGAAAAATGCGCAATGGAGAACACGGAACTGATAACTTTGTTTACACTCTTGAATAGCTCTTCTTCATGACGACAACCGGAAGTGTACCAACACGATGGGGCGTGTAGCGCCACCTGTGGCTCGGGTGCACAATGTACCTCACACAATAGCTCGATTTCCTTGTGTGCATGTAGGATTGGATTTCTCTGGCACCCCTGCTGGGACCCTTTGCTCGATTACCTACAGCAGCTCGATTTGGATGTGCATGTAAACGTACTGAATGTTATCGATCCATAACAGTTGTAAATGTCACTTAATTCCACAGTGTGTCGATAATGGTGGACACCGGTGAAAATGATCACTATTATCGAAACATCATTTGACTTCTCAAACGTGCATTTAGATACAAAATGGTGACTGTCAAATGAAAGAGTAAGAAACAAAGTAGTTTCGACAAGGAGATCATGAAATATTGGTGAATCTGATCAGTAAATCATGTCCATGATCTTTCCACCATGCTTACCTGCGATGATAACATCCGGGTTTTCCTCAAATTGCTGATTGTGCTGAAAAAAATTCATCTCGGGTAACGAGCTGTGTCATCAGACGACAAGATCAAAGGGTGAGGGGGCGGGGTCTTCTAGTTGAATAATTAACCAATAATAACTGTTGTAACTGAAACTCACCTTTGTGAAGTTGTTTTTTATTGGTAAATCTGAAAAGGTGTCAATAATTATGGACTGTCGATAATTGTAGCCACCGCTCTAGTAAATAATAAAAATACAGTAAATAGTCCTCTTCCACAACTGTAGTAATCCACATTATTTCAAGAACCACTCAACTAAGTAAGAAGAAACGACATCCATCATTACTTTAAAACATGAAATGTCTTTTAGGTCATAAAAATAAAGAAAAAACACTGAACTAGAAGATGTGTCCAAGCTTTTGACTGGTGCTTGAAAGTTTGTGAACCCTTTAGAATTTTCTATATTTCTGTATAAATATGACCTAAAACATCATCAGATTTTCACACAAGTCCTAAAAGTAGATAACGAGAACCCAGTTAAACAATTGAGGCAAAATATTATACTTGGTCATTTATTTATTGAGGAAAATGATCCAATATTATATATCTGTGAGTGGCAAAAGTATGTGAACCCTTGCTTTCAGTATCTGGTGTGACCCCCTTGTGCAGCTAAATGTTTCCGGTAACTGTTGATCAGTTCTGCACACCAGCTTGGAGGAATTTTAGCCCATTCCTCCGTACAGAACAGCTTCAGCTCTGGGATGCTGGTGGGTTTCCTTACATGAACTGCTCACTTCAGGTCCTTCCACAACATTTCGATTGGATTAAGGTCAGGACTTTGACTTGGCCATTCCAAAACATTAACTTTATTCTTCTTTAACCATTCTTTGGTAGAACGACTTGTGTGCTTAGGGTCGTTGTCTTGCTGCATGACCTACCTTCTCTTGAGATTCAGCTCATGGACAGATATCCTGGCATTTTCCTTTAGAATTCACTGGTATAATTCAGAATTCATTGTTCCATCAATGATGGCAAGCCGTCCTGGCCCAGATGCAGCAAAACAGGCCCAAACCATGATACTACCACCACCATGTTTCACAGATGGGATAAGGTTCTTATGCTGGAATGCAGTGTTTTCCTTTCTCCAAACATAATGCTTCTCATTAAAACCAAAAAGTTCTATTTTGGTCTCATCCATCCACAAAACATTTTTCCAATAGACTTCTGGCTTATCCATGTAATCTTTAGCAAACTGCAGATGAGCAGCAATGTTCTTTTTGGAGAGCAGTGGCTTTCTTCTTGCAACGCTGCCATGCACACCATTGTTGTTCAGTGTTCTCCTGATGGTGGACTCATGAACATTAACATTAGCCAATGTGAGAGAGGCCTTCAGTTGCTTAGAAGTTACCCTGGGGTCCTTTGTGACCTTGCCGACTATTACACACCTTGCTCTTGGAGTGATCTTTGTTGGTCGACCACTCCTGGGGAGGGTAACAATGGTCTTTAATTTCCTCCATTTGTACACAATCTGTCTGACTGTCGATTGGTGGAGTCCAAACTCTTTAGAGATGGTTTTGTAACCTTTTCCAGCCTGATGAGCATCAACAATGCTTTTTTGAGGTCCTCAGAAATCTCCTTTGTTCATGCCATGATACACTTCCACAAACATGTGTTGTGAAGATCAGACTTTGATAGATCCCTGTTCTTTAAATAAAACAGGGTGCCCACTCACACCTGATTGTCATCCCATTGATTGAAAACACCTGACTCTAATTTCACCTTCAAATTAACTGCCAATCTTAGAGGTTCACATACTTTTGCCACTCACAGATATGTAATATTGGATCATTTTTCTCAATAAATAAATGACCAAGTATAATATTTTTGTCTCATTTGTTTAACTGGGTTCTCTTTATCTACTTTTAGGACTTGTGTGAAAATCTGATAATGTTTTAGATCATATTTATGCAGAAATATAGACAATTCTAAAGGGTTCACAAACTTTCAAGCACCACTGTGTGTGTATATATATATCTCATCTCATCTCATTATCTCTAGCCGCTTTATCCTTCTACAGGGTCGCAGGCAAGCTGGAGCCTATCCCAGCTGACTACGGGCGAAAGGCGGGGTACACCCTGGACAAGTCGCCAGGTCATCACAGGGCTGACACATAGACACAGACAACCATTCACACTCACACCTACGGTCAATTTAGAGTCACCAGTTAACCTAACCTGCATGTCTTTGGACTGTGGGGGAAACCGGAGCACCCGGAGGAAACCCACGCGGACACGGGGAGAACATGCAAACTCCACACAGAAAGGCCCTCGCCGGCCCCGGGGCTCGAACCCAGAACCTTCTTGCTGTGAGGCGACAGCGCTAACCACTACACCACCGTGCCGCCCATATATATATATATAACCCATACATTTGTAACTCGTACCAACCAGACATATCTTGTCTTTATGGACCAAAAGAATGAAAAGTTTCTGGCTATCAAATTCCTAATTTATCTCAAAGATTTGGTAACAAGTACCTTCCTCTGACTTGTTACACTTTTCTTGCCCCCCTGTAGATGGTGCTGTTTTGTTAACACATACATGTTGGAAACCTTTTGGAATCAGATCAGATCATTTCATTATCTCTAACCGCTTTATCCTGTCCTACAGGGTCGCAGGCAAGCTGGAGCCTATCCCAGCTGACTATGGGCGAAAGGCAGGGTACACCCTGGACAAGTCGCCAGGTCATCACAGGGTTGACACATAGACACAGACAACCATTCACATCTACAGTCAATTTAGAGTCACCAGTTAACCTAACCTGCATGTCTTTGGACTGTGGGGGAAACCGGAGCACCTGGAGGAAACCCACACGGACACGGGGAGAACATGCAAACTCCACACAGAAAGGCCCTCGCCAGACACGGGGCTCGAACCCAGGACCTTCTTGCTGTGAGGCGACAGTGCTAACCACTACACCACCGTACCGCCCCAGAATCAGATCATGTGCAGTTTATTTATTTATTTTCTCTAATGGTTGATTCTTTCTTTCTTTCTTTCTTTTTAGGTTGTAGTATAATCCAAACCTACTGCCCAAACTTTTCATGCCATGCATCAGTACATCATCAGAACTACATTGGGTGTGTGTGCAGCTCAGATTTCTGCAATGCAAACATTACCTGGAACCAGCTAGCCAAGCAAACTGAATACAAGCGTCCTCAGTATACCTCAGGTACTACAGGTGTTTTATTTGCACCTTACATTGTTTGGGAAATAATCTTACTGTCCGTGACATCATATACCTTTTGCTAGACTTTGCACATTTTTCAGTACATTTGTCAATCTTGTTTGATGAACTTAAAATCTTTGCAAGCTTTAATTCAGCTTTGGTGAAAATGAGAAGAAAATTTGATGCTGTCTTGGTCTGTATAGATCTACTGGGGGCCAACGTCATCATTATTCCTGCTGGAGCTCTGATTCTGTTATTTTCCCTCATAACTGCACTGAAGTGGAAAATTCTTCTTAAATGCTGCAGTAAGATTGCAATTATTTAAAATGGTCTCTTTTCTTATTTCTTAAAAAAAAGAAATAATCGCTTTGTGAATACAGTAATTGTCATGAAATGTCCTTATATGGTGGTGTAGGCTTTCTTCCTGTATGTACATATTCATATTTCATATTTAACAGTTATTCCACGAAATCGAGTTGTACATGAGATGATAGCTGATGAGACGCGTAGCACCGAGTTGGCTATAAACCATGTATGATGAGATTGAATGGAATAACTGTTTTATTATATCCACATTCACTGGATTTTGAGAAACACAGCATTTTTATTTTTATTTTTTGCAAATTCGATAAATAAAAAAAATGTCAGACAAAATCATTTTTGATTTGAATGTAAACAAACCGGTGAAATAACAGTAGCAATTTGTGAAAAATGCTAAAATAAGAATTCTTGAAAAATAAAAAAAGATACGTTCTTACCATCAAATCATTTTATTCCATATTTTATTGCTTTTTTGTATTTTTTTTTTTTGGGGGGGGGTTGTGTTCAAGTAGAGTTTTTATTTTGTCCTCGGTTGGTTCAGCAACATGCTCCATCATTTTGTTTGTCTCTAATCACGGTATATGAGCTGATATCCTTGTAGTACAGTAACCAATCAGAGCATGTGATTGCTCATATCCAGTGAATGTGGATAGAATAATATCAGTTAATTTTTTGCTCTTGCGATTACAAATTGTTTCAAAATCAAAAACTGGCGAAACATACATCTCTTATATCACAATGTTGTTGAATTCTCAGAAAATGTTGATTAATTTGATATAAAAGCAGCTTTGACAGTCATTATATGTTCATGCACTCATTCTAACATTGTCGTATCTACTTATGACTGACACTTGTGAGTTTTCAGGTTGAATTAAAAAAGTGTGTAAATGTTCATCTGCTAAAATTTTCTTGAAGGAAATAGGCGTTTATTCATTCATGAATTTATGGAAGGAGTCTCCAGTGCCAGTGATTTGAACAGTCAGACGTAAAACTGTAACTGTAAAAGTTTTCCTTTACCAAGAAATTTGCAGAACATAACAGTTCGTGCTTTGCTGCAGTTTTTTAATCATATTATCTTCCAGAGGAAAAAAGCCACGATGGTTAGGGAAAGACTGTTTATAGCTGCTATAGTGTAAGCGATAAAAGGAGCTGACTTGCTTTACATACATTCCACAACATTAAATGTAAGTCTCAGTGCTGAAGTATGTGAAAAAATGAGTAGTAATGAATAAAAAATATTGTGGTATAAGATAAATAAAACACTTCAGAACATACTGTTGTAAATATGTTATTATTCTTCACTACATAAAGGGCCTGTAACACCACAAAACACACTTGACATCTTTGAGGTATCTAATATTGACCTGGGCAAACAGCTGGAGATGCAAAAGGTAAAGATTCTGTTCAGTTATGAGATCATTAAATCATCATTATTAAATCATCAATTTTGAGTGCTTTGGACTATATTTATACAACCCCAATTCCAAAAAAGTTGGGACAAAGTACAAATTGTAAATAAAAACGGAATGCAATAATTTACAAATCTCAAAAACTGATATTGTATTTACAATAGAACATAGACAACATATCAAATGTCGAAAGTGAGACATTTTGAAATTTCATGTCAAATATTGGCTCATTTGAAATTTCATGACAGCAACACATCTCAAAAAAGTTGGGACGGGGCAATAAGAGGCTGGAAAAGTTAAAGGTACAAAAAAGGAACAGCTGGAGGACCAAATTGCAACTCATTAGGTCATTAACATGACTGGGTATAAAAAGAGCATCTTGGAGTGGCAGCGGCTCTCAGAAGTAAAGATGGGAAGAGGATCACCCCTAATTCTGCGCCGACAAATAGTGGAGCAATATCAGAAAGGAGTTCGACAGTGTAAAATTGCAAAGAGTTTGAACATATCATCATCTACAGTGCATAATATCATCAAAAGATTCAGAGAATCTGGAAGAATCTCTGTGCGTAAGGGTCAAGGCCGAAAAACCATACTGGGTGCCCGTGATCTTCAGGCCCTTAGACGGCACTGCATCACATACAGGCATGCTTCTGTATTGGAAATCACAAAATGGGCTCAGGAATATTTCCAGAGAACATTATCTGTGAACACAATTCACCGTGCCATATGCCATTGCCAGCTAAAACTCTATAGTTCAAAGAAGAAGCCGCATCTAAACATGATCCAGAAGCGCAGACGTCTTCTCTGGGCCAAGGCTCATTTAAAATGGACTGTGGCAAAGTGGAAAACTGTTCTGTGGTCAGACAAATCAAAATTTGAAGTTCTTTATGGAAATCAGGGACACCGTGTCATTCGGACTAAAGAGGAGAAGGACGACCCAAGTTGTTATCAGCGCTCAGTTCAGAAGCCTGCATCTCTGATGGTATGGGGTTGCATTAGTGCGTGTGGCATGGGCAGCTTACACATCTGGAAAGACACCATCAGTGCTGAAAGATATATTCAGGTTCTAGAGCAACATATGCTCCCATCCAGACGACGTCTCTTTCAGGGAAGACCTTGCATTTTCCAACATGACAATGCCAAACCACATATTGCATCAATTACAGCATCATGGCTGCGTAGAAGAAGGGTCCGGGTACTGAACTGGCCAGCCTGCAGTCCAGATCTTTCACCCATAGAAAACATTTGGCGCATCATCAAACGGAAGATACGACAAAAAAGACCGAAGACAGTTGAGCAACTAGAATCCTACATTAGACAAGAATGCGTTAACATTCCTATCCCTAAACTTGAGCAACTTGTCTCCTCAGTCCCCAGACGTTTACAGACTGTTGTAAAGAGAAAAGGGGATGTCTCACAGTGGTAAACATGGCCTTGTCCCAACTTTTTTGAGATGTGTTGTTGTCATGAAGTTTAAAATCACCTAATTTTTCTCTTTAAATGATGCATTTTCTCAGTTTAAACATTTGATATGTCATCTATGTTCTATTCTGAATAAAATATGGAATTTTGAAACTTCCACATCATTGCATTCCGTTTTTATTTACAATTTGTACTTTGTTCCAACTTTTTTGGAATCGGGGTTGTATCACATTCGAGCTATATTGATTTTCTAGGTAGTTGCTTGTGGCCATTTTGCAAGTGTGTGGCATGGAACATTCCAGGGATCATCGGTGGCCTTGAAAGTGTTTCCTACAGCACTACAACAAGACTTCATTAAAGAGAAAGATGTCTACAAGTTACCTTTAATGATGCATTCTGGGATTGTAAGGTTTCTTGGAGATGGAAGAATGGGGAAGGACTTTGTGCTTGTTTTGGAACTGGCAACCCAAGTGAGTTAGGATTGTTTCTGGGGATATGTCAAGGGGAGTTCCTGATGATTTTATGACCTTGATTTACTCACGCCTGTCTTCTTTAAGCTGTGCTCACTGGTTGCAGCATGATATAAAAAATAAAGAAAGAAATTTGCTTACATTAAACCAAATTGGCAGTGATCAATGTGAATCAAAGAGCAATATATTGACCATATACTGTACTCCTATTTATTCAATGCTTGCTGTCTTCTCCTTCCACTATCATCATATTACATTTGACAACAAAGGAAAAAAAACACTCTTCTGTCTGCATTTTCTATACATGCAATTTCCCCTGCATAAATATTAAAATCTTGACTTCTAACGCTACTCTTATCAATAATCAGTACTCAACTTTATCTGATGCTGCTTCTCCAAACTCATATATTTACCTAAAACTCTTTCTTTTTTAATTTTAGGGTTCTTTGAATGCATTTCTGTCTAGAACAGTGTGTGACTGGGCATGTACACTAAAACTAGCTCAAACCCTCTCGCAAGGACTGACCTATCTGCACACTGACTTAAAAATGAATGGTGAGGAGCTTTCAACCAAAATATAGCACATTTTCTTGCAGTCAACTCCAGAATTATTAGTGCCTACCCTTCATGAGAATAAACAAATGAATAATGCATGATATTTTAAATTAGCCATAATACAGTCAGCCATGGCCACAACTCGTTAGTTATCCTCCACCACCACCACCACCACCACATTTTTAAGGGTTTTTAGAAATCAGAAATAGTTCATGGTGAATTTCATGATTCCAGTTGTAGCTCTATTGATGGTGATGTTCAGTTTAAGTTTATGATTCCAGTTATACCACCAGTGAAGCTTGGTAAAGTTCACAATTCCAGTTATAGCACTAATGAAGCTTGATGAAGTTCATGATTCGAGTTGTACTGTAGCTGATGTTCAGGTGACATTCATGACCCAAGTTGGAGCACTAATGAGGCTTGGTGAAGTTTCTAATTCCAGCTGTAGCATTAATAAAGATTTTTGAAGTTCCAGATTCTAGTTGTACAATAGCCTTAATGGCAATAAAGTCCAGGTGAAGTTCATGAGTCCAGGTGGAGGGCTAACAAGGCTTGGTGAAGATCAGGCATTGCATTTTATGGATTTATGGATCTTAGACAGCTTGTTGTTATGAAGGTGTCAGCTTTTCATTTTAAAACGCTAATGAATCAACTATAAGAAGATCCTTCAACTCTTATTCAGCTCCTGTCTCACTTCCTGACTCTGAAGTAGATAATAATTTAAAAATTCTTTTGAATGATGCCCCTAATTCTGGAGTTGACTGGACGCTATGTATCCCAAATATATGGTTTGTTTGACTGTTCTTTGCGTTGTCTTGTAGGAGTCTATAAACCAGCGGTGGCTCATTGTGATCTCAGCAGCAGTAATGTTCTGGTGAAAGCTGATGGTTCTTGCACTCTGTGTGACTTTGGATGCTCCACCGTGCTACAGTGCCAATCACTACAGGGTTATTCTGGCACAGTAGAGGTTTGCTTCACTTATACATTATCTAACTATCTGTTCTGATTTTGAACTCGTTCTTAATCAATATGATCTGTTTATGCAGTTTAATCCTAATAAATATACTAGTAGGTATTTTAGACAAAATCTGGACTTATGTATTATCAGATTATTGTATGAAAAGTGAGCAAGTATTAATTAGGGGTTGCACAGACTGATCTATTAGTACATTCACTCATCACCAGACAGGAAAGAAATGAATCAAGATGTTAAAGAAACCTCCCAGACACTGCTTGTATTCTCCATCCAAAGGAAAGCTGCTCATTGAGCTATAAGGAGAACTCAGTTGATGGACATGAGCTTCCATGCTGTGCATGCTCACATCCAGAATTAGTAGTTTCAGCCATTAGGTCATCCACAGGAATGCATTTTAAGGACTGGTACATCCTAAATAGTGTATTATGATACACAGATTTATATTATACACTTTGACACATGATTTGATGTTACTTCAACATCAACATTTAACTGCACTAATACAATAGCTTATAAATAATGATGTCCTGAGTAATTTTTGCTTAAACTATGGAAAAGATGAATAGATGACTACTTTTTTTTAAATTACTTTTCGACTAGTGAAAATAACTATTTCACTCTTGACATATGGCAGGGCAAAATTCAGATGGGGACTCTGCAGTACATGTCACCTGAGATCTTGGAGGGATGCGTGAATCTGAGTAGCAGTCGTTGTTTGTTGCAAGGAGATGTGTATTCCTTAGGACTACTGCTTTGGGAATTGCTGATGCGTTGCTCTGACCTCTGCAAAGGTATAAATTTGCATTTTTTAATAATATAGATGCAGATCGAAAAAAAAACTGTAAAAGGGACATTCCACCGAATGGGTGCCATGTGCTTGTTGTACCACTCCCAAATTAAACTTAATTTGTTATATCTTTTCAACACTGATTATAATAGCACACATATTTAAATATTCAAAATTTGTATTGGTCAACCTCAGGCTACGTTATTTATTTTTTACAAGGTTTGGAAGTCAAAGATGGCTGCATATTCTTTATATGAGTAACAGGACTGAAAGTAACAGGACTGAGTTTTTAGTCTAGGATTAGCTAATACATGGAATTAAGCCACATGGCGTCATCGCTAATAGCATGACCACACTTAGCATTCTAGTGATTTACCAAAAATCTGTATTTTTAAAATAAACAAATATCATCTAAGAAATATTTTAAGTAACAGGACAGTATGTCAACATTGACCTTATCAGTCAAAGTTAAAAAAAAATCATCAAATATACAGAAAAGTAAATGAGAGAACTAACTTTTGGTCTTCCCATGGCCTTCAGAAGACACAACTGATGTAACTTCCTGTTGAGCATGTGATTTATGGAGTGTTCCAAATTTGTCAGATGGGGTAATATGTTTGGGTAACAGGACTGAGTGAAAACCCAGGGACATGACTATAATGTGTATTTTAACTAAGATATTGTGGATTTCTTATGAAAAAAATATATTTAAACCATGGATAGGATATGGAGTCACACAACAGTGCAAAAGAAATACTGTTTCTGAAGGATTTTAATCATAATATTTTTATAGTTAAATATAAAGTTAGAGTGCTGGGACAGGTAACACATGCTATTTTTCAGTGTTTTAGGTAGTTTTTATTAATCCTTACAATTATATATCTTAAATTTGAAATCAGATCAATGTGCAGGACATTCTGCATCATAAGGTAATGTATTTTAAAGTACATTTTTATGTGCATTTATACATATAATTTTCTAGGGATGGAAATGTCACCGATTTGGTGGAATGGCTCAAAAACATTTTTGCCTTTGAGAACCACCCAAAGTTAGCTTCAGAAAAGTTTATACAGAGAACAAATATTGAGACAATGATTGTGCACAAAAAAACACCAAAGACACATGTGTTAGTTGTTCTTCGTGATGCTACTAAGTATAGCTGCTGAAAGGAAGTTTTGTAAGCATTTACATTTTTTTTAAACTTCAACCCAAACTAAACCCCCAAAATAGACTCCTTTATACTGACAGATAATATCCATACAAGACATGTTCGAGTGTTCACTTGTTCATATTTGTACCTGTATACTGTGTACAGATTTATTTTAAAAGAAAAACAATTTATCTGGGTGTTGTCATCTTACTCTCACCAAAATTCAGATATCACACTCTGAGCACAAATTACGTGAGAGAATCTGAGATTGTGACATAACTTACTCGCTACATGACTTACCGAAGCTGAGATCTAGTGGATACATCACTTCTAAATTGTTGTAAACAACCCTGAAGATGCCCGAGTGTCAAGCATTTGGGTGTAAAAATAAGCCTGATCATTGAAGCAGTGAAAACACACACACACACACACACACACACACACACACACACACACACACACACACACACACACACACAAACAAACAAACACAAACAAACAAACAGAGAGCACACACATACCCAGCCTTTGGGAGGTTTTTTTGCTATAAATGCTACGTCACTTGCTACTCACAGTGTTCTTTTTTTTGCCAAAAACAATTAAGATTTCCTTGTATTTTAATGTAACGTGTTTGTTTTATTCACTGAGAAAAGTGATCTTTTTAGATGACAAGAATTGCATTGCTATGACAACAGACAGTGTTTATTAATATCTCTGTCAGTACTGCGTGTTATCTAGTTGAGTGAGATTTAAACTTCATAAAAGTAAGTCTGTTGATTTGTGTATTTTGTTGCCAGTAAAAATCACATGGTTACAGAAAATTAACGATTAGATTTTTAGAATTAGAAGGCTTTATTTGTCATGCATACATTACAGCACAGTGAAGTTCTTTCTCTGTATTCAATCCATCTGAAGCAGTGAACACACACACACACACACACCCACACACACACACACACACACACACACACACACACACACACACACACACACACACACAGTGAGAGAGAGCGAGAGAGAGAGCAAGAGAGAGAGAGAGCAGTGGCACCTGGGGATTTTTTAGAATTAAAACCCTTTATTTGATGGCTCTGTGTTACTAAGAGAAATAGTGTATTAGTGATCTGGTTACATCACAAACAGTTGCATCCATGTAAGCCTATTTTTAGCAATATCATAACTTTTAAAATGGATACATTGTTATAAAGTTTTATTTTAATTCAAATGTGTGAGGATCGGGGGCACATCAGGGCACTTGCCATGATTTGCAAACAATGTTTATTTTTGGGTTATGTTTGGCTATAAAACAACAGCTTTCAAGCCATTATAGTAAAATCAAGAAAGCCTGAATGTAATTTCATCAACTCATTATCTAATTCATTTCTAGATTATCCTGTTCCAGAACATATGTTGCCTTATGAGCCTGAACTGGGACGCAGTCCATCCCTTGAAGATCTTCTTGCTTTTGTGTTGGAGAAAAGATTGCGTCCAACTATACCTCATCTGTGGGCCAGATTCTCTCAGGTATTTTTTTTCCATCATTGCCCTTAAACATAAGTACTTGTCTTTAAGTCTGAAAACAAGTGGTAGATAGAAAAGCTGATCACTTTCATGACCTCTTTATAAATATTATAAATTGATTCACTATGAATAATTTTAATGTGAGTCCATTTTGAATTCACTACCTCTATTTGCAGGGGTCATATCTCCATGAGCTCCTTGAAGATTGCTGGGATCACGATGCAGATGCAAGACTCACAGCAGAGTGTGCGGCCAATAGATTAGCTTCTTTAACCCTCTAATCTTGCTTTGTAAAGACCGAAGTCCGTGTACAAATTTAATGTTGCTGAATATAGTATTATCTTTGCTGATGAACTGATATTAGTGACTGTGAGGTGTAACACATTTCTGGGAGCATGCTTGCTTATCAGATTGCTGTACTGTACAGTGAAACATTACAACATTGAAAACAAATGGTCCTTAAGAAAGAATGGCGTAAAGAAGATTAAAAGAAAATTGTCTTCATTGTAAATTATATATTTCAGTGTGCAAACTTAAATTAGTTAGCACTGATTGTTAGCTGGTAGTCAGCACTACGCTGGTGTTTAACAGGAAAGAGAAAAACAGGCTTTTAATATCCAAAAAACTCTCACCATTTCACATTACTGAGAAATTCAGATAGAAATAGTGGTACATTTGTTGGATTTGCATTTCCTGAATGCACTGCAGCTATGCAACACGGTTTTGAACAGATCTGACACATTTTACATACTTTTTTTTTTTGCTGATTTGCTAGATGTTCTTACATTTTTGGAGCTACTGGAAGCAGTTCTCTGTTGTCTTTACTTTGCAAATATCTTAATATCAAGGACACTGTTCAGACACACACCATACACCATGTCCAGTGAAACATGATCTTCATGGTGTAACAGCTTTGCTTACAGAATAAAGAAATAAACCTCTTCAACTTCACTATTTTGCTATATTTTCATTTATTTAAGTTGTTTTAATACCTTACAATCTAATAAAAAGGACCTAAAAATCAAGAACATTTTCAAGCTGCAAATGAAGAAGTTGACTGAAATTGTGGTTCAGGAGACCTGATATCTCGGTCTTCAGTAAGGACTTTATCCTGCTCAGGATCACGGTGACTCAAGAGTCTATCCCAGGAACACTGGATGTGAAGCGGGAAAAGAGGCCGGAGGGTAAACCAGTCCAATGCAGTATACTTTTACACACTTATACATACATGCCATGTTTTGGGGAAGTGGGAAGAAACCAGAGAACTCAGAGGAAACCCACACAGATATAGGAAAACAAAACTGAAACTCCACAGAATTGAACCAGCTAGCTATGAGGCAGCAATACGACCAAACAGTATGATGGATAAAACGTCAAGGCAGACAGGAATATAAGTAATATTCATGAAGGAAATAAAACACTATTATGATTGGTAATATTAGTTGAGTGAAAAGTCTAAGGGACACAGCTTCTACAGATTACCAAGGATTTTTATTCATGTGTATTTTTTAACTGTCTGATATCATTTCATTTGCCTGAGTACAGGCATGACATTTTACAATGATCCTTTTACAACCCCAATTCCAAAAAAGTAGGGACACTGTGCAAACTAAATAAAAACAGAATGCGATAATTCGCAAATCATGGAAATGCTATATTTCATTGAAGATAGTACAAAGACAACATATCAAATGTTGAAACTGAGAACTTTTATTGTTTTTTGAAAAATATATGCTCATTTGGAATTTGATGTCAGCAACGCATTTCAGAAAAGTTGGGATAGGGTCATGTTTACCACTGTGTTGCATCATCTCTACAACACTCTGTAAATGTTTGGGAACTGAGGAAACCAGCTGCTGTAGATTTGAAAGAGAAATGTTGTCCCATTCTTGCCTGATATACAATTTCAGTTGCTCAACAGATTGAGGTCTCCTTTGTCGTATTTGGCGCTTCATAATGCGCCAAATGTTTGAAATGGAAGACAGATCTGGACTGCAGGCAGGCCAGTTTAGCACCCAGACTCTTTTACTGTGGAACCCTGCAGTTTTAATATGTGTAGAATGCATTTTAATATTTGCAGAAATGCACCCTCATACCATCACAAGAGGATGGATTTTGAACTGTGCACTAATAACAAGCCAGATGGTCCTTCTCCTCTTTAGCCTGGCGGGTGTGGTGTCCATGATTTCTAAAAAAAATTTCTACTTTTGATTCATCAGACCCCGCGACAATTTTCCACTTCACCTCAATCCATTGTAAAAGAGCTCAGACCCAGAGAAGGTGGCAGTGTTTCTGGATATTGTTTATATCTGGTTTTAACTTGCATTTGTCGATGCAGTAATAAACTGTTTTCACAGACGATGGTTTTCTGAAGTGTTCCTGAGCCAGTGATTTCCACTACAGCCCTGTGTCTGCTTTTAATGCAGTGTCACCTGAGGGCCTGAAGATCACACGCATACAATGTCAGTTTTCAGCCTTGTCTCTTGCATACAGAGATTTCTCCAGATTCTCTGAATCTTTTAATGATATGTACCGTAGGTGATGTGATCCCCAAATTCTTTGCAATTTTACATTGAAGAATGCTATTCTTAAATTGTTGCACTGTTTGCCCACACAGTCTTTCACAGAGCGATGAACCCCTCCCCATCTTTACTTCTGAGAGACTCTGCCTTTCTGGGATGCTCTTTTTATGCACAACCATGTTACCATGCCAACTCTTCGTGTGCAACCGTATGACAAAAACAATGTGACGCATGCACCCACCGCCATGTTGGATGATATACAAATCCAGAATGCAAGGACATGTACATAAGTAGTATATTTTAATAGCATATTTTAATATTCTAATTATTCTAATTATTCTTGTTTTTGTATTATTAACCCAACAAACCTTTACATTTCAAACATTAAAGATCTTTGACAAAATAGAGTACAAATAGTCCAAAAGCATGCAATAAAAACATCACTAAGCAAGTTGTACTATTTTATGCTAATTTTATTTTATTTTCATAGACAAAGTAAAATCACTCTAATCAAAAGGAACAATCAATGGAGATAAATTACACAAGATACAGCATACTTTGGCAATCTTATCAAGTTAAACCAGCTTCCAGTATTTTTTTTTCTGAGGTTCCACCAATTCACAAGTCATATCTCTATAGCCTCCTTGTGCATGACATCACGCTTCATGTGATAATTACACCTGGGGGACAAACAGACACCGTCTTTCATGTAAGCAAAGCTTAATCTGTCTTTAATATGGTTCATTTTTACACTGTTTTTGGTTGTTCAAATAGAGAAATAGATAAGAGGTATTACCGTCTCCCCACAGTCAAGAAATATGTTAACAAAGAGAAGCAAATGCTTCAAGAACAATGAAGAAATGAGTGGTTAAAGAGAATACCATGAGAGGAGCTAAGCCTGAAAACTCCAGAGAAATTCACGATTGTATTTAAAATAAAATAGAAAGTCGGAAGTGAGCATGGAAGAGGTTGCTTAAGAATCTTATTTTATTTTTTCTGCTCGCATTCAAGTTAGCTTCTTCATGAAAGTGTTTGATTTTCTTACTGGTGAAGCAGTTTCCTTATTCGGCACGGAAAACCTAGATTGATTTCAAACAACTCGGACATAACTCAGTAAAAAACAACAACAAGGAGCAACATGTGCGAAATATCCTGAAAGAACAGAAAAGATTAAGAGCACAGAGTGGGCGGCACGGTGGTGTAGTGGTTAGCGCTGTCGCCTCACAGCAAGAAGGCCCAGGTTCGAGCCCCGTGGCCGGCGAGGGCCTTTCTGTGCGGAGTTTGCATGTTCTCCCAGTGTCCGCGTGGGTTTCCTCCGGGTGCTCCGGTTTCCCCCACAGTCCAAAGACATGCAGGTTAGGTTAACTGGTGACTCTAAATTGACTGTAGGTGTGAATGTGAGTGTGAATGGTTGTCTGTGTCTATGTGTCAGCCCTGTGATGACCTGGCGACTTGTCCAGGGTGTACCCCGCCTTTCGCCCATAGTCAGCTGGGATAGGCTCCAGCTTGCCTGCGACCCTGTAGAACAGGATAAAGTGGCTAGAGATAATGAGATGAGATGAGATGAGATGAGATGAGATGAGATGAGATGAAGAGCACAGAAGCTTTGTTTCTGTTATCAGAGGAACCCAGTCCTGTGCAAAATGTCACCATGGAGCCAGAATGTAGTAATGAACCTACAGTTCAAGAGAGTTCTACACAAACACACTGAACTTGACAACAGCTGCATGCATGTGAAATGGAAATAAATCGACTAAGGCAGGAAAAACTATTTTGGATCAACCTGTGTGACTCAGGTGTGTCTTTTGAATAGAAAATAAATTTAGAGGGGACTGAACATTAACCGTTTATTGAAATTATTATTACAAGGGTGATTATAGTTATTATATGACGATAGCTACAACTGGTATGGGCTGATTCTGTTAGTGTTTGTAATTACTGTTCCATCCACTATTATATAAAATTAAAATAAAATCTTACAAGATTGTTTGAAAGTGTAGAGCAAGATATTTTGTTATTTTACAAATAATAACACTTCAGATATTGTTTTAACAATAATAAGTATCAATCTATAAATGATAGCATGAAAATAGTTGTGTAACAAGATGTCCTTGGGGTTGTTGAGACTTGGAGGGCCGGGAATACCAGCTAGCCCACAGTTCAGGTTGGAGCCCTTTGAGAGTAAATGCTTTAGCTTTCGCAACATTCTGTTCCCAAAAGCTGATGTCAGGTAAAAGTCTTTACACAAAGAAGGGTTTTTTTTCTTTTGTAGTTTTTTAACTGTTCTTCCGTATTGTGACTCTTCAGGAAAAAGAATGTATATTCCAACATGTAGCTAATGCTAACACTAGGCCACAAATCTGCACCATCACTCCAGTCATTTTGAGGAATATTGTATTCCTCCATATTGTATTCCATAACCGCTAACAAACTCTAATTTCCGTGTATATCCTTTGCTTCTTTCTGACTAATATTGTTCAAGTAATCCAGTAGTAGAGCTTTTTTAGCTGTAGTTTTCTTCGGAGAGCAGCTACAGATGTCAGACATCTTCGCTTGGCTTGAATATGTGAATGGTATATAAACAAAGTTTGCTTGTCCCCCAGGTATAGGGTAGCGATGGTTGCTAACGTAAATGTGACGTCAGTGCAAGGGGTCTATTGCACTCCTCCATTTAAAATATTTGTAACCCAGTGATTTCCATCTGGCAACCACTTTCAGTATGTGTCTCTGCTGGGAGGGTTTCAGACACAATTTCATTTGACTCTGGTACATCCATAAAACAAAAGGTGCATAAGTAAAAGGAGGTTACTGGGTTACCTCCGGTGCAAGAAGGAATGCTACAGCAGGTCTTTCATCCCAACTGCTGCCAGACTTTTCAATGACAGCCTGGCATAATGTAGCACTGTTTATTTTTTCTTAATGTCACTATCATGTTTTTGTGACTTTGTCACTTTATGTGCATCTCATTGTCATCATCTACTTATAGTGGTGCTTGAAAGTTTGTGAACCCTTTAGAATTTTCTATATTTCTGCATAAATATGACCTAAAACATCATCAGATTTTCACACAAGTCCTAAAAGTAGATAAAGAGAACCCAGTTAAACAAATGAGACAAAAATATTATACTTGATCATTTATTTATTGAGGAAAATGATCCAATATTACATATCTGTGAGTGACAAAAGTATGCAAACCTTTGCTTTCAATATCTGGTGTGACCCCCTTGTGCTGCAATGTACTTGTGCAGCAAGTAAACGTTTCCGGTAACTGTTGATCAGTCCTGCACACCAGCTTGGAGGAATTTTAGCCCATTCCTCCGTATAGAACAGCTTCAACTCTGGGATGTTAGTGGGTTTCCTCACATGAACTGCTCGCTTCAGGTCCTTCCACAACATTTTGATTGGATTAAGGTCAGGACTTTGACTTGTCCATTCCAAAACATTAACTTTATTCTTCTTTAACCATTCTTTGGTAGAATGACTTGTGTGCTTAGGGTTGTTGTCTTGCTGCATGACCCACCTTCTCTTGAGAGTCAGTTCATGGACAGATGTCTTGACATTTTCCTTTAGAATTCGCTGGTATAATTCAGAATTCATTGTTCCATCAATGATAGCAAGCCATCCTGGCCCAGATGCAGCAAAACAGGCCCAAACCATGATACTACCACCACCATGTTTCACAGATGGGATAAGGTTCTTATGCTGGAATGCAGTGTTTTCCTTTCTCCAAACATAACGCTTCTCATTTAAACCAAAATTTCTAGTTTGGTCTCATCCTTCCACAAAACATTTTTCCAATAGCCTTCTGGCTTGTCCGCATGATCTTTAGCAAACTGCAGACAAGCAGCAATGTTCTTTTTGGAGAGCAGTGGCTTTCTCCTTGCAACCCTGCCATGCACACCACTGTTGTTCAGTGTTCTCCTGATGGTGGACTCATGAACATTAACATTACCCAATGTGAGAGAGGCCTTCAGTTGCTTAGAAGTTACCCTGGGGTCCTTTGTGACCTCGCTGACTATTACATGTCTTGCTCTTGGAGTGATCTTTGTTGGTTGACCACTCCTGGGGAGATTAACAATGGTTTTGAATTTCCTCCATTTGTACACATTCTGTCTGACTGTGGATTGGTGGATTTTGTAACCTTTTCCAGCCTGATGAGCATCAACAGCACTTTTTCTGAGGTCCTCAGAAATCTCCGTTGTCCATGCCATGATACACTTCCACAAACATGTTGTGAAGATCAGACTTAGATAGATCCCTGTTCTTTAAATAAAACAGGGTGCCCACTCACACCTAATTGTCATCCCATTGATTGCAAACACCTGAGGCCAAGTTTACATTAGACCGTATCTGTCTCGTTTTCTTCGCGGATGCACTGTCCGTTTACATTAAACCGCCTGGAAACGCCGGGAAACGGGAATCCGCCAGGGTCCACGTATTCAATTCAGATCGTGTCAGCTCCGGTGCTGTGTAAACATTGAGAATACGCGGATACACTGTGCTGAGCTCTAGCTGGCATCGTCATTGGACAACGTCACTGTGACATCCACCTTCCTGATTCGCTGGCGTTGGTCATGTGACGCGACTGCTGAAAAACGGCGCGGACTTCCGCCTTGTATCACCTTTCATTAAAGAGTATAAAAGTATGAAAATACTGCAAATACTGATGCAAATACTGCCCATTGTGTAGTTATGATTGTCTTTAGGCTTGCCATCCTTCCACTTGGAAGTGGTAAGTGATATGCGCTGGGATCACACACACAGCGGCTCAGTCCCGAATCACAGCTTGTGCACTTCACTCGCGTGCTCTGTGAGCTGCGCAGGGCCAGAGTGCGCACCCTCCAGAGGACACTCGCTGTTCAGGGCAGAGTGATTTGGAGCGCAGGATGCCTGCGGAGCCGAGCGTATCCGTGTATTGGTGTTGCTGTGTGCACGCAAATCGTGTATTGGTGTTGCTGTGTGCACACTAATCGTTTTAAAAACGTTAATCTGATGATCCGCTGATACGGTCTAATGTAAACATGGGCTGACTCTAATTTCACCTTCAAATTAACTGCTAATCCTTGAGGTTCACATACTTTTGCCACTCACAAACATGTAATATTGGATAATTTTTCTCAATAAATAAAGGACCAAGTATAATATTTTTGTCTCAGTTGTTTAACTGGGTTCTCTTTATCTACTTTTAGGACTTGTGTGAAAATTGGATGATGTTTTAGGTCATATTTATGCAGAAATATATAAAATTCTAAAGCATTCACATACTTTCAAGCACCACTGTATGCTGTGCAACAATATTACTATTTTAGAGGCCCCAGTGGGGGCTCTATATATTCACTTTCAAAAATGCTTGTCACCAAACTCCAGGAAATACTAAGGCGTGGGATGCACATTCATGGGTGCAGATATATTCGGTCTGCCCTTTTCTTGACCTGGCAACAGTTTGGTGACAAACTGTCAACATCTAATATCAGAAATCTGACTTTTATTCCATCAACCGGTCTTCATCACGACACATTTATATAGAGATTCACTTGCTTGGATTCGTGACCATTCTTGTCACCAAACTCCAGGAAATACTAAGGCGTTGGGCGAGCATTAATGGGCGGAAATATTTTGGGGATGCCCTTTTCTCAACCTGGCTACCGTTTGGATACAATCTGTCAACATTTCATACGAGAAAAGTGACTTTTATTTCATTTTATTTTTATTTCATTCCATGGCAGTGGCTGAATGGGCTGGATTTCTCTAAGAATGTATTCCATTTATCTTCTTGGTTCTCACTTTGTGGATTATTTTTGCTGAAATGCCAAAAATGGCTTGAAAAAACTTGAAATATGAAATACTTGATATTCCTCTTACATTCTGCACACTCTGCATCATAATGTAATGCTCTGGATCTCATTGACACCATATGTAATTATAAGGCTAATGGCATATGTTGTCCAATAAATCGACAGTATAGATTGGCCTCTTGTCTTTGGCCTCCTCTGTTGCTTCCATGCTTTCTACGGTGAAAATGACAAAGAACTATGACAGGTCATCAGACTGATCTGCTTTTTTTTTCTTTGAATGCCATAATAAGCTTTTTGACAGAAAATGTGATTAAACTTCCAGAAAAAAATCACAGAAAAATCTAGGTAACTGACTATTCATGACGGCTGCATGACCGCCTACAAAAATGCTGTCAGGAGGGGCCTCGTGTTCCTTGAACACATTTCTAGTTGGTACAATATCCTTTTCATTGCAAGTATTTTCTTATTCATGTCTCACAGTCAAAACTGTTGTGTACAATTATGTCCATAGCCTGTGTTTTTCCTCATTAGTTATGTTATGCTGTGCAATAACATTCACTACCTAGTGCAATATTTCTATTCCTATTTCAGTTGCCAGTATTTAATTAGTGCAATATTGCTATTTCTGGTGAAGTACTACTCTTACTTAAGTTCCATTCTTATTTTGTTGTGCACGTTACATACATGGCCTGTGTTTTTACTTTTTTATTTATTTTATTATTATATTTTATACCTTTATTGCACTCTATTTTTCTTTTTGTTACTGTCTATTCCTGACTCTTTCTATCTGTGAGCTGCTGGATCATGTAAATTTCCCCACTGAGGGATGAATAAAGTTTATCTTATCTTATCTTATCTTATCTTATCTTATCTTATCTTATCTTATCTTATCTTATCTTATCTACTAGAAAGGCATCGCTAATATCTCACCTGGCAAAGTTGACCCACATTGTTCTCCTTGTGTATCCAAACTCACTAAAGTTTGTGCTGCTTCTAAACTGGCTTTCTTGGCAAATATTTCATTTATCCTGTAGCTTCTTGATACTGTGAGATAAGTTTTCATCTTGATCTTATCGTGTCCTAATTTGAGTCTTGGTGCCCGATCTGGATTAGTTTTATCGTGTAAGTTTGCTGGTGTTCCTGCAAGGTGAGAAGCAGTGTGTTCATGCTAAAGCTCAAAAGTTCAATTTATTCAGCAGAAAACAGAGCTTTAATTAGCAATGAACTCTTATTAGATATAAAATGGTCACCACACATGCGGGTGTAATTAGCTTTTTCTTCAGTTAAGTCCTTATGATGTATGCTTTTTAACCACAGTGCACAGTGTTCTCTGGACAGTTCTTCATCTGTTTTGTCACAGTTTTTAATTATTTTAGGAATTCTGAAGAACCGTTTCTCTTTGTCACGAGTAGCATTATTATTGCAATTATATCCCCTACACAAAGTAGACACTGTCTTTCTGCAAAGGCAGTGAAATCAAGAGAAAATCATGAAGGGTTGCTGGTTCCTGGTGGTTGTTATCATCCAACATGGCGGACTTCCGGTTTGGAAGCAAGATGTCATTTGCACACAAAGAATTAACCAAATTAGATTTTTTTTTAAGCGTTGCACAACTTTTTCAGTCTTTTGTTGCCCCTGTCCTAACTTTTTTGAAACATTTTGCTGACATCAAATTCAAAATGAGCATGCATTTTTCAAAAATTAATAAAATTTCTCGGTTTCAACATTTGATATGTTGTCTTTGTACTATTTTCAGTGAAATATCAGGTTTCCATAATTTGCAAATCTTCACATTCTGTTTTAATTAAAGTTTTACACAGTGTCCCAACTTTTTGTAATTGGGGTTGTATTGCTGCATATATTAAATGACATTTTGCCCCCCCCCCCATCTCTTTTTGTGGTAAGAAGACATTTGTGTGGAATGCCATTTAAGGAAATATTAAACAAACATATATGCCTATGAACAAAATCAATCAATCAATCAATCAATCAATCAATCAATCAATCAATTAATTAATTAGCAGATGAAAAATATATATGGCTCTGAAATAAATAAATGATACAATGAATATACAGTGGTGCTTGAAAGTTTGTGAACCCTTTAGAATTTTCTATATTTCTGCATAAATATGACCTAAAACAACATCAGATTTTCATACAAGTCTTAAAAGTAGATAAAGAGAACCCAGTTAAACAAATGAGACAAAAATATTATACTTGGCTATTTATTTATTGAGGAAAATGATCCAATATTACATATCTGTGAGTGGCAAAAGTATGTGAACCTCTAGGATTAGCAGTTAATTTGAAGGTGAAATTAGAGTCAGGTGTTTTCAATCAATGGGACGACAATCAGGTGTGAGTGGGCACCCTGTTTTATTTAAAGAACAGGGATCTATCAAAGTCTGATCTTCACAACACCTGTTTGTGGAAGTGTATCATGGCACGAACAAAGGAGATTTCTGAGGACCTCAGAAAAAGTGTTGTTGATGCTCATCAGGCTGGAAAAGGTTACAAAACCATCTCTAAAGAGTTTGGACTCCACCAATCCACAGTCAGACAGATTGTGTACAAATGGAAGAAATGCAAGACCATTGTTACCCTCCCCAGGAGTGGTCAACCAACAAAGATCACTCCAAAAGCAAGGTGTGTAATAGTCGGCGAGGTCACAAAGGACCCCAGGGTAACTTCGAAGCAACTGAAGGCCTCTCTCACATTGGCTAATGTTAATGTTCATGAGTCCACCATCAGGAGAACACTGAACAACAATAGTGTGCATGGCAGGGTTGCAAGGAGAAAGCCACTGCTCTCCAAAAAGAACATTGCTGCTTGTTTGCAGTTTGCTAAAGATCTCATGGACAAGCCAGAAGGCTATTGGAAAAATGTTTTGTGGATGGATGAGACCAAAATAGAACTTTTTGGTTTAAATGAGAAGCGTTATGTTTGGAGAAAGGAAAACACTGCATTCCAGCATAAGAACCTTATCCCATCTGTGAAACATGGTGGTGGTAGTATCATGGTTTGGGCCTGTTTTGCTTCATCTGGGCCAGGATGGCTTGCCATCATTGATGGAACAATGAATTCTGAATTATACCAGCAAATTCTAAAGGAAAATGTCAGGACATCTGTCCATGAACTGAATCTCAAGAGAAGGTGGGTCATGCAGCAAGACAACGACCCTAAGCACACAAGTCGTTCTACCAAAGAATGGTTAAAGAAGAATAAAGTTAATGTTTTGGAATGGCCAAGTCAAAGTCCTGACCTTAATCCAATGGAAATGTTGTGGAAGGACCTGAAGCGAGCAGTTCATGTGAGGAAACCCACCAACATCCCAGAGTTGAAGCTGTTCTGTACGGAGGAATGGGCTAAAATTCCTCCAAGCCGGTGTGCAGGACTGATCAACAGTTACCGCAAACGTTTAGTTGCAGTTATTGCTGCACAAGGGGGTCACACCAGATACTGAAAGCAAAGGTTCACATACTTTTGCCACTCACAGATAAGAAATATTGGATCATTTTCCTCAATAAATAAATGACCAAGTGTAATATTTTTGTCTCATTTGTTTAACTGGGTTCTCTTTATCTACTTTTAGGACTTGTGTGAAAATCTGATGTTGTTTTAGGTCATATTTATGCAGGAATATAGAAAATTCTAAAGGGTTCACAAACTTTCAAGCACCACTGTATAAATGAGTCAGTGAAGTTAAATGAATAAATAAGTATGGTTTTTTAGCTATTTCAAAATGATGCTTTTCAAAGGACCACTTTTATTTCAGGTGACTTTTTTCAGGGAATTTTTAAATAAGCTACATTGAAAAGCTGAAAAATAGGTTTTCAGCCAACGACCCCTCATCAGTGTGAAGAGGCCTGCAAGACATTACCAACTACAGAAGACCCCCACCACCCCACACACACACACACGTGCTGAGGAAAACAAAGAACTGGCTGATGACCTGAATGGCTGAAACCTGACCTTTCATTGCAGGTTTGAGAAGAACACTTTCACACCCCTCACCCATTCCAGCTCATCAACAACAGCCCTTATCACACCCTTGGTAATGCTCCTCTCCCCTCCCCTGATGCAAAGGCTGCACTTGAGGTGTGTAAAGGGAATGTAAGACGGCTCTTCCAGAGTTCGAAAATCAGGAAAGCACCAGGCCCAGATGGAGTCTCCCCCTGCTGACCAACTGGCTCCAATCTTTACATAGATCTTCAACAGCTCCCTTGAGTTGTGCTAAGCCCGCTCCTGCTTCAAGTGTTCCACCATCATTCTGATACCCAAGAAACCCTCCATTACACAGGACTGAATGACTATAGGCCTGTCGCTCTAACATCTGTGGTCATGAAGTCCTTTGAATGACTAGTGCTGGCCCACCTGAAGAGCATTACAACTCACCTGCTAGACCCCCTGCAGTTTGCTTACAGGGCAAACAGGTGAGTGGATGATGCAGTCAACATGGGACTGCACTACATCCTGTAACATCTTGACTGCCCAGGGACCTATGTAAGGATCCTATTCGTAGAGTTCAGCTCAGCATTCAACACCGTAATTCCAGAAATCCTCTCCTCCAAACTGTCTCAGCTCACTGTCTCACCTGCCATATGTCAGTGGATCACCAGCTTCCTGAGAGGCAGAGAACAGCAAGTAAGGCTGGGGGAAGTCACTTCTGGCATGCAGTCAGTCAGCACTTGTGCTCCTCAGGGACATGTCCTTTCCCCACTGCTCTTCTCCCTTGACACCAATGACTGCACTTCCATGAACGCAACCATAAAACTACTGAAATTTGCAGATGATACTACAACCCCGATTCCAAAAAAGTTGGGACAAAGTACAAATTGTAAATAAAAACGGAATGCAATAATTTACAAATCTCAAAAACTGATATTGTATTCACAATAGAACATAGACAGCATATCAGATGTCGAAAGTGAGACATTTTGAAATTTCATGCCAAATATTGGCTCATTTGAAATTTCATGACAGCAACACATCTCAAAAAAGTTGGGACAGGGGCAATAAGAGGCTGGAAAAGTTAAAGGTACAAAAAAGGAACAGCTGGAGGACCAAATTGCAACTCATTAAGTCAATTGGCAATAGGTCATTAACATGACTGGGTATAAAAAGAGCATCTTGGAGTGGCAGTGGCTCTCAGATCTGACACATTTTACATACTTTTTTTTTGCTGATTTGCTAGATGTTCTTACATTTCTGGAGCTACTGGTAGCAGTTCTCTGTTGTCTTTACTTTGCAAATATCTTAATATCAAGGACACTGTTCAGACACACACCATACACCATGTCCAGTGAAACATGATCTTCATGGTGTAACAGCTTTGCTTACAGAATAAAGAAATAAACCTCTTCAACTTCACTATTTTGCTATATTTTCATTTATTTAAGTTGTTTTAATACCTTACAATCTAATAAAAAGGACCTAAAAATCAAGAACATTTTCAAGCTGCAAATGAAGTTGACTGAAATTGTGGTTCAGGAGACCTGATATCTCGGTCTTCAGTAAGGACTTTATCCTGCTCAGGATCATGGTGACTCAAGAGTCTAGCCTGGGAACACTGGGTGTGAAGTGGGGAAAGAGGCTGGAGGGTAAACCAGTCCAATGCAGTACATTTTTACACACTTATACATACATGCCATGTTTTGGGGAAGTGGGAAGAAACCAGAGAACTCAGAGGAAACCCACACAGATATAGGAAAACAAAACTGAAACTCCACAGGATTGAACCAGCTAGCTGTGAGGCAGCAATACGACCAAACAGTATGATTGATAAAACATCAAGGCAGACAGGAAAATAAGTAATATTCATGAAGGAAATAAAACACTATTATGATTGGTAATATTAGTTGAGTGAAAAGTCTAAGGGACACAGCTTCTACAGATTACCAAGGATTTTTATTCATGCGTATTTTTTAACTGTCTGATATCATTTCATTTGCCTGAGTACAGGCATGCCATTTTACAATAATCCTTTTACTGTATGGTCATATGCCTCATCCAAGATGGTAACGAGTCTGCATCCAGATGGGAGGGTGAATGATTGGTGCTGTGGTGCAGTCAGAATAACTTGGAGCTAAACACACTCAAGATGGTGGAGATGATAGTGGACTTCAGGAGACATCCTTCTGTGATGCTTCCCCTTACAATATCTAGTAGTCCTGTGTCAACTGTGGAGACCTTTAAGTTCTTGAAGAACCCTTAAGAATTATCATCTCACAAAACTTGAAGTGGGAATCCAACATCAATTCCATCCTTAAAACAGCCCAGAAGAGGATGTACTTTCTGCAGCAACTCAGAAGACATGGTCTGTTACAGGAGCTGTTGACACAGTTCTACGTCACTGTCATTGAATCTGTCCTGTGCACATCCATAACAGTCTGGTTCAGAGCAGCCACAAAACAGGACAGGAACAGACTGCATTGAACAGTAAGGTCAGCAGAAAGGATCATCGGTGCTCCCCTGCCCAGCCTCCAGGATTTATACATTTCACGAACCATGAAGCAGACAGAGAAAATGATTAAGGTGTAGGTGCAAGTGCATTATTAAATCAGTTTCATACAATCAGTCTCATAAAATATCAGTTCATTGATTTTACTAATCAAAATTTATTTTAATTAAATTATTGAATGAATTACTTTAGTGATGCACTAGATCAGTGAAGGCAATGTGAATTCTTTGATTGCAGAGGATGGATTCAAGTAATACTGCAGCAAAACAGACAAGACAGTTTCTTGTAAATATCTAATTTATTAAAATGAAACTCAGGTGAGGATAATACTGATCAGGTACATTCAATTATACTAGCAACAGTTTAACAATCAAGGCACAAAATGATGATACGAGGTAGTAATATTATTATGTGTGTATGCGTGTTTGCAGGCTAATGGTTAACAAAGGGTTGTATGCTAAATGACAAGGTAGGTGACAAGAGTGTTTGAGTGAAGCGCACAGAAAAGGTGCCCAAAAGGTGGGGGAGGGGATCGTAGGTGCACTGTGTGACTGATTAGACAAAGGATTTTAACAAAAGGCACATAAACAATCGTTGGCCCATACAGGGATTGAACCCACAATCTTACCATTATTAGCCCCACACTCTAACCAGCTAAGCTACCCAGCGCTAAGGCTACTGTAGTCTGGATGCTGAGGTGTGTATAATGGTGCATGGTAAGAAAGTGTTCGAGAGAGAGAGGTAAAGACAGCTAGGGCATACAAAATCTATCTACCAGAGTAAAACTGAGAAATACAATAACATACAATCAACCCAAAGTTATGTGATTATTGTGCACGCACCTGAAACAACCTTATATTTAAGTAGCACTTTTCACATAAACTAATCAAGCTAAGACTAATGTTGTCCAAATGCCAGCCTTACTTGGGACCACTCTTGCGCGGCAGCTGAAGGAGTTCAGTGATGATCCTCTGTTTTTGTGTATTCTTCTGAAGAGTGCAGAGCACAGCTTCAGTTCAGTTTAATGCAGATCTGCTATGTTGCAGAAGTCCTTCCCGGGCGGGATCTCGTTGATCCAGAAGGTCCTTGGTCAAATGCTTGTTGGCTGAAGATGTGGAGGGAACCGCTCGCCTCTAATCTTCCTAATTTGTGTTATTATGGTGTAGTAATAATGGTAACCGGTTTCAAACACAACAAAAGTGAACCAGTGTGACTGAGGTACTTTTAAACATGGCCAGTGGTTCGTACAATGCCGCATGCTTGTTTCTTCATTTCTGCCTGCAGGGAGTAGTATCTCTTTAGTACCAATGATGAAATCAGTCAGAGAGAGCAAAATTCACTTAAATAGCCCAATTTATAGGCGAGCTTGCGTCATGATCCACAGCAGTACACTATCCAATTGTGGCACAATGAAAGATGAGATGAGGTGGATATTGTCCGGGGCAGGAAGCAAGGGAGTTATGGGAGATGTAGTTGCGGAGATGTGCTGTACCTACAAAGGAGTCCCTCACACCCTGGTCACAACCTATAGGTTGTATTCAGTCATGTTACTTTTGCTTGTGAATTTACTTCTGGTGAATGAAGCGGGGGCGGCACGGTGGTGTAGTGGTTAGCGCTGTTGCCTCACAGCAAGAAGGTCCTGGGTTCGAGCCCCGGGTCCGGTGAGGGCCTTTCTGTGTGGAGTTTGCATGTTCTCCCCGTGTCCGCATGGGTTTCCTCCGGGTGCTCCGGTTTCCCCCACAGTCCAAAGACATGCAGGTTAGGTTAACTGGTGACTCTAAATTGACCGTAGGTGTGAATGTGAGTGTGAATGATTGTCTGTGTCTATGTGTCAGCCCTGTGATGACCTGGCGACTTGTCCAGGGTGTACCCCGCCTTTCGCCCGTAGTCAGCTGGGATAGGCTCCAGCTTGCCTGCGACCCTGTAGAAGGATAAAGCGGCTAGAGATAATGAGATGAGATGAGAATGAATGAAGCGGTGGTCAGGCAAACCAATTTGGCTGCCATTATGCAAAGAGCCAGTGAAACAGTCTCTGACTAGTTTCATGGTGTAGAGGCCAATGCATGGTCAAGATAACTTCAGAAAGTTGCTCTTTTCAATGGGATAGAGCCTTACATGCTAACAAAGAAGGATTTTTCCTGTTAGTTGGCAAATTATCCATCCATTGAGCTCCCCAACATTTCAAACTACCTGGTGCTGTTGACATCATTCTACATGGACAAAAAGATAAAAACCTGGAAGAGCACAGAGGTGTATAATTTCTTTTATCTGTAGCTGAGTTAAAGACCTGGGGATCAAGACACTACAAGATAAATCCTGTATTGTTTATGCCTGGGTAAGTTGGCATTTTTGGGCTTCATGTACCTGTCTTCGCGATGGTTGCTAGGACAGTACAAGTTTTAGTATCAGGTGTAAACAAACCCCAGCCGCTCGATTCTCAATCGTCCCTGCTCTTCTCTTCCAGATAAATCATTCACAAAGATCCACAGAAACCTTTTTAATGGCCTGGGTATTGGTTTAACAGGATGCTGAAGTTATCACGACTCACTGTAACTGCATGGCTGGGGAAGCAGTTTCATGCTGTTAACTCGTGAGCTCTGCTTTTATGTTTATGTGGACTGTCTCGATTATCTTATCCATCTAGTTTAGTGTAGGAGCCCAATCTACATCATTGTCCTTGTAAAGATTGTTAGGATATCCTGATAAAGTGAAAACATAAATGTTAGTTTACAATATGGTAACCACGATCAAAGAGTAAACAAAAACATCTGAGAACTTAAGCATCTTCTGAACTTCAAAACATCACGAACTAACAGAACATGGCGAGAAAAGTGATTTGTGAATGCAAACGAAATACATCAGAGGAATTTACAAACTTTTCACAAAGTGATTGCTGTAAACTCAAGTGTTCTTTGACTTGGCTCCCTTCCATCACAGTGAAAGGTTCAAGAGCCACCTTTTTCATCATCTTTTGGTAAAATCCTTTGCTCTTTCACCCTTTTTTATAACTTTATGAAGCACCCAGAAGAAACTTCTCAGTCTCACTGTTTATTTGATTTGAGCTGCCCAAAACAATGCAAGCAGAGGACATAGCCACTTTGGAGGACTCTTCTCTCAATATACAGGACTATGCTGAGTATGTGACTGGGTACATCAGCACATGTGTCTGCAACATTGTGCCCACCATACAGATCAGGAAGTTCCCCAACCAAAAGCCCTGGGTAAACAGTCAGGTACGACATATGCTGCGTGCTTGCTCTCTTGCATTTAGATCAGGCAATGAGAGAGTACAAAGCAGCAAAGTACAGACTGAGGAAAGCCATTACAGTGGCCAAGAGGCAGTACAGAGAGAAGCTGTATGGCTTCTATTCTACTGCTGACCCTGGGCAAATGTGGCAAGGCCTGCAGCACATCACAGACTACAGGACCACCACCAGCAGCTCCACAGACAGCCTTCCAGATGACCTCAACACTTTCTACACCCACTTTGAGACCTCCAGCTACAGCACAGAGAGGAGGCACACACACAGACCTGGACCACCCAACCCCCTTTCCCCCCACCAACAGTCTCATCAGGCCAGGTACACAAAGCCCTGAGGAAGATCAACCCCAAGAAGGCAGCAGGACCAGACAACATCCCTGGGTGGGCTCTCAGAGTATGTGCCAATGAGCTGGCTGATGTTTGCACCACTATCTTCAACCTTTCCCTCAGCCAGAGCACCATTCCCTCCTGCTTCAAGACCACAACCATCGTCCCTCTTCCCAAGAAGAGCCCACCCACTTGCCTGAATGATTACAGGCCAATAACACTCACTCCAATCATCTGAAAATGCTTTGAGAGTGTGGTACTGGCCCACATTCAGAGCAGTATACCAGAAACCCTGGACCCCCTACAGTATGCCTACAGGCCCACCTCAGATGTCATCACTGCTGCTCTCTCCCACCTGGAAAACAAAGACTCTTACATCAGGATGTTCTTTGTTGACTACATCTCTGCCTTCAACATGGTCATCCACCATAAACTGTCCACACTTGGTTTGCACCCCACCCTCTGTGACTGGCTCCTCAACTTCCTGACTAGCAGGCCCCAGACTGTCAGGATTGGTAATAGGACTTCAACCAGCATCATCACAAACATTGGCACCCCACAGGGATGTGTACTCAGCCCCATCCTCTACACCCGGTTCACCCATGACTGTGTTGCCTCCCACAAGGACATCATCCTGAAGTTCACAGATGACACCACAGTGATAGGATGAATCACTGGCAAAGACGAAAAGGCCTACAGGAGGGAGGTGGCCAGTCTGGTGTCATGGTGTGAGGACAACTGTTAGGGTTTTGCTGGGATTCGAACCCGGGTTGCTGGTGTGATAATCCAGCAAACCCCCACTAGGCCACCAGGGGGATGACTCAAGTGCAGAGGCGTGAGGCGAAAGTAGAGTATAAAAAACAGTTTATTTACACTATATACAGTCCAAAGGAAAAAAAAACAAAAGAATAATCCAAAAGCTCAGAAGATGTACAAAAAACAAAAATATCCAAAGGGTCAAAGTCCAAAATCCAACTAAGAAAAGAAGAGGCAAAAACTCAAACACTCAGAAGATCAAAAGGTCAAAACAAAATCCACAAAGTCCAAAAGAAAGAAGCAAAAACCAAGAATACAAAGACACAGACAAGGTACATGGGACAGAGGGAACTAGCACTAACAGCATAGCATAGGAAAAAGACTCCGTGACAAGGGAACAAACAGAGGGGTATATATACACACACTAATTAAGGAACAGGGCGGGGCAGGAAACAGGCAATGAAGAAAAACACAAAAACACAGTGGCGGCCTCTAGAGGCCAAAACAAACATGACACGATGGAAATAACAGCAGCCTCTAGAGGCCAAAACAGTCCCAGTCCTAACAGGACCCCCCCCCCCCCCCCAGGAGCGTCTCCTGACGTTCCCAGGGCGATCCGGATGGGCCGAATGGAAGTCCCAGCATAGTCCTTTATCTAGAAGGTCCCAGGCGGGGACCCAACAGTGTTTTGCAGGGCCATAGCCCCCCCAATCTACTAGATATTGAAGCCCGCCGCGGACCCGGCGGGAGTCAAGCAGGCGATGCACGGTGAACACAGTCTGACCCTGGAAGATGCGGGGGGTGGGGAGTTCCTAGGGGCAGGGGCATACGTGGATGTCAGTACGGGCCGCAACAGGGAAACATGGAATGTGGGGTTGATCCTCAGAGTCCGGGGCAACTGGAGCCGGTAGGCAACAGGGTTCACCCTGCGCACCACCTTGAAGGGGCCAATGTAGCGAGGAGCAAGCTTGCGGTTCTCCACCCACAGCGGAAGGTCCTTAGTGGACAGCCAAACCTGCTGCCCAGGGCGGAAAGCGTGGGCAGGTCTTCTATGGTGGTTGGCCTGAGTCTGGTTGGTTCTGGAGGTCTGGATGAGGGTCTTCCTGACCTTGCTCCAGGTCTTGCGACACCGTCTCACATATTGGTTGAGCGAGGGCACCCCCACGTCCTCCTCCTGGTCCGGGAACAGAGGTGGCTGGAACCCGAATTGGCACTGGAATGGCGACAGCTTGGTGGCCAATGACTGCAGGGTGTTGTGGGCGTACTCTGCCCATGGCAGACAGGTGCTCCATGATGTCGGGTTATCCATAGCCAGGCCTCGCAGGGTGGTTTCCAGGTCCTGGTTGAGCCTCTCCGTCTAGCCATTGGACTGTGGGTGAAACCCAGAGGAGAGGCTGGCAGTGGCTCCAATGACCTTGCAGAACCCGTGCCACACTCGGGAGGAGAACTCGGGCCCTCGGTCTGAGACGATGTCCTGCGGGAGACCAAAGACTCAGAAGACATGAGTGAATAATAGTTTAGCAGTTTCAGGAGCAGAAGGGAGCTTGCACATTGGTAAAAAGCGGCAGGCCTTGGAGAATCTGTCAACTATGACCAATATGACAGTGTTACCTTGTGACTCAGGGAGACGCGTGATGAAGTTGACTGCCACATGGGACCAGGGATGCCGGGGAATGGTCAGAGGATGCAGGAGACCCTGGGGACGCTGTTGCGGGTTCTTGGTTCTGGTGCAGACCTCACAGGACAGGACAAATGACCTTACTTCCTTCTCCATGTTAGGCCACCAGAAGCGTCTTTTCAGGAAGTCCAGGGTCCTCCGAGCTCCCGGGTGGGCGGTGAGAGGGGAAGAGTGACCCCACTGGAGAACCTTGGCCCGGGCTTGATGTGGAACGTACAAGAGGCCTGGTGGCCCCGTCCCAGGACCGAGGTCCTGGCATTGGGCTCATCGGACGGCCTCCTGAATACCCCAGCAGACAGGGACCGCAATCCGGGACACAGGGATAATAGGCCCGACTTCACTCTCCCTGTTAGTGGCAGAGAACAGCCTGGACAGTGCATCAGGTTTGGTGTTCTTGGAGCCGGGGTGGTACGAGAGGGTGAAGTCAAACTGACTGAAAAACAGGGCCCACCTAGCCTGTCGTGGGTTCAGTCTCTTGGCTTGCTGGAGGTACTCCAGGTTCTTGTGGTCCGTCCAAACCAGGAATGGATGTTGCGCTCCCTCCAGCCAGTGCCTCCACTCCTCAAGGGCCAGTTTGACCGCTAGCAGTTCTCGATCCCCCACATCATACCGGGACTCTGTAGGACTCAGGCGGTGGGAGAAGTAAGCGCAGGGGTGCAGCTTTCCTTCCGAATGTTGAGAGAGCACCGCGCCGACCCCACTGTCCGAGGCATCCACCTCCACGATGAATGGTTGGGAGGTGTCTGGGAGGACCAGAATGGGTGCCATGCAAAAGCGGTGCTTGAGGTCTTTGAATGCCTTTTCCGCCTGAGGAGACCAGACATAAGATCCACCTGTCCCTTTGGTGAGGTCCGACATGGGTGCTGCTACAGAACTAAAGTTCCTGATAAACTTATGGTAGAAGTTAGCAAATCCTAAGAATCGCTGAACCTCTTTGACGGACTTGGGAGTGGGCCAGTCCCAGACGGCCAGGGTCTTGGCTGGATCCATTTGGAGTTGGCCTGTCCGTACAACAAAATCCAGGAAGGAGACCTCGGGAACATGAAATTCGCATTTCTGGGCCTTGGCGAACAGATTGTTCTGTAGCAGCCTCTGGAGAACCTGGCGGACATGGTGGTGGTGCTCCTGCACGGTCTTGGAAAAGATAAGGATGTCGTTGAGGTAGACAAAAATGTACAGGTTAATCATGTCCCTCAAGACATCGTTGATTAGGGCCTGAAAAACAGCTGGTGCGTTGGTGAGTCCGGAGGGCATCACCTGGTATTCGTAGTGCCCAGACGGGGTGTTAAAGGCAGTCTTCCACTCGTCTCCCTGTCGGATACGGATGAGGTGGTATGCGTTCCGTAGGTCCAACTTGGTGAAGACGGTGGCGCCTTGGAGCAGGTCGAATGCTGTGGACATCAGTGGAAGGGGATATTGGTTGCGCACAGTGATCTTGTTCAGGCCCCTGTAGTCAATACATGGTCGGAGCCCCCCATCCTTCTTGCTGACAAAGAAGAAGCCGGCACCAGCAGGTGAGGTGGAGGGTCGAATGAACCCAGAGACCAGGGCGTCTTTGAGGTATTCCTCCATGGCCTTGCATTCTGGCTGAGAGAGGGAAAACAGTCTGCCATGAGGAGGGGTAGTCCCAGGGAACAAGTCGATGGCACAGTCGTAGGCCCGGTGCGGAGGAAGAACGGCGGCCCTGATCTTGCTGAATACCTCCTTCAAATCCCAGTACTCTGTGGGAACTTGAGATAGCTCAGTGAGATCAGGGAGCTCGGCAGGAGACACAGGAGAGCTAGAGAGCAGACAAGAGGCATGGCACGCAGGGCCCCATTCCACAACCTGGCTAGTGACCCAGTCTATACGAGGGTTGTGGCGGGTAAGCCAAGGAAGACCTAGAATAACTGGGAACTCAGGTGAAGGAATAAGGTGCAGGGATATTTCTTCCTCGTGAACTTGAGACTGGAGGAAGACTGGAGAAGTAACTTGGGTGACTCTTCCATCACCTAACGCTTGGCCATCGAGGGCAGACATAGACAGTGGGACTTCAAGAGGTCCAGTCGGGACATTGATGCTTTGGGCGAAGTGGATATCCATAAAGTTTCCAGCCGCCCCTGAGTCTAACAAGGCTTGACAAGAGTGGACGGACTCACCCCAGGAGATGGAGACCGGGATGTAGATTCCTTGGCCAGGGAGTCCGGGAGAGAGGGTAGGCCCTGTCACAACCCTCCCTCGGCTGGACGGGGCGGTCCTTTTCCCAAGAGCTCGGGACATGATGCTCGGAAGTGACCAGGCCTGCCACAGTAGATGCAGCACTTGTCCCTCCTTCTGCGCTCCCTCTCGGCTACGGAGAGACAAGTACAGCCAACTTGCATGGGCTCTGGACAGTCACTGGAGGAGGTAGACGGGCTCCATGTAGAGGCAGTGAGGCTGGGGAGACTCAGGACTTGGCGGTGTTCTCTAATCCTGTTGTCCAGACGAATAGCATGTGAGATCAGAGTTTCGAGGTCACTTGGGCATCCAATAGAGGCCAGGCCATCTTTGATGGGGTCAGACAAACCATGGTGAAAGGCTGAAACCAGGGCAGCCTCATTCCATCCGCTGACTGCTGCAAGCATCCGGAATGATATGGTGTAGTCTGCGACGCTTCCTCCTTGCCGGATGGACATGAGCTTTCTGGCTGCGTCAGTACTGATGTCCGCCTGGTCGAAGATCCAAAGCATCTCTTCAGTAAACAGTTCAAAATCAGAGCACTCGGGTCCCCGTCTCTGCCAGATAGCTGTTGCCCAAGCTCGTGCCTTACCAGCTAACAAGGTTATCACAAAGGCGATCTTGCGGCGATCTGTAGTGTAAGTGGTAGGCTGGAGCTCAAAGGTGAGTTGGCACTGGGTAAGGAACTCCCGGCACTCACCGTGCTTGCCGTCATACCTCTGTGGTGCAGGAAGGCTGGGTTCGCGAGGTGAAGGAGACAGTGTGGCGGGAGGCACTGGAGCAGGAGCTGGCTCAGGATGAGGAGATGCAGGCAGAGGTGTCAGCTGTGCCAGGGTTTTCCCAATTTGCTGAAGCAGTACCTCGTGGCGAGCAAGGGCCTCACGTTGGCTTGTGAGCGTTCGTCCATGAGCGTCCATGGTCGCTCCGAAGCATGTCCGAGCTGCCATAATTCCCTGAAGGTTGGCCGGGTAGACAGTTGAAGCAGCCTCTGCTGAGTCGGTCATGACGGAGTCTTTCTGTTAGGGTTTTGCTGGGATTTGAACCCGGGTTGCTGGCATGATAATCCAGCAAACCCCCACTAGGCCACCAGGGGGATGACTCAAGTGCAGAGGCGTGAGGCGAAAGTAGAGTATCAAAAACAGTTTATTTACACTATATACAGTCCAAAGGAAAAAAAAACAAAAGGATAATCCAAAAGCTCAGAAGATGTACAAAAAACAAAAATATCCAAAGGGTCAAAGTCCAAAATCCAACTAAGAAAAGAAGAGGCAAAATCTCAAATGCTCAGAAGATCAAAAGGTCAAAACAAAATCCACAAAGTCCAAAAGAAAGAAGCAAAAAAGAAGAATACAAAGACACAGGCAAGGTACATGGGACAGAGGGAACTAGCACTAACAGCATAGCATAGGAAAAAGACTCCGTGACAAGGGAACAAACAGAGGGGTATATATACACACTAATTAAGGAACAGGGCGGGGCAGGAAACAGGCAATGAAGAAAAACACAAAAACACAGTGGCAGCCTCTAGAGGCCAAAACAAACATGACACGATGGAAATAACAGCGGCCTCTAGAGGCCAAAACAGTCCCAGTCCTAACAACAACCTCACCCTCAATATGAAAAAGACAAAGGAGAGGATAGTGGACATGGAGGAGACCTCATCGGCCACTGTTCATCCGGGAGCTTGAGGTGGAGAGGGTGAGCAGCTTCAAATACCTGGGTGTTCACTTCAGTGAGGACCTCCCATGGACACTTAACACCACACGGCTGGTTAGGAAGGCTCAACAGCAACTGTACTTTCTGAGGAGGCTGAGGAAGTTTGGTATGTCACCCAAGATCCTCAGCAACTTCTACAGCTGCGTAATTGAGAGCATCCTGACCAACTGCATCACTGCGTGGTACAGCAGTGCTACAGCTATGGACCGCAAATGCCTACAGAGCGTGGTGAAGACTGCTGAGAGGATCACCAGAACTCCATTGCCCTCTCTGCAGAGCATCTACCACCACAAAATCCACAGGAGAGCTGCCTCCATCCTCAAAGACCAGCACAGACTGTTCACACTTCTACCCTCAGGCCAGAGGTACAGAAGTGTGAAATGTAAGACTGTCAGACTAAAGAACTCTCTTTCCCACTGCCATCAGACTCCTGAACAGCTGACAGGAGTCTATAAGGATGGAATACCTTCCTGTAAACGAGGGGTGTCAAACCTGATCCATAAAGGGCCGTGTGGCTGCAGGTTTTCATTCCAGCCATGCAGCAGCACCCTGATTTGGCTTATTCAATCAACTGACACACCCACCCTTTAATCAAGGGTGGGTGTGGCTGCAAGTATTTGACTGTGTGAAGACAGTTCAGTTGATTGAATGAGCCAAGTCAGGTGTGCTGCTGCATGGCTGGAATGAAAACCTGCAGCCACAAGGCCCTTTATGGATCAGGTTTGACACCCCTGCTGTAAACTGTCCTTGACCAGAGGTGGAAAAACCCGGGTGCAGAAAGTAAAAACCCTGCCACATTTTTGCTCCAGCCAATTCAATGAACCAGCTGATCCTAATTACCACATCCCCTAAGCCAGGTTGATGAGCTAATTGGTGAAATCACCTGTGTTGAGAGCACAGGCAGAAGGAAAACCTAAGCAGGACTTTTACTTTGTCAGTCCAGTTTTTCCACCTCTGTCCTTGACTATTTACATTTGTTTGCACATTACTGCCCTTTTTGCTGCTACTTCTGATCATTGCCTTATTTTTGTATTACACTACATTTACCTTTATTTTGCACTATACTGGTTGTTTTTTTTTTTTGCTTTTATTTTGCCTTTACTTTGTTTATTTCTTCTGCCTATTTATTTATAATTGGCATTCACAGTGGACAGCAAACTAAGAATTTCATTGTGCAACAGGACATGTCCTTACTGTGCATAGGACAATAAACACTTTGAACTTGAACTTTTAATGACTAGCAAGGTGCCCCAGCAATAGTAACACTTTGTGAACAATAAGCTTACCTGACCACCACATCTCTTGCAATTCTAATGAGACAGATATGACATTGGATACAACCCACCTATTCCAACTCCTCCCCTCCTGCAAGCACTATAGAGCACTGCAAACCAGAACCACCAGACAGAAGAGCAGCTTCTTTCCCCCTACCATCAACATTATAAATATCTAACCTGAACCACCCTTATATCAGGAGTGGCAAGCTGAGGTGAAGAGAGGACCTAAGAGCAGACTCAGAAGACAGGCACTGTAAAGAGGGGGGGAACCCTCTTTAATGAAGTAGATGGCAGAAAGGCAAAAGGTACAGTAGGGCTCAGGCAAAAACACAGGAGCAGGCAGACATGATCAGGAACAAAAAACAGGACAGAAAAATCTTCACAAAAACCAATGAACACAAGGACAAGGGAAATCCAGGCAGAGGTAGCAAAAGACACAATTCAAAAGAACAGGCAGGCAAAAAACTGGACAAAAAACAAGGAGAAATACAGGCAGGGGGAATCAAGAATACCAATAAGCTGTAGCACAGTGAGGAAAGTCTACAAGAGATAGTCTGGCAAATGGAGTAGCTCCAAACAGTTCTTAAAAAAGCCCTGGCTGATGGGAGAGGAGTGGTAGCAGGTGTGGGAGTGCCACTTCAGGAAATGGCCTTCAGCAAGGCAGGACTGAATTCCTGTCCTGGATCCGGCCTGGAGCCGGCATGGAAGTCCCACAATCTAAGGCATGGACGGACTGGACCGGACTATGACACCTTACCATTACATTATTGTACCACTTGTACCTCCTGTAGCATACGCTTGTTTGTACAACCTCACTGCACTGTGTACACTGTGTCATGTATTTTTTTTATATTGTTTATTGTCTGTAAATATCCTGCATATTGTCTGTATATTGCATACGGTTTATATTCTTGATAGCATATTTAAATATTATTGGCTGGTTTTGAGTGGTATGTCAGATATATTCCATTCAGCTAGCATGATATTGAACAAGACAAAGATGAGTTAGCTAGCTGAAAGGAATATATCTGATATACCATGAAAAAAAAGCCAGCCAATATTATTATTATTATTATTATTATTATTATTATACATACACACTCTCTTCATATCAGCATTCTCGAAGGCCAATGATAGCTTACCCATGACTCGGTGCTGTTAGTGCGGCATTCCAGTTACCTTCCAGCCTGTGTCATGTTAGCAAAGGCCAATGCTAGTGCAGTCAGGCCAAATATTATTACTTTCTCTGTGTAATTTACTTAGTTACTTTTAAAATCAACATCAACAGCTACACACAACAGAGCAACCTGGCAGTGAAAATTCTCTCAAAAGCTTCCATTTTTAACAAAGCAAACCTGTTTGTTTATAAATTGTCACAATCGCTCACTAGCATGGAAGTTTTATGTCTTCGAATGTAACAATATTGCATGCTCATTCTCCATTGGGTAGAGTGATGTAATACATGTAGGATAAGCAATATGCTAACAATATTGCATGCTATCAAACTAAATGAATGAAACCTGCTAGAAGGGAATAGAATGCATGTTTTTATTCCATCAAAAAGTGGCCTGTAATGATAATAATGAAATAACATTGGCTGGCTTTGAGTGGTATGTCAGATATATTCCATTCAGCTAGCATGATACTGGATGAGTCAAAGATGAGTTCAATATCATGCTAGTTGAATGGAATATATCTGATATACCATGAAAAAAATCTATTATTATTATTATTATTATTATTATTATTATTATTATTACCTTGCCCGGGACAGAGTTCATCAGGGGGTGAGGTATTGTTTTCAGTTGGGGTTCTTTGTTTCTTTGTTGTTTTGTAAACGATATTACAGGAAAATGGCTGGAACAATCTTCATGAAACTTTCAGGATAGATGGGTATTGGTCTCAAATAGAACCTCTGACATTTTGGGGGTCATCTGGTCAAGGTCAAGGTGTTTATGGTTACTCATATGTAAGAGTGTAACAATCATGCACTGCTGGTAATGCATACTGCGCATGCGCATACAGGTGTTCCGATTAAAATGGCCGGTGAGTGCATACAATTCTGTTCACCATTCGAAATAAATGGACGAGACTAAAGAAATTGCTTTCAGACATGTTTATGCTTATTACAGAGGGAAAGTGTGTTCCACTGAGCTCTAGCGCCGGGCCATTTCCGGGAAATAAGAGTTTCGGTTATGGTAACAGCATGTGTGTCAGCCTCGGTTCGGAGGTTTCAGTTTCGAAAACTGTAAGAGGTAAGAGTAGAATAATATAAAGTACAGACACTTGGTATATTTTACTTCTGTGATTTTTAAATTGTTCATTTTTGGATTATGTTTCATTTTTGTGGCTATTGCATCAGAGAGTAAATATATATGTTATATTTACTGTATGGACATGGGATCAGAAAACAATTTTATTTATAAGCAGTAGTCACATGGACCCATAGGGTACGTTTTTTTTTTTTGCTATATCTTCCTTCATATTCATCATAAGTGCTACTGGGTAAGGTTTGTTTTGCCTGGCAACACTTGTTATTATTATTATATGTACACACTCTGTTTTCCAGTTTTTCAATGTCCGTTGATATATTTTTCTTCTATAGTGGTGCTTGAAAGTTTGTGAACCCTTTAGAATTTTCTATATTTCTGTATAAATATGACCTAAAACATCATCAGATTTTCATACAAGTCCTAAAAGTAGATAAAGAGAACCCAGTTAAACAAATGAGACAAAAATATTATACTTGGTCATTTATTTATTGAGGAAAATGACCCAATATTACATATCTGTGAGTGGCAAAAGTATGCGAACCTTTGCTTTCAGTATCTGGTGTGACCCCCTTGTGCAGCAATAACTGCAACTAAACGTTTCTGGTAACTGTTGATCAGTCCTGCACACTGGCTTGGAGGAATTTTAGCCTATTCCTCTGTACAGAACAGCTTCAACTCTGGGATGTTGGTGGGTTTCCTCACATGAACTGCTCACTTCAGGTCCTTCCACAACATTTCGATTGGATTAAGGTCAGGACTTTGACTTGGCCATTCCAAAACATTAATTTTATTCTTCTTTAACCATTTTTTGGTAGAATGACTTGTGTGCTTAGGGTCGTTGTGTTGCTGCATGACCCACCTTCTCTTGAGATTCAGTTCATGGACAGATGTCCTGACATTTTCCTTTAGAATTCGCTGGTATAATTCAGAATTCATTGTTCCATCAATAATGGAAAGCTGTCCTGGCCCAGATGCAGCAAAACAGGCTCAAACCATGATCCTACCACCACCATGTTTCACAGATGGGATAAGGTTCTTATGCTGGAATGCAGTGTTACATAGCGCTTCTCATTTAAAAAAAAAAGTTCTACTTTGGTCTCATCCGTCCACAAAACATTTTTCCAATAACCTTCTGGATTGTCTATTGGCCCTTTTCCACTACCCTTTTTCAGCTCACTTCAGCTCGCTTCAGCTCACTTCAGCCCGACACGGCTCGCGTTTCGACTACCAAAAAACAGCACGACTCAGCTCGCTTCAGCCCTGCTTAGCCCCTAAAACTCGCACGGTTTTGGAGTGGGGCTGAAGCGAGCCAAAGCGAGCCGAGTGAGGCTAGGGGCGTGAGCAGACACTCCCCTGTGCACTGATTGGTGAGGAGGAGTGTCCTCACATGCCCACACATGCCCCGCGAGCACGCTGGGATCTATAAACACCGCAAACCCGGAAGAAGAAGAATTACGAATTACGAGAATTTCTGAAGCCTTATGCGCCTCGCCTCATCTATACGCTCTTGCCAGTATCTGTTGGCGTTGTCGGTGACAACAAGCCACAGAACCAAGACCAGCAACACTAACGACTCCATGTCCATGTTTATTGTTTACTATTCGGGTCGTGAGACTACCGCTTAAAAGCTCACTGATGTCACTGTTTGCGCTGCTTAACGACATCACGTGACGTCCACCCACTTTCGCTAACTCCACCCAAAGTGTCCACCCACTTCCAGCCAGCACGGTTCAGCGCGGTTGTAGTCGAAATGCAACTCCAACAGCCCCGCTCAGCTCGACTCAGCACGGCACGGCTCAGCCCGACTCAGCCGCGTTTGTAGTGGAAAAGCGGCATTTGTGATCTTTAGCAAACTGCAGATGAGCAGCAATGTCCCTTTTGGAGAGCAGTGTCTTTCTCCTTGCAACCCTGCAATGCACACCATTGTTGTTCAGTGTTCTGATGGTGGACTCATGAACATTAAAGTGCATATCACGGGTAAATTCAGGAGCAAGATCAATGTAATTCTCCTACTTTATATTCAACTTTGGTCAAATATGTGTCACATTTTGCATTTTGTGCAATTTTTTTACGTTGTGCAATACCAGAAAAATTCAGTTGAAATCAAGCCATTTGAGGCGAATTGGTCCACCTCTGAAAAAACTTGCCATTTGGATTTCCCAGCAAACACTGATTTTCGTGACATCATGTGCAGGATGCCTCCTTCTGAATCCTACGTCAGCGCTAGTTTATTTATGAGAAAACGACCTGGTGGTTTTCTGCAAATTTCTTCAACATTATCACGTAATTATTAAAATGGTTAACAGATGTATCATAGGAGGGTGTAGCAACACCAATCTTGATGGGATTAGTACTCATTGTTTTCCAAAAGACCGGACAATGAGAGAGAAATGGGAGCGCTTGGTCTATACAGGCTATGCACTGAAACTGTGCAAGCTCTCACAGCCTGCCGGCGCTTCCACAGGTAACGTCACGAATCTGGCTCCATGACTCTCTTGGGATTTTTCCAGACGCATTTTGTTATTTTATTTTTTTCTGCTGTAGACAGATGGCCTTGTGCAAAATTACCCTTCTGGATGAGTGTGTAAAGGGACATTCTTTCATATAAAAAAAGACGAACTTGGTCCAGGATATGCACTTTAACATTAGCCAATGTGAGAGAGGCCAATCTGAGAGAGGCCTTCAGTTGCTTAGAAGTTACCCTGGGGTCCTTTGTGACCTCACTGACTATTAGATGCCTTGCTCTTGGAGTAATCTTTGTTGGTCGACCACTCCTGGGGAGGGTAACAATGGTCTTGAATTTCCTCTATTTGTACACAATCTGTCTGACTGTGGATTGGTGGAGTCCAAACTCTTTAGAGATGGTTTTGTAACCTTTTCCAGCCTGATGAGCATCAACAGCGCTTTTTCTGAGGTCCTCAGAAATCTCCTTTGTTTGTGCCATGATACACTTCCACAAACGTGTTGTGAAGATCAGACTTTGATAGATCCCTGTTCTTTAAATAAAACAGGGTGCCCACTCACACCTGATTGTCATCCCATTGATTGAAAACACCTGACTCTAATTTCACCTTCAAATTAACTGCTAATCCTAGAGGTTCACATACTTTTGCCACTCACAAACATGTAATATTGGATAATTTTCCTCAATAAATAAAGGACCGGGCGGCACGGTGGTGTAGTGGTTAGCACTGTCGCCTCACAGCAAGAAGGTCCTGGGTTCGAGCCCCGGGGCCGGCGAGGGCCTTTCTGTGTGGAGTTTGCATGTTCTCCCCGTGTCCGCGTGGGTTTCCTCCGGGTGCTCCGGTTTCCCCCACAGTCCAAAGACATGCAGGTTAGGTTAACTGGTGACTCTAAATTGACCGTAGGTGTGAATGTGAATGGTTGTCTGTGTCTATGTGTTAGCCCTGTGATGACCTGGCGACTTGTCCAGGGTGTACCCCGCCTTTCGCCCGTAGTCAGCTGGGATAGGCTCCAGCTTGCCTGCAACCCTGTAGAAGGATAAAGCGGCTAGAGATAATGAGATGAGATGAGAAATAAAGGACCAAGTATAATATTTTTGTCTCATTTGTTTAACTGGGTTCTCTTTATCTACTTTTAGGACTTGTGTGAAAATCTGATGATGTTTAGGTCATATTTATGCAGAAATATAGACAATTCTAAAGGGTTCACAAACTTTCAAGCACCACTGTAGGCCTTCACAGCAGGCCTAAACATATCAGCATTTCAAATGTTAGATTTGGGCGGCACGGTGGTGTAGTGGTTAGCGCTGTCGCCTCACAGCAAGAAGGTCCTGGGTTCGAGCCCCGGGGTCGGCGAGGGCCTTTCTGTGTGGAGTTTGCATGTTCTCCCCGTGTCCGCGTGGGTTTCCTCCGGGTGCTCCGGTTTCCCCCACAGTCCAAAGACATGCAGGTTAGGTCAACCAGTGACTCTAAATTGACCGTAGGTGTGAATGTGAGTGTGAATGGTTGTCTGTGTCTATGTGTCAGCCCTGTGATGACCTGGCGACTTGTCCAGGGTGTACCCCACCTTTCGCCCGTAGTCAGCTGGGATAGGCTCCAGCTTGCCTGCGACCCTGTAGAAGGATAAAGCGGCTAGAGATAATGAGATGAGATGAGAAATGTTAGATTTAATTTCTTTCATTCTTTGATTGCTTTCATTCTTTCATAATTTCATTATAATTATTCACTTCTAATTCTAATTTGGCCTCATTTTCTATCAAGTTTGCTTCAGAAATGAAAAGATTACTGTCCTGAAAACATTAAAAGATAGTTATCCAATGAGATCTTTTTGTTTGTTGTCTCTAGGCTGAGAAGAATTTAGAGCTGGCTCACTCATTGGTTAGAGCTTCATTGCTGGGATAGAAGGTCATGGCAGTGTATGTTTATGTAAGAACTGACAGATGAATTTGACCAGTCAGATTTTGATTTATAGTGGGAGGGACCAAAAATTTATCGCCCTAGGCCTCCAGGCGGTATAGCGTTCATCAGTAGTGTTAAAGCAGTAAAGCCAGTGCTATCGAGAGCAAGTAGCACAGGCTAATGACAGAAAAACTAAGATTTCTGTCTCCAGACTCTTCTTCCATGCACACTTGCCACAGTATTTTTCACTCAGACTTAAGTATTCATTTCCCTGTGTAATTTACTTAGTTACTTTTAAAATCAACACTGACAACTACACACAACGGAGCGACCTATCAGCCTGCCGCTAATCCCTTGCAAAATCCTTTGCCCTGCTGCATTTTCGGTGTGTCTGGCGAAATTTTGGCTGAGCTCAAGTCCCAGCTTGAATAGTAACGGTTCACCACTGCTTCTTAGTATGCATGAAGAATATCTGATGAAGTTTTGGTAGCCTTTCGGGTGTTCAACGTGTGTTTCCCTTTCCTGGTGAACAAATAAATGCTTCTGTGCATGCGGAGCAGAAAACTCTGTCATTGGATATTCACGTCAGCTCTGACATGTGACATCATGTTGTCTTGACAGCCATGCAATATTGTAAACCATATTCAACGCTCATTTTCCATTGGGTAGAGTGACGTAATACATGAAGGAGAAGTGTAAACCATATTCAACGCTCATTTTCCATTGGGTAGAGTGACGTAATACATGTAGGAGAAGTGATATGTGAACAATATTGCATGCTATCAAACCAAATGAATGAAACCCATTAGAAGGGAATAGAACGCATGTTTTTATTCCATCCAAAGTGTGTCCTGTACGCATAATAATTATTTTTATTTATTTTTTTGCTGTCCAAATCCTGTGCTCTGATTGGCTGGCGAGCGGGTCCGTATCCTACGATACGGACCCCAGTTACGGACCCCGGTTATGGACCTCTGGCGACTCGCTCATTCACAACAACAACAAACATAGTAGAATTTTTGGTCAACATTTATCTTTTTTTAATAAGATTTATTTATAAGATTATCAAAAATCATAAATTTTTGCCAGCATTCCTCAGGAGAATATCATTAATTTTACATCATGGGTAGCGATAATGACAGTGTTCACAGCGAAAGTGAGTTTTACTACCCTGAGGAAGAAGAAATAAAATAAAACATTTCAGGAGAAAGCTAAAAACTTGTAATTTGCTAACACTGAGCAAAAACATGGCTGAATCCTGAATGATTCCTATTTGTATAAATAGGGGACTACATAGGTTGCAAAATGTAGTTTTTTCCTGCCATGAAAGTGCACTTGTATACTGAGGAGGAAGCAATTTACATTACAGCCGTGAGTGAGGATTCAAAATGGCACCTCAGCTCGGTTTTCCTTTTCAGGCGCTCTCGTTTTCTGTTAGAATTTGGTAAAGAAAAAAATAAATATATTATTTACCAGCTCAAGGTCGGTCGTATGGTGAAATACCGTGACCTCGGCCTTGAATACTGACCTCGGCCCAGAGGGCTTCGCTCAGTACTTTCAAGACCTCGGTCATGGTATTTCACGATACGGACCTCCCAACTGGTAAATAACATACAACCCCGATTCCAAAAAAGTTGGGACAAAGTACAAATTGTAAATAAAAACGGAATGCAGTGATGTGGAAGTTTCAAAATTCCATATTTTATTCAGAATAGAACATAGATGACATATCAAATGTTTAAACTGAGAAAATGTATCATTTAAAGAGAAAAATTAGGTGATTTTAAACTTCATGACAACAACACATCTCAAAAAAGTTTGGACAAGGCCATGTTTCCCACTGTGAGACATCCCCTTTTTTCTTTACAACAGTCTGTAAATGTCTGGGGACTGAGGAGACAAGTTGCTCAAGTTTAGGGATAGGAATGTTAACCCATTCTTGTCTAATGTAGGATTCTAGTTGCTCAACTGTCTTAGGTCTTTTTTGTCGTATCTTCCGTTTTATGATGTGCCAAATGTTTTCTATGGGTGAAAGATCTGGACTGCAGGCTGGCCAGTTCAGTACCCGGACCCTTCTTCTACGCAGCCATGATGCTGTAATTGATGCAGTATGTGGTTTGGCATTGTCATGTTGGAAAATGCAAGGTCTTCCCTGAAAGAGACGTCGTCTGGATGGGAGCATATGTTGCTCTAGAACCTGGATATATCTTTCAGCACTGATGGTGTCTTTCCAGATGTGTAAGCTGCCCATGCCACACGCACTAATGCAACCCCATACCATCAGAGATGCAGGCTTCTGAACTGAGCGCTGATAACAACTTGGGTCGTCCTTCTCCTCTTTAGTCCGAATGACACGGCGTTCCTGATTTCCATAAAGAACTTCAAATTTTGATTCGTCTGACCACAGAACAGTTTTCCACTTTGCCACAGTCCATTTTAAATGAGCCTTGGCCCAGAGAAGACGTCTGCGCTTCTGGATCATGTTTAGATACGGCTTCTTCTTTGAACTATAGAGTTTTAGCTGGCAACGGCGGATGGCATGGTGAATTGTGTTCACAGATAATGTTCTCTGGAAATATTCCTGAGCCCATTTTGTGATTTCCAATACAGAAGCATGCCTGTATGTGATGCAGTGCCGTCTAAGGGCCCGAAGATCACGGGCACCCAGTATGGTTTTCCGGCCTTGACCCTTACGCACAGAGATTCTTCCAGATTCTCTGAATCTTTTGATGATATTATGCACTGGAGATGATGATATGTTCAAACTCTTTGCAATTTTACACTGTCAAACTCCTTTCTGATATTGCTCCACTATTTGTGGGTGCAGAATTAGGGGGATTGGTGATCCTCTTCCCATCTTTACTTCTGAGAGCCGCTGCCACTCCAAGATGCTCTTTTTATACCCAGTCATGTTAATGACCTATTGCCAATTGACCTAATGAGTTGCAATTTGGTCCTCCAGCTGTTCCTTTTTTGTACCTTTAACTTTTCCAGCCTCTTATTGCACCTGTCCCAACTTTTTTGAGATGTGTTGCTGTCATGAAATTTCAAATGAGCCAATATTTGGCATGAAATTTCAAAATGTCTCACTTTCGACATTTGATATGTTGTCTATGTTCTATTGTGAATACAATATCAGTTTTTGAGATTTGTAAATTATTGCATTCCGCTTTTATTTACAATTTGTACTTCGTCCCCACTTTTTTGGAATCGGGGTTGTATATATATTGTATAATGTCTATATTGTCCATATTGTACATTACATATACATATATACTTTTCTCTTATATTAATGTACATATACACTACCGTTTCAAAGTTTGGGGTCACTTTGAAATTTCCTTATTTTTGAAAGAAAAGCACTGTTCTTTTCAATGAAGATCACTTTAAACTAATCAGAAATCCACTCTATACATTGCTAATGTGGTAAATGACTATTCTAGCTAAATTCTACTAAATGTCTGGTTTTTGGTGCAATATCTACATAGGTGTATAGAGGCCCATTTCCAGCAACTATCACTCCAGTGTTCTAATGGTACAATGTGTTTGCTCATTGCCTCAGAAGGCTAATGGATGATTAGAAAACCCTTGTACAATCATGTTAGCACAGCTAAAAACAGTTTAGCTCTTTAGAGAAGCTATAAAACTGACCTTCCTTTGAGCAGATTGAGTTTCTGGAGCATCACATTTGTGGGGTCGATTAAATGCTCAAAGTGGCCAGAAAAATGTCTTGACTATATTTTCTATTCATTTTACAACTTATGGTGGTAAATAAAAGTGTGATTTTTCATGGAAAACACAAAATTGTCTGGGTGACCCCGAACTTTTGAACGGTAGTGTACGTAACTTACATTTACATCCATTCATTCTTTTTACTCCTCTTTTTTTATTATTCCCCCTTTCCCGAGAGACACCAAATGCTGGACCCAAACTGCTTGTGTGTGTTAACATGCTTGGCCAATGAATCTGATTCTGATTCTGATTCTGAAAAACAGTCATTTGAAAAACGTCATTTTGAAATAAAAATTTATTTATTTAGGGCGGCACGGTGGTGTAGTGGTTAGCGCTGTCACCTCACAGCAAGAAGGTCTGGGTTCGAGCCCCGTGGCTGGTGAGGGCCTTTCTGTGCAGAGTTTGCATGTTCTCCCCGTGTCCGCGTGGGTTTCCTCCGGGTGCTCCGGTTTCCCCCACAGTCCAAAGACATGCATGCAGGTTAGGTTAACTGGTGACTCTAAATTGACCGTAGGTGTGAATGTGAGTGTGAATGGTTGTCTGTGTCTATGTGTCAGCCCTGTGATGACCTGGCGACTTGTCCAGGGTGTACCCCGCCTTTCACCCGTAGTCAGCTGGGATAGGCTCCAGCTTGCCTGCGACCCTGTAGAACAGGATAAAGCGGCTAGAGATAATGAGATGAGATGCATGAATTTATTTATTTACTTATTTATTGACTTCAATGGCGTTCCATAATTTGTTACACAGTGACAGCAGAAACCTTCTCCTCTCTTCGTGCAAGACCGTGAACCGAATCTTTTGAGGAATCGTCTTCAGCAGTTCGGAGTCGACTCTGTCCAACTGATGCATCGAATCAGAGAATCACTCTTCAAAGAATCGGCTCCCAGCTCTCGTTGCGAAGCAACAGAACCTGAACAAACTCAAAATATGGCTGCAGAAACAGAGAAACTCTCACATCAATTTAAACGCGTTTTTATCAATAACGTGGACAAATACACCTCAAAATATATCGCAGAGGTCAGTCTTCTTTTATGTTACAAATCTTGTAAAAATTGTAAACTACACTTTACTTCAGTTAAGTGAATTATTGTGAGTCAGAGTGAGTTTACTGTGTAATGTCAGCTTCAGTTTTACACACCTAAATAAAATATAATCATGTTTTGTGTCTATTATAATTGTAATGAAATAATGATCAAACTAAAAACCACCTGTTTACATTCATGATTAATTTTGATGTGGATTAGAAATGGACACTGAATCCAAACATCCCAAATAAATAAATAAAAAGATGAATTTCTGTTATTTATTAATCATGAACCTGAATCCATAAATTTGTCAAATAAACACCTGTATCTAACATCTTTCATATACAGTATTGTGCAAAAAAATCTTAGACACCCTGTTTTTTTCATAGAGATTTTGGTATAGATTTCTATTTCATAACTTCTACATTATCAAGTCAGTACAAAAACATGTAAGAAATGTAAAGACACGTAAAGAAATGCTGTTGACTAAAAATGGCTTCAGCAATAATGAAAGGAAATGTTTCAACATTAAAGAAATTAGGGCAGCACGGTGGTGCAGTGGTTAGTGCTGTTGCCTCACAGCAAGAAGGTCCGGGTTCGTGGCCGGCGAGGGCCTTTCTGTGCGGAGTTTGCATGTTCTCCCCGTGTCCGCGTGGGTTTCCTCCGGGTGCTCCGGTTTCCCCCACAGTCCAAAGACATGCAGGTTAGGTTAACTGGTGACTCTAAAGTGAGTGTGAATGGTTGTCTGTGTCTATGTGTCAGCCCTGTGATGACCTGGCGACTTGTCCAGGGTGTACCCCGCCTTTCGCCCGTAGTCAGCTGGGATAGGCTCCAGCTTGCCTGCAACCCTGTAGAACAGGATAAAGTGGCTAGAGATAATGAGATGAGACGACCCTTTGCTTTAAAAAAAAAATAGTCTCAGGTACAGTGAGTGCAGTTTTATGTGGAAATGAGCTGTAGGTTTTACTGAGCATCTTACAGAACCAGCCGCAGTTCTTCTGGACACTTTGACTGTCACACTCGCGTCTTTATTTTGCACCAAAACCCAGCAGCCTTCATTATGTTTTCTTTTTTAATCTGAAAAGTGCTCTCTTACGTAAGATGCTGCTCAGATACAAACATTTCTGTAACATTTAATTTTGTGCTGGAAAACAAATGTTTGGAATTTAAAATGTTTTTGTACTGACTCGATAATGTAGAAGTCAAAATAGAAATCTATAAAATAGTTATGAAAAAAATAGGGGACCTAAGACTTTTGCACAGCACTCTATCTATCTATCTATCTATCTATCTATCTATCTATCTATCTATCTATCTATCTATCTATCTGTCTGTCTGTCTGTCTGTCTGTCTGTCTGTCTGTCTGTCTGTCTGTCTGTCTATGAAATGACTAAAATGTATCTTTTTAGTCTTTTCTGGTTTAAATTGAGAAACCTTCCCTTTATAACTTGTGTAAGCTCTGCCATTCTCATGTTCATATACAGACCTGACCCAGGAGGATATCTTGAAAATTAGAGCCAATGAACAGTTTTCAGAATTGAAAATTTGTTCGTGTTTGCAAATTTCAGTGGTGTAAGGGGAATAAAACACTTCAGGATGTGCTGTTATTGGGTTAAAAAAAAACCTTCAGGGTGATGAGAGTAATTGTGCTCTCCAGCGTGCCACAATGAAATAAATGATGAACACTATTTCAAACTTGATCATGCATTTCAGTCTGTTTATTTGTACTTTTATTGACTTTTGACATTTCTTGTTATTTCTTTCATATGCATCCAGTTTTTATCCTTGTGTGTTGCTCAAGCATTCCACAATGAGGAGGATGAGGAGGAAAACAAATCATCCCAAGAAAACATTTATCAGATTGTTGGAACCGTTTCGGAAAAAAACAAAGAGAAGTCCAGTTTTACAGTCGAAGAATATAGTGTGAGTGAAATATCTGAGTAATCTTGGCTGTAATTTGCCTGGTGATGTTAATCATTTATTTAACCCATTTCCATAGAACTTAACACGTGAAGAGCTTTTTCATCACCTGATGGAGTCAGATGTCATCATTTATAACATTTACAACGAGCATGCTGATCAGATAGAGGAAGCGTCTTGGGCAGTCTCAGGTATCTGCAGTAAATTGTCTGCCACGTATTAACTGTTTTTATAACCTTTTATTAAAAGGTTTGTCTTTGTCTGTCCATTTAAAGCTCTTCACAAAGAAACTGATGCATTTCCTGGACCAAAGATGTTCATCTTGATCTCCTCGGTCATGACGTGGGCTCTGACTAAGACACTCAATCCAGTAAGTATGGAACTGATCGTATCATGTGAATTTCTCCATGTTTTGGAGTTCATTGTGCTTTTATTGAATTATAGAATGAGCCAGAGACTTCTTTAAAGGAAGAGGAATACAGGAGACGGAAACCACATCCCAGTTATAAAGATCATATTGCTGTGGAGAAGCTTGTGGTTAAACTGGGAAAATCTGTGAGTACTGCCAGAAGTTTTTTAACGAAGGCTTAAACCAGTGTTTCCCAACCTTTCTTGAGCCACGGCACATATTTTACATTTGAAAAATCCCACAGCACACCACCAAACAAAAATATCACAAAATATATATATATTCCTGGGGGGGAATCCCACCCCAGGAAATTTTTGAAAAATAAGGCCTTACAAACCACTTTTCCTGCAATCTGAGCTGTAGTAGAAAAAAAATATATATATCTGTTGTCTTTTTTATATATTTACATGAAAATATGTTTCAAATCAATAGGAGTATTGTTTGAATTCAAATTAAAATCACATTCTACATTCAAGGGTATGGTTATAATTTATGATCAACAAAAATAACAAACTAAATTCACATTAAACTCATCTCATCTCATCTCATTATCTCTAGCCGCTTTATCCTGTTCTACAGGGTCGCAGGCAAGCTGGAGCCTATCCCAGCTGACTACGGGCGAAAGGCGGGGTACACCCTGGACAAGTCGCCAGGTCATCACAGGGCTGACACATAGACACAGACAACCATTCACACTCACATTCACACCTACGCTCAATTTAGAGTCACCAGTTAACCTAACCTGCATGTCTTTGGACTGTGGGGGAAACCGGAGCACCTGGAGGAAACCCACGCGGACACGGGGAGAACATGCAAACTCCACACAGAAAGGCCTTCGCCGGCCACAGGGCTCGAACCCGGACCTTCTTGCTGTGAGGCGACAGCGCTAACCACTACACCACCGTGCCGCCCACATTAAACTTAAGTTCTATTAATTATCAAAATGTTCATATATTAAATAAAATTTCTTAGGGTGACTGACCTTTTCTCCCTATGTCCTCATTAGTTGCATATGATTTCTTCAAGAAGTCTTTTGAAATATTTAAGTTTTCAAACTGTCAGCATTAATTCAGATTTACTGATTTTCATATACATGTTCAATGTATTAAATCAGATGAATGCTAAGTTTATGGGATAATGTCTATGTACACTTTATACAGTTATTTATAGTTCACAGTCACTTCTCATTTTCATTTGATCATTTCGACTTCTTCAGCTTTTTGGCCAAAGACAAAAGCTTGTCAGTCCTCTCTTTTGTAAGAACTGTTATGATTGGCTATCATGCTCTCGCCAGCGAAGTTTTGGCCAATTACATTGTAGATAACACGTATTCTACCACGAGACTTAGCGAGACTAAAGATGGCGAAAATGTAAACATGTAACATCGTCGTAGGAATGAATTACGCTTGAGTATCATGAAGGAACATACCCCAACCCCCCTCAATAAATGAAAAAAAAACCTCAACGGATTTGGCATAATATAAAAAGGTCAATTTTTACTCAGAAAAAGCGGAAATCCGCCGAAAAGCAGAAAACTCTCATCCCTGCTATCGCTATCACCGCTGTCACACCTGAAGCATTACTAATTCTATTGTTTGAATGGCAACAGGTAGATACACAGGTTAATTAGCTACCTGCTGCCATCTTTTGGAAGAGTATTTAATTGTTCTGCCGGTCACTATACGTCGCTGGCATAGACGAACGAAGACAAATTATTTGCAGTAAATAAATAATTTTCGGAACAATTAAGTGAAATTGGATAATGTTCCACAGTACACCTGATGATCTCTCACGGCACACTAATGTGCCGCGGCACAGTGGTTGGGAAACACTGGCTTAAACAATGAGCTTCATTTTTGTTGTTGCAGCTACTTCTTAAAAAAAATCCTCTCAATTCATTCGTCATTGTTTGCACTTTTCTTTTAAAGATTTTTCAATCTTTACAATATCTCATATATTTCAGAATCAGACTAAGTTCTCTACTTATGTTGTTGCATCTGGGCTGCAATATGGAATGGGCGAGCAAGTGTTTCATTTCTTTTTCAAGGTAAATCCAGACAGTTTCAAATAATAGTTTCATAATTCATCAGCATATATCAATGTATAACTGAGTGTTTCTGACACCGCCCTCTTTTAGATGTCATGGCAGGGAGAGGAACAGGAAGTGCCCATCTTTGGAGATGGCTCCAATATCATTCCTGTTATTCATGTCAAAGATCTTGCAGGGTCAGTAGTGATGGACAGATTGCTCTTATTGACTTAGTGAACTGATTCTCAAGCGCAAATGAATCAAAAGGAGCAGTTTTATCAGATCTTGGTTACTGTGTGAATCTATACTGTAATCCTTTATCCAGCTTTCTCATTGAACCTTGCTCAAATCTTCAGTGACTCACACCTCATAAAATTCAATTCACTTAAATGTGCCATTCAAAAGAATTGAATCACTAAAGTGAGTTGTAACATCAGTCATTATCAGGAAGTTGTTAATATGGTAATGTTTTGGACTGTGTACTAAAAGTCGGATTAACACTGATCATATGTTCTTTTCTTTTTTCAAAGGATTGTGCAGAATGTAATCAAGCGTAAGCCGAAGCTGCAGTACTTTCTTGCAGTGGATGAATCACAGAAGACCATTGCTGAGATTATTAATGTGAGTTTCTTAATATGAGCAGTTTTATTTATAGTCTTACACATTATTCTGCTGCTCAATCCTTTCTCTTTTTTCTTTTTCTTTCTTTTTTCTTTTTCTAGGCAATAGCAAAAATGCTCGCGCCAGGAAAAACCAAAAACATTCCAAAAGAGGAAGTACTTCCCACAGAGGAACTGACAGTAAGTTTTGCAGATCCGATTGAAGGTGCAGCGTGTGATGTTTAAATGTATTTATATACCTTTAATTATTAGTATGTACTATGAAAGATATAAATGAGGAAAACCATAATTTGTAATATTGCGGTGAAATGGATTTCAGTAGTTTCTTCAGTTTGGGCTCCTGGCAATAAGGAATTTAGCTTCACCCCAGACAGAAGAGAGCTGCTCAACTCCGCCCCTTTTCATTATAAATCACAAGGCTGAACACTGTGTGGTGGGAATAGAGGCTTTACTCTGTCACGTGACCCCATAGCAGCGGTAACTACGCCGCCATGACAGGGGGTACACTTGTAGTGCTTCATTAAGCCAAGTTAGTTGTTATTGATCAGTATGGGAAGGTTTTGCTGTGTTTTTGGATGTATAAATTGTTCTGAACAAAGCGACATCAGATTTTTTAAATTTACCCAAAGTAATTCATTATTAGGGGAAAAAACTAGGGAAATTTCTAAAGGTAGAAGGGAAAATGGGAAAAAAAAAATTTGGTGGGACTCAATGTCGAATGGAGAGGTCAAAAACCCAACGGGATGCTCACTTCATTTCCACGAAAGTAAGAATTTTAAAAAAAATGTATTTCACAACTGCAGAAAGGTGCTCATTCTTATTCAGTGAAGTGAACATGAGCAGCACAGCAGTTCTGCACAGCCTAACCTTCACCGAGACTTAAAAAGTGCATTTACATTCAGGGATCCTTTGGAGCACGTTGTGCGTGTGCTTGGGACTCAGTCATTATGGGAAACACCTGATACTGATTTGAGCGCAATCAGCACATGCACATAAGGACGATGTTTTCACAGAGACTTTGTGAAGTACTTTGTCAGGTATGTGGCGGTAGACAGATCTACACTACCGTTCAAAAGTTTGGGGTCACTTTGAAATTTCCTTATTTTTGAAAGAAAAGCACTGTTCTTTTCAATGAAGATCACTTTAAACTAATCAGAAATACACTCTATACATTGCTAATGTGCTAAATGACTGTTCTAGCTGCAAATGTCTGGTTTTTGGTGCAATATCTCCATAGGTGTATAGAGGCCCATTTCCAGCAACTATCACTCCAGTGTTCTAATGGTACAATGTGTTTGCTCATTGCCTCAGAAGGCTAATGGATAATTAGAAAACCCTTGTACAATCATGTTAGCACAGCTGAAAACAGTTTAGCTCTTTAGAGAAGCTATAAAACTGACCTTCCTTTGAGCAGATTGAGTTTCTGGAGCATCACATTTGTGGGGTCGATTAAATGCTCAAAATGGCCAGAAAAATGTCTTGACTATATTTTCTATTCATTTTACAACTTATAGTGGTAAAGAAAAGTGTGACTTTTCATGGAAAACACAAAATTGTCTGGGTGACCCCAAACTTTTGAACGGTAGTGTAAGTGCAGGAAGAGTGTTTATTAGCAGGTGTGATATTTACAAAAACAAGATAAAATGAAACCGAAAGCAGAGTCATAAACATGGATAGAAACAAATGTGACTGTGATAACGATAAGACTTCGCAAAGCCTCTGTGTCCTTACATGTGTATGCTGATTGCTCTCAAATCAGTATCAGGTGTTTCCCATAATGACTGGGTCCCAAGCGTGCACACAACATGCTCCGAAGGCTCCCCAAATGTAAATGCACTTTTTAAGTCTCTGTGAAGGTTAGGCTCTGTTGAGCTGCTGTGCTGCTCATGTTCACTTCACTGGATAAGAATGAGCACCTTGCTGCAGTTCTGAAATATATTTTTTTCGGAATTCTTATTTTTGTGGAAATGAAGTGAGCATACTATCGGGTTTCTGACCTCTCTGTTCGACACCAAGTACCACCGAATGTTTTTTCTCACTGTCCCTTTTATGTTTAGAAAGTTCTCTAGTTTTTTTCCCCGATGATGTATTACTTTTGATAAGTTAAAAAATCTGATGTCTTTGTTTCGTTCAGAACGATTTGAACATCCAAAAACACAGCAAAACCTTCCCATACTGATCAGTAACAACTAACTCGGCTTAATGAAGCACTACAAGCATTCCCCCGTTATGGTGGCATAGTTATCGTTGCTATGGGGTCATGTGACAGTGCAAAGCCTCTATTGCGATTATTTTAATTGTAGTTTTTTCATAGGCAGCAGAGAGCGCTAAATGTTACGAAAAGGTCCCTTATTTCCGATAATAAACATTTCAGTGCAAGAAGCTACTGTAACTATAATTTTGCTAATGGCTACCACATTTTTGTTGTTGTTTCTCAGCAAACAGAAATTGATCATTTATTCATCAACCTTCGAATGGAGACCAATGTTTTCACAGACGATGTCAGTATGAACTGGGTTTCAAAGTCAGGCATTGTTATGAACATTGACCAAGTCGTGGAGGAATACAGGCTCACCCGAGGCCTGCCAGTAAGTGCCTGAAAAAGTGGGACTGTTAGAATGATTTAAATGTGTCCATATTAAGAACAAGCTTTGGATGAGGGATGGTTGTACTGATTGATTTCTTTCTCTTTTTTTTCTTTTTCTTTCTTTTTTTTTTTTAGCCTGTTTGCATTTGTCTCTTGGGACCTCCTGCTGTCGGGAAAAGCACCATAGCTGAAAAAATATGCAGGCATTACAAACTGCAGCATGTAAAACTCAAAGAGGTCATCACTGAGACTCTCGCAAACCTGGTATGTGTCACGTTAGTGCATTTATAAATAAGAAAAGCTTGCTTGCTTGATAAGCAGCAAGATTTTCAAAAATAAATGTTTCACTGACGGCTGTATTCAGGAGTCACGTGCCCACATGGACGAAAACAATGAGGACGATGAATCAGAGGAAGCAAATGAGCTCTTGGAGACACTGAAGAACAACATGGATGAAAATGGAGGTAATGAATTAATATTTTAAATCAATGCTCAGTGATTTTCCTTTCTTCTTTTTATGGAGAGTATAATCAAATGGAGCTGTTTTGTAAACTTTATCCAGATGAGACAGGGCATGAAAACTTTAATGACATAACATGTGTCATGTCTTTATTCAGGCTGGTTGGATGAGCAGTACGTTATCCAAATTATAAAGGACAAGCTGAAGACGAAACCATGTAGAAATCAAGGCTTTGTCCTGGATGGCTTTCCGAAGACATATGATCAAGCTAAAAAGCTATTTCATGGTAGGCTTAATAAATATTTCATTTTAGTTTGAACAATTCACTCATTTGGTTTTAACATTGTTTGTTATATTGTGCAGTAGAGGATGACAAAGCTAAACAGGCATGGTTCAAGGTCAAAATCATCCCAGGTGTGTAGATTTATGGGAATGTAAATGCAGATAGTTATCCGGTGCTAGTTATGCTAACACTCCTGACTGCTCCCTTACTTCTGTGTTTGTGTATATATATATAGAGTTTGTGTTTTTTCTGGATGCCACCGACCAGTTCCTGAAGGAACGTGTGCTGAACCTGCCTGAGCGCATGGTGCAGGGTACATCGTACTCCTTCGATAGGTTTGTCCCACGACTGGACAACTTCAGAAAAAACAATTCAGAGAATGAAACTGTGCTAAGCTACTTTCATGAGCTGGAGATTCACCCTGTGCATATAGGTAGGCCTCAAAGATAGACATCAGTACAGTTGCTCTACTGACACAGTTTTCTTTCAGGTATCACCAGAGCTTAAATTTTACAGCCATTCAGCATGTTCACCAACCATACCATGTACATATGAAATTATTAATCCGTATCACGTTGTCAAAACAAACAAGCATTGTTGTCAATGTTTTCATTGCTATTGCAGTTCATGCCATGGCCAACAGAGGGCTGTAAAATTACCAAATGCTCCTACATTCTAGAGATCAGTCCTGATGACCCAGAGAATGTTCTGGTGATAGAGAAGATGATGGAGATTGTGGGGAAGGTCAGGAACTACAGCCCCTCCGCAAAGCATTTGGAGGAGGAACGGATGCAGGCGGAGATCAGGCTGAGGGAGGAAGAGGAGGCACGCCAGGCCGAAGCCAAGCGCAGGGATGAAGAAGACGAGGAGCAGAGAGCACAGCGCTGGGAGGAATGGGTATAAACACACAAGACACTAGGGTCTGGATCCGTTCATGAAAGAACAGCCATGAAGTGATGATTGATAGCCAGATATTTAGAAAGACCCAGTTTACATGATATGAAATTACATTACATTGCAGACATTTAGCAGATGCTGTTTTCCAGAGTGACGTACCTGTACAACATACCTAGAACTTGGGGAGTAGTTTGGGGTTAGGTGCCTTGCTCGAAGGCACTTCAGCCATTCCTGCTGGGTGGCACAGTGGTGTAGTTGTTAGCACTGTCTCCTCACAGCAAGAAGGTTTTGGGTTCAAGCCCAGTGGCCAAAAGGGGCCTTTCTGTGTGGAGTTTGCATATTCTCCCCGTGTCTGCATGGGTTTCCTCCATGTGCTCCGGTTTCCCCCACAGTCCAAAGACGTGGTTAATTTAACATGGGGCAGCCTTGGCCTGAAGATTGGGCTGAAGTGTCCTTGAGCAAGGTACTTAACCCCCAAGTGCTCCCCAGGCTGCCCACTGCTCTGGGTATGTGTGCATTGTCATTGCTCACTTGTGTGTACATGTATGTGTTCACTGCTTCAGATGGGTTAAATGCAGAGGAGACATTTCACTGTGCTTGAGTGTACATGTGATAAATAAAGGCTTCTTCTTGTTTTTGTTGGTCCAGGGAATCAAACTGGCGACTTTTTGGTCCCAAAGCTGCTTCTCTTAGACCATGTGTGGCCATATGTGCTTTTAGTACACCCCATTCCAGATTTAGTCCCGCTTTGCTGGTATAATAAGTTCTACTCTTCTGGGAAGGCTTTCCACTAGATTTGTGTTTATTGAGCTACAAGAGCATTATGGCCCTTTTCCACTACCCTTTTTCAGCTCACTTCAGCTCACTTCAGCCCGACACGGCTCGCGTTTCGACTACCTCAGAGCAGCACGACTCAGCTCGCTTCAGCCCTACTCAGCACCCAAAACTCGCACGGTTTTGGAGTAGGGCTGAAGCGAGCCAAACCGAGCCGAGTGGGGCTAGGGGCGTGAGGAGACACTCCCCCGTGCACTGATTGGTGAGGAGGAGTGTCCTCACATGCCCACACACGCTCCGCGAGCACGCTGTGATCTGTAAACACCGTAAACCCGGAAGAATAATAATTATGAATTACGAGAATTTCTGAAGCCTTATGCGCCTCGCCTCATCTATACGCTCTTGCCAGTATCTGTTGGCGTTGTCGGTGACAACAAGCCACAGCACCAAGACCAGCAACACTAACGACTCCATGTCCTCCATGTTTATTGTTTACCATCTGGGTCGTGAGACTACCGCTTAAAAGGTCACTGATGTCACTGTTTGCGCCGCCTAACGACATCACGTGACGTCCACCCACTTTCGCTAACTCCACCCAATGTGTCCACCCACTTCCAGCCAGCACGGTTCAGCGCGGTTGTAGTCGAAATGCAACTCCAATAGCCCCGCTCAGCTCGACTCAGCCCAACTCAGCACAGCACGGCTCAGCCCAACTCAGCCGCGTTGGTAGTGGAAAAGCGGCATTAGTGAGATCAAGCACTGGTGATGAGGCCTGGGGTGCAGTCTGCATTTCAATTCATCCTCAAGGTGTTCAGTGGGGTTGAGATCAGGGCTCTGTGCAAGACACTCAAGTTCTTCCAGTCCATACATGGCAAACCATGTCTTCATGGAGCTTGCTTTGTGCACAGGAGCATCGTCATGCTGGAATAGGTTTGGGCCTCTTAGTACCAATGAACGGAACAAAGGCATTCTATACAATTGTGTGATTCAGATTTTGTGGTAACAGTTTAAGGAAGAACCACATATGGGTGTGATGGTCAGGTGCCCACAGACCTTTGGCCATATACTGTCATACCACCCTGGGACATTACTCCTCCTCACAACAGAAATCACCTTCACCAGAGTATTATCATCGCCCTAATTTGCCACTTCCTGGTTACTTCTTACTTTTAGAGGATATTAGGCTGGTATATGCAAGCCTTGCAAAGTCTTGCCATTCCAAGCCTGTGTTAATTCTGAGCATTGTTTGATTCTGAATCCTATTACCATGCTTAGGGCCTTTAGCTTGCCTTGTGATAACGCTTTTGTGTTTGATTGCGTTTGCCTGCTTTGTCTGTTGATCATTTATAAATAAAATCCCTCTCTATATTAACTTTCACCCATCTCCTAAGTCCTGTATGGTACTCACCCCACACTTCCGATTTGATTCCCAAGGTTTCATTGGTATCATATTTCAAAGTATGATGCTCATTTCTATTTATTGCATCTAAAATATTAGGCCACACCCACTTTCAACATCAGCAACTTCAGCTGGTTTAAAAAAATGTTTATTTAGGTTAATTACTTAAATTTTTATTTTCCTGTGTGAGATAAATGAAGAGTTTGGTTTCAAAACATGATAAGTGCCATTTAAAATAATCAAGTTCCTGCTGAAAGAAGGTTGGCATTTGATCGCCATTCAAAGTTCCAAAATCAATTTTATGTAAAACGCGATATCCGCCACGTTTCTCTGCTTTGTGTATCCCGTTTCTTTCCAAAATGTGACAAGCACCGCTACTCATTTTCCACAAAACGTGTTATCTCTGCTTGACCAATCACAGCGCACCATTCAAATATGAAAACAGTAATAGCAGCTCCCACTGACTGTCAACATCGTGGAGAATCCCCGTCTTTTAGTGAGAGTTTGAATGAAATAAATTAATAGCTTTGATGTGCGAGTGGAGGGACTCTTTATTATACTTTTGTTTTATATTATTATTCCAGTAGAGAATGTGGCCGAATGTTATTTTCCACTTTAAGTACACCTGATTCCTCCTTGGATGTAGATATGCTGCTTAATATACATTTAGGCACTGCCAAAAAGTGGCGCTCCCAATGAGTGTAAAATGTGTTCGTAAATAATCCCATGTTATTTTTTTGAAAAGCAGATTGAAAATAAGCTCTGGATAAAACCCCATTGATCTTATGTAAATAAAGATGCAAACTTCATTGTCTAGTGGTCAAGTGTTTATGAGATACGTTGCTTTGCCTTGCACTTATGATCGGGTTCCCTGTGGTGGTACACATTCATTGTTCATACATACAGACATCATACAGTCGTAAAAGCCATCAAACATCAGGTCAATGCTTTACCATATTCTTTTCAGGATGGAGCTCCGCCCCACTCTGCTATGAATTTAACTGTACATGCTGTACAAGATGTCCAAACTTCTAAATATATTCATCTCATCTCATTATCTCTAGCCGCTTTATCCTGTTCTACAGGGTCGCAGGCAAGCTGGAGCCTATCCCAGCTGACTACGGGCGAAAGGCGGGGTACACCCTGGACAAGTCGCCAGGTCACCACAGGGCTGACACATAGACACAGACAACCATTCACACTCACACCTACGGTCAATTTAGAGTCACCAGTTAACCTAACCTGCATGTCTTTGGACTGTGGGGGAAACCGGAGCACCCGGAGGAAACCCACGCGGACACGGGGAGAACATGCAAACTCCACACAGAAAGGCCCTCACCGGCCACGGGGCTCGAACCCGGACCTTCTTGCTGTGAGGCGACAGCGCTAACCACTACACCACCGTGCCGCCCTCTAAATATATTATTCAGAATAAAAAAGTTTGTCTTTTAAAAAAAAGTTTCCACATAAACATCTGACTGGATCTATTAACATTCCTCAGGGCTTTCTGTGTAAAATAGATTGGGGCTTGTAGACGACAAGATGAATGTAATTTGGGAAAACCTGTGGTCCAATGTAAGAGATGGTCCAAGTTTAGAGGCAGTTATACATGTAGATCAACTTTACTTCTTATTTCTAGTTATATTTCACACACAAAAATTGTTGCCCTGTGATGACCTGGCGACTTGTCCAGGGTGTACCCCGCCTTTCGCCCGTAGTCAGCTGGGATAGGCTCCAGCTTGCCTGTGACCCTGTAGAAGGATAAAGCGGCTAGAGATAATGAGATGAGATGAATGAGACAAAAATTGTTTTTATTGGCGTAATATATTTTTCACATTTTGGGAAAAAGCGTGTCATGGATATATTACAATTTCTCATCTCATCTCATTATCTCTAGCCGCTTTATCCTTCTACAGGGTCACAGGCAAGCTGGAGCCTATCCCAGCTGACTACGGGCGAAAGGCGGGGTACACCCTGGACAAGTCGCCAGGTCATCACAGGGCTGACACATAGACACAGACAACCATTCACACTCACATTCACACCTACGGTCAATTTAGAGCCACCAGTTAACCTAACCTGCATGTCTTTGGACTGTGGGGGAAACCGGAGCACCCGGAGGAAACCCACGCGGACACGGGGAGAACATGCAAACTCCGCACAGAAAGGCCCTCGCCGGCCACGGGGCTCAAACCCGGACCTTCTTGCTGTGAGGCGACAGCGCTAACCACTACACCACCGTGCCACCCCTATATTACAATTTGGAAAAATATAATCTTTTTTTGAATAAAAAAAAAAAATTTAAATCAAAATATAGATTTGCATTTTTAATGTTATTACAACTTCATAGTATTATATTAAAGTTTCAAACTGAAAACAGTGGTTTTCATGCTACCAATTTTTTGGGAAAGAAAATAATTGTTTTCTCAAGTGGATTTATCATGTTTTGGAACCAAACTCTTCATATATATCCAAACAGTTACATGAGATATTCTCTTGTATTTTGGTTTCATTTTGCTGCATTGTTGCATTCTCGTCTCTGTGTGCGCGCACGTTTGTGTTTTTGTCAGAACCGACACCTACAAGAGATGAAGCAGCAGGAAGAGGAACTGTTGATGAGAGAAGAAGAATCTGCTAAGGAGTATCTGAGGCACACTGTGATGCCCATTCTGTCCCAAGGCCTCATTGAGTTATCCAGAACCCGACCAAATGATGCAGGAGACTTCCTGGTAGGTTTTCGCACTCACTCTTTGTTGATGTGTTTCAGTGTTCCTGTATTTTATATATATATATATATATATATATATATATATATATATATATATATATAAAATGTGTGTGTGTGTTTATCTTCGAGTGGTGAATGTATATATCACAAGTGAGCGAAGCAAACGAGTGGAAATATTTTTCAAGACGAGAAGATAAACTTCATATCTTCATGCCACCGTGTCATGTTCTTTATATTATATGGAAACATTCATGCAAAAAATACGCAAGTTAATCAAAAATAATCTTAATTTTAGTTTTGAACCAGTTCACCATTTTAACAACGTACATCTAGTCACTGGGAAAGAATATTTATTATATACAGACACTTGTTTTACTGGGAAATACGCCACTTGTATTTTTCATACGAGCTACATCTGGGACATGGAGAAACATAATTTTAGTATTCTCACTTGTGAGGATGAATTCTCATCTCATCTCATTATCTCTAGCCGCTTTATCCTTCTACAGGGTCGCAGGCAAGCTGGAGCCTATCCCAGCTGACTACGGGCGAAAGGCGGGTTATACCCTGGACAAGTCGCCAGGTCATCACAGGGCTGACACATAGACACAGACAACCATTCACACTCACATTCACACCTATGGTCAATTTAGAGTCACCAGTTAACCTAACCTGCATGTCTTTGGACTGTGGGGGAAACCGGAGCACCCGGAGGAAACCCACGCGGACATCATGCAAACTCCGCACAAAAAGGCCCTCGCCGGCCACGGGGCTCGAACCCAGACCTTCTTGCTGTGAGGCAACAGTGCTAACCACCACACCACCGTGCCGCCCATGAAGATGAATTGTTTTGATAAATTTGGGTACTTTTTGTCTGTGCATGTGTCAAAATAATAAAAAGAAAATCACATGTTGGCTTGAAGATATGAAGTTTATCTTCTCATGTTGAAAAACTCGCATTTTTCATACAAAATACATCACGGGTCCGAGTGAGATATTTAACTCCTTGGCTGCCACCCATAATTAATTGTCATGTGCCGGGCATATGGGACAAAAATAGGTCAAAATTGGGATATTTTGATAATCTTTCTCTAACTTGTTCAGAACTTTATATTTTTAATATTTATATAGAAAAATCACAAAAAACACTGTTGTAGAGTAAAAATAACTTTAGTAATCAAAAACAACTTCAAAAACATCCAAGACAACAGGTCTTGTCAATGAGAACCTGTCCATAAACATGAATTCCTAGTACTTGAAAACACAATGTATACCAAGGGTCCATGCATTCCAAGTAACTGGGTACCATTTTTATGATGGTCTTTGGTATGACCCGACTGTAAATAGAACTCGCGATCTCCCAATCGAGAGGTGGACACGCTAAACACTAGGCAGTATGTGCCACTGTGAAGTAAAAGTAATATGCCATGTAAGGTACATAAAAGGAGGTGTTTATGATGAGTAGCGTATGTCATAAGGCACAGCGGTAAAAGATTTCATGACGTACGTGACTCATCCAAGGGCATTGAAGGGGTTAAATAATATTTGCTGTTGTCGAGTGGTACATCAGATATATTCCATTCAGCTAGCATGATATTGAACGAGTTGAAGACGAGTTCACTATCATGCTAGCTGAATGGAATATATCTGATAGACCACAAAAAAAGCCGGCCAATATTATTATTATACATACACACTCTCTTCATATTAGCATATCAGCATTCTCAAAGACCAACGCGAGCTTAACCACGAATCGGCACCATCAGCGGCAGCAGTGAAGTCACCTTCCAGCCAGTGTAGTGTTCATCAGTAGTGTTAGTGAATGCTAACAAAGCGATCAAGCCAGTGCTATCGAGAGCAAGTAGCACAGGCTAATGACTGAGAAACTAAGATTTCTGTCTCCAGACTCTTCTTCTAGGCACACTCGCCACGGTATTTTTCACTCAGACTTAAGTATTCATTTCTCTATGTAATTTACTTAGTTACTTTTAAAATCAACATTGACAACTACACATAACGGAGTTACGTGCCTGCCGCTAATCCCTTGCAAAATCTGCCCTGTTGCTTTTTTGGTGTGTCTAAATTTTGGCTAGCATCAACTCCTCTCAGAATCTTTGGACGAATTTCTCGAACCTTGGCAAAAGGCCTTGTTATATGACAGTAATATGCATATTGTGATTTAATTTCATTTGTGAAAATTTTACCAGAGTTTTGACCCTTGATTAAATAACTTGTACTTTGACAATTTCATGAGGGTGTACATTCTTCTGAAATCAACTCTTCTCACAGTTTGTGGAGGAATTTCACCAAACTTGGCAAAAGGCTTGGTCATATGACAGTTATACATATACTGAAATTTTGTTTAATTTGGGCTAATTTTCCCAGAGTTATGCCCTTGATTATTAACAAACTTGTACTTTGGCAATTTCATCAAGGTGTGCTTGCTTTCTGAAATCAACTTCCCTCACAATGTTTATTATCCCCCGTTGGCCAAAAGGCCCGAAGGGGGATTATGTCGTGGAGATGTCCGTCCGTCCGTCCATCCATCCATCCATCCATCCATCCCAGGAAGGGTACTTACCTTCTGAAATCAACTCCTCTCACAATTTTTGGAGAAATTTCACAAAACTTGACAGGATTCTTTGTTATATGTCAGCAATACGCATATTGTAATTTCATTCAATTCAGTCACATTTTACCAGAGTTATGGCATAGTTGCCAGCAGGGGGTATTGTGTTCTCAGAGCACTCTTATTATTTTTATTTTTTGCAAAATAAATAAAAACTTAATACAAAATGTCCAACTGTTAGACGCGGTAGGAGGCGGATGTATGGTATGTGAAGAAGTATATTTAATAACAACAGTGAAAATATATACATGAGTGAAAACAGACACACAGGCAAACAGTCCAATACAGTAGGCTAAATCCAAAAACGTAAAACAAGCAAAGGGTTAGGCGAGGCGCAAACAGGATCTCAGAGGCAGAACGAGAACGAGAAACAGGAACAACAATCAGGAAACCAGGAAATCAGAAACACGGGTAGTAAGGCTCGGTAATGCATACTGACGTAGCGTAATACTTCACAGTGATACTGCATCTGAACAGTCCTTAAATAGGTGCACATATAGCTCCTTAATTAAGTTCAGGTGCATGTCGTTAACAGCGTATGTGCTGGAGTCTGCTCGATGCGTGCGCAGCCCAGGGCGTGCCTTCAGGTGCATACGCCATAGCGCGCAGGACTGACACCAACAAAATAATTTCCATTTAGAATGTAAACAAACCGGTGAAATGATAGTAGCGATTTGTTAAAAATGCTATAATAATAATTCTTGAAAAATAAAAAAAGATACGCTTTTACCATCAAATACTTTTATTCCATATTTTGTTGCTGTTTTTTGTATTTTTGGGCGTTTTGTTTTCAACTAGAGTTTTTATTTCCTCCTTGGTTGGTTCAGCAACACACGCCACCATTTTGTTTTTCTCTACTCATGGTATGTGAGCTGATAGCATAGTAGTAGAGCCACAAATCAGAGCATGTGATTGCTCATAGCCAGTGAATGTGGATAGAATATATGTTTTTATTCCATGGAAAAAGTGTCCTGTATGTATAATAATTCCTGATATTTCACTCCAATGATGTCACTCCCAGTGTTTTCTCACTGATTAGACATGCACTGTCAAAATGGTGAACCAGTTCAGAATTAAAATTCTTTTGATGAACTTGCATATTTTTTTCTGTCAGGACCACTTCGTCAAGAAACTTTATTTCGTCAGCATCTGTCCATCTCAAGAGATGATGGTGCAGCACTAGCATATTCTAGCGTGGCTGAAAAGGCCAACTCTAGAGTGACAGTACTTCTCGCAGCGGCTGCATATGAAGCCTGATGCTTCTCTGGGAGCAGCCGCTCTAGGTTTCCTCTTCACTCGTTTTGCAACGAGCTGGTTGTTCCTGTCACGCTCGGCCTTTTGCATGGTGTGTTTGACCACAGTCCTCCAGGCTTGACACGAGTCTACTGCGTTTTCCCAGTTATTTATATTGATTCCCACCAGCTTCAAGTCTCTCTTACACACATCTTTGAAGCAGAGGTGCGGTCTTCCAACTGGACTTGATCCTTCATGCAGTTCCCCCATACAGAATATCCTTTGGAATGCACCCTGGGTCCATACGGTGCACGTGACCTAGCCACCTGAGGCGCCTTTGGCTAAGTAGGGTGTACAGGCTTGGAATACCAGCATGTTGGTGGACTTCTGTGTTAGTGAGCTTGTTCTGCCACAAAATGTTCTGGATACATCTAAGGCAGCGGAGGTGAAAACTGTTCAGCCTTTTTCCTGCCTAGCATATGTTGTCCAGGACTCACTACCATATAGAAGAGTATTGAGTGCACAGGCTTGGTATACGTGCAGTTTGGTATTTGCGGTCAGATGAGTGTTGGACAAAACTCTCTTGTTCAGTCTTGCCATAACCCCTGTGGCATTGGTGATTCTCATGCTTACTTCATCATCTAGGGAAAGGGAGCTGGAAGTAGTTGACCCCAGATAGGTGAAGTTGTCAACTACTTCAATATGGCTGTTACCAGTAGTGATGGCAGGGGGAGGATCAGTGTCCTGGGCCAGGATATTAGTCTTCTTGACACTTATGGTCAGGCCAAACTCCTTACAGGCATGAGAGAAACAATCAACTAAGCATTGGAGGCCAGCCTCTGTGTGGGATATCAGCACTGCATCATCAGCGAACAGCAGCTCATGGATCAGAATCTCCTTGACTTTCATCTTAGCATGCAACCGGGCAATGTTAAAGAACTTTCCATCAGCTCTAGTGAGGAGGTATATGCCCTCCTCACAGTCTGTGAATGCATGATGGAGAAGCACAGAGAAAAATATCCTGAAAAGAGTCAGTGCCAGGACACAGCCTTGTTTTACTCCACTACTCACCTGGAAAGGATCTGAAGTAGCACTGTTGAAGCAGACTGCAACGCATTCCATCATGGAAGGAATTAATGATGTTGTACAGTTTTGGGGGATAACTGATCATCTTAAGGATAGCAAAGAGGCCAGATCTATTGACTAGGTCAAATGCCTTAGTAAGGTCAATGAAGGCGATGTACTGTATAGGGGTTTCTGCTGCTCCCTGCATTTCTCCTGTAGCTGGCATAGCGAGAAGATCATGTCCACATTAGATCTACTGCTTCTGAATCCTCACTGTGACTCAGGGTAAATACGTGCTGCAAGATGCTGTAGGCGGACCAGAATGACACGGGCGAATACTTTTCCGACAGTGACGAGTAGTGAGATGCCATGGAAATTGTCACAGACACTGCGGTCACCTTTATTCTTGTAAAGAGTGATGATGAAAGCATTCCGCATGTCTTGTGGGACGTAGCTCTTCTCCCAGCAGAGGCATAGGAACTTATATAGATGTTGTAATAATTCTGTCTTGCCAGCCTTCAATACTTCGGATGGGGTGCCATCATTACCAGGGGCCTTTCCACTGGTAAGGTGGTTGATGGCTTTGCTGAGTTCCTCCATAGAGGGTAGGATGTCTAACTCATCCATGACAGGAAAGCTTGGCAGGGCAGCTAGAGTGGCATCAGTAACCATGTTTAGAGTGCCATACAATTCAAGGTAGTGTTCCACCCAGCGTTGCAGTTGCTTGCATGAGTCTGTGATGCTATCCCCATCTTGGATTTTAGCGTAGCAGTTTTGGCTGGTGTGGGGCCTGTGGCTGCTTTGATGCCCTCGATAAATCCTCTTGAAAAGTCAGTCCACTGATTTTTCCCACTGATAAGACATGCATTGTCAAAATAGTGAACCGGTTCAAAATTAAAATTCTTTTGATGAACTTGCATATTTTTTTTCAGTCAGGACCACTTCATCAAGAAACTTTATTTACATTGCAATATTTGCAGGAAGTTGTATTTGGTGGGTGGGTCTGTCTGGGACCTTCCTGCCCTTCCACGTGCATATGTGGAAAGCCTTGGGGCAGGGAGAGCACACCTCCCTGCCCTAACATGTTCCTACACGGAAAGGCTAAAGCAGGGAGAGCTGCAGCATCCCCCATAGGGTACAGAACAGAGCTTACAACAGAGATGACATTGATTAAGGTCAGAATATGGGACCTCCCTGCCCTTCCACGTACAGTGGTGCTTGAAAGTTTGTGAACCCTTTAGAATTTTCTATATTTCTGCATAAATATGACCTAAAACATACCGTAATCAGAATTTCATATAAGTTCTAAAAGGAGATAAAGAGAACCCAGTTAAACAAATGAGACAAAATATTATACTTGGTCATTTACAACCCCAATTCCCAAAAAGTTGGGACAAAATACAAATTGTAAATAAAAGTGGAATGCAATAATTTACAAATCTCAAAAACTGATATTGTATTCACAATAGAACATGGACAACATATCAAATGTCGAAAGTGAGACATTTTGAAATTTCATGCCAAATATTGGCTCATTTGAAATTTCATGACAGCAACACATCTCAAAAAAGTTGGGACGGGGGCAATAAGAGGCTGGAAAAGTTAAAGGTACAAAAAAGGAACAGCTGGAGGATCAAATTGCAACTCATTAGGTCAATTGGCAATAGGTCATTAACATGACTGGGTATAAAAAGAGCATCTTGGAGTGGCAGCGGCTCTCAGAAGTAAAGATGGGAAGAGGATCACCAATCCCCCTAATTCTGCACCCACAAATAGTGGAGCAATATCAGAAAGGAGTTCGACAGTGTAAAATTGCAAAGAGTTTGAACATATCATCATCTCCAGTGCATAATATCATCAAAAGATTCAGAGAATCTGGAAGAATCTCTGTGCGTAAGGGTCAAGGCCGGAAAACCATACTGGGTGCCCGTGATCTTCGGGCCCTTAGACGGCACTGCATCACATACAGGCATGCTTCTGTATTGGAAATCACAAAATGGGCTCAGGAATATTTCCAGAGAACATTATCTGTGAACACAATTCACCGTGCCATCCGCCGTTGCCAGCTAAAACTCTATAGTTCAAAGAAGAAGCCGTATCTAAACATGATCCAGAAGCGCAGACGTCTTCTCTGGGCCAAGGCTCATTTAAAATGGACTGTGGCAAAGTGGAAAACTGTTCTGTGGTCAGACGAATCAAAATTTTAAGTTCTTTATGGAAATCAGGGACGCCGTGTCATTTGGACTAAAGAGGAGAAGGACGACCCAAGTTGTTATCAGCGCTCAGTTCAGAAGCCTGCATCTCTGATGGTATGGGGTTGCATTAGTGCGTGTGGCATGGACAGCTTACACATCTGGAAAGACACCATCAATGCTGAAAGGTATATCCAGGTTCTAGAGCAACATATGCTCCCATCCAGACGACATCTCTTTCAAGGAAGACCTTGCATTTTCCAACATGACAATGCCAAACCACATACTGCATCAATTACAGCATCATGGCTGTGTAGAAGAAGGGTCCGGGTACTGAACTGGCCAGCCTGCAGTCCAGATCTTTCACCTATAGAAAACATTTGGCGCATCATAAAACGGAAGATATGACAAAAAAGACCTAAGACAGTTGAGCAACTAGAATCCTACATTAGACAAGAATGGGTTAACATTCCTATCCCTAAACTTGAGCAACTTGTCTCCTCAGTCCCCAGACGTTTACAGACTGTTGTAAAGAGAAAAGGGGATGTCTCACAGTGGTAAACATGGCCTTGTCCCAACTTTTTTGAGATGTGTTGTTGTCATGAAATTTAAAATCACCTAATTTTTCTCTTTAAATGATACATTTTCTCAGTTTAAACATTTGATATGTCATCTATGTTCTATTCTGAATAAAATATGGAATTTTGAAACTTCCACATCGTTGCATTCCGTTTTTATTTACAATTTGTACTTCGTCCCACCTTTTTTGGAATCGGGGTTGTATTTATTGAGGAAAATGACCCAATATTACATATCTGTGAGTGGCAAAAGTATGTGAACCTTTGCTTTCAGTATCTGGTTTGACCCCCTTGTGCAGCAATAACTGCAACTAAATGTTTCCGGTAACTGTTGATCAGTCCTGCACACCAGCTTGGAGGAATTTTAGCCCATTCCTCCGTACAGAACAGCTTCAGCTCTGGGATGTTGGTGGGTTTCCTCACATGAACTGCTCGCTTCAGGTCCTTCCACATTTCGATTGGATTAAGGTCAGGACTTTGACTTGGCCATTCCAAAACATTCACTTTATTCTTCTTTAACAATTCTTGGTAGAATGACTTGTGTGCTTAGGGTCGTTGTCTTGCTGCATGACCCACCGTCTCTTGAGATTCAGTTCATGGACAGATGTCCTGACATTTTCCTTTAGAATTCACTGGTATAATTCAGAATTCATTTTTCCATCAATGATGGCAATCCGTCCTGGCCCAGATGCAGCAAAACAGGCCCAAACCATGATACTACCACCACCTTGTTTCACAGATGGGATAAGGTTCTTATGCTGGAATGCAGTGTTTTCCTTTCTCCAAACATAACGCTTCTCATTTCAACCAACAAGTTCTATTTTGGTCTCATCCATCCACAAAACATTTTTCCAATAGCCTTCTGGCTTGATCACGTGATCTTTAGCAAACTGCAGACTAGAAGAAATGTTCTTTTTGGAGAGCAGTGGCTTTCTCCTTGCAACCCTGCCATGCATACCATTGTTGTTCAGTGTCCTCCTGATGGTGGACTCATGAATATTAACACAATCTGTCTGACTGTGGATTGGTGGAGTCCAAACTCTTTAGAGATGGTTTTGTAACCTTTTCCAGCCTGATGAGCATCAACAATGCTTTTTCTGAGGTCCTCAGAAATCTCCTTTGTTCGTGCCATGATACACTTCCACAAACGTGTTGTAAAGATCAGACTTTGATAGATCCCTGTTCTTTAAATAAAACAGGGTGCCCACTCACACCTGATTGTCATCCCATTGATTGAAAACACCTGACTCTAATTTCACCTTCAAACTGCTAATCCTAGAGGTTCACATACTTTTGCCACTCACAGATATGTAATATTGGATCATTTTCCTCAATAAATAAATGACCAAGTATAATATTTTTGTCTCATTTGTTTAATTGGGTTCTCTTTATCTACTTTTAGGACTTGTGTGAAAATCGGATGATGTTTTAGGTAATATTTATGCAGAAATATAGAAAATTCTAAAGGGTTCACAAACTCTCAAGCACCACTGTACCTACGTGGAACAGCGAAAGAAGGGAGGGCAGCAGGAACAGAATGGCATGGATTACGGGACCTCCTTACCCTTCTGCGTACCTATGTGGAAAGCCTTGAGGCAGGGAGAGCACTTCCCTGCCCTTCCATATGCCTGCATGGAACGGCTAAAGCAGGGAGGGTGGCAGCAATGAAAAGAACACCTCCCTGACCTTCCATATGCCTGCATGGAACGGCTAAAGCAGGGAAAGCAGCAGCAAAGACTGTTTGTATTAGAAGGTCTGTATAAAGGCCTCTGCATGCTCTTGCGACAAGGCTTTCGCAGATAGCTTTTCGCAGACAGTTGTAATTTATCGTTGAGCGGGGAGTAATAGGCGTGCGCGATGTTATTCACCGCCACAACGCAAGGGGGTGTGAAGTCACGAAATCGCTAGGAATAGTTGGTGGGTGTGGTTAGTGGAGTGTTTATCCTCCGGTTACTTATAATAACTAGAACTGGAGTCGTATAGATGTACGTACTTCCTCGATCAACCGCTCTTCGTGCTGCTCCATCTTCGCTCATGTTTTTAAAAATGGTGGTCGTGAAAACAAACCAAACCGGGAAAGTAGGGAAGCGGAAGTGTGTGTACAGCGGATGTAGAGTGGACCAATCAGAGCCCTCTTGTCTGCGACGCTGTCTGCGAGGCTGTCTGCGGTGGTCACAATTTTTGGGAGGTGCGCGCAGAGCGTCTGCGAAGGGGGGGGGCTTCGCAGATGCCATCTGCGACGCCATCTGCGAGGACTGGGTTGTCAGCATAAATTAGCCTTAAGACCGAAGCACCCACCCCTTAATGGAGGATGGCTGCCTTTGAGGGATTCAAAACAGTGAACTATAAAGGCATTGAGATGTGAAGTGAACAACATTACACTGTTACGATGGCACCCATCAAGGAGTTGAATATGTCTCGTCTCATCTCATTATCTCTAGCCGCTTTATCCTGTTCTACAGGGTCACAGGCAAGCTGGAGCCTATCCCAGCTGACTACGGGCGAAAGGCGGGGTACACCCTGGACAAGTCGCCAGGTCATCACAGGGCGAGTTGAATATGTGAGGCAGTAAGTGAACAGTCAGTTCATCAAGTTGATGTGTTGGAAGTAGAAAAGAGGGCAAGCGTAAGGACCTTTGCCTCTTTGACAAGGGCCAAATGCAATGGTTAGATGATTGGGTCAACACATCTCCAAAATTGTAGGTCATGGGGGTGTTCCCAGTATGCAGTGATTATTGTCTATCAGAAAATAGTCCAAGATAGTACAATCAGCGAACCACAGAAGAGCATCTGTAGCACAACTTGCTGGAAAAGTTAATGCTGGCTATGATAGAAAGGTGTTAGAACGCACAATGCATCACAGCTTGCTTTGTAGGGACTGAATAGCTGCAAACTGGTCAGGACATTCATGCTGACTCCTGTCCGCCAAGGAAAGAGCCTACAATTGGCATGTGAGCATCAGAACTGGACCCTGGAGCAATGGAAGAAGGTGGCCTGGACTGGTTGTGAGCAGGCATCAGTGATACAGAAATGACATTGATTAAAGTCAGACAGCATAAAAGGGGAGGAGTTGGGGTGGAGGTGGGTTGCAAAATGACTTGCAGAGGAAGCAGCAAAGGTAGGCAGATTAAAGCAGCTTAAATAAGGTGCCCTATGAGAGATATATCAATAGAATGCATAGAAGGAAATCAGCTGAGCTGACAGCTGACGTGGGCTGGCTTGAGATCAGCTGCAGTCAGCTGATGTAGCTGGGATTGAGGACTGAGCTTGAACTTACACTATGCTTGATTTTTGTCAGGACCACTTCATCAAGGAATTTTATTTGCAACAAGTTGTATTTGGCAGGTGGCTCTGTTCTGGGACCTCCCTGCCCTTTCACGTGCATACCTGAAAAGCCTTGGGGCAGGGAGAGCACACCTCCTTGCCCTACCATGTGCCTACATGGAAAGGCTAAAGCAGGGAGAGCCACAGCAAAAAACCCCAAAACCACCACACCAGGCAGACCTCCCTGGCCTTCCATGTTTTCATGGAAGAGCCAGCAGGAGGAGCACACTGAGCTATTAAGTCAGAAGCAAGTTAAACCAAGATGAAATACGGTGAGGTGAGTTACCATGGCTAGTAAGTTTATAAAGAAAGCCTGCGCAGCTATGCAATAACATTTATTGTTTAATCTAGCGCAGTTTGAATGAACGGGGCAGGTCAGGCTGGATGGCGCTGCCTCTGGGCACTGTTGGCGAAATTCCGAAATTCAGAGAGGGACAAGAATCGGCCATTTGTTGTCCAGGCCTGGAATGTGGGTGGTTCACATGATGAAATTATCCAATGCAGAGGACCTGTGAAGCGCGTCACAAATCTATTATTAACGGAACTGAGGTATGCCCTTGTTAATGATGTTTACACCTGCGTCATTGTTACAAAAACAGGATTTGCTTCTTGACCAGTGTTTACCCCGCAGAAGACGAGCTACACAATTGGGTAAATTCCATTAGAGCAGTGGAAAAAGTGTTAGCTGACAAGGATGACAATTCTTTTGGCCATGCATCGGCAAACCACTGGTTCTTGAAAAAAAAACAACCAATGGAAGGGGCTGCAGCTATGAACAAGTCAATTGCTAATGGAGATTCCAGGTTTTCATTATGGGAGAATGAGATACCATTCCATTTACCCAAGAGAAGGAGACCAGAACTGGCATTCAGATCTGCAGCCTGTATCCAAGCTCATCCTATCATGGAGTTATCTACAGATTTAGAGAGGTCAAGAAGCTTGGGTACAAAGGAGCGTCCCTGGGGAATAATGCGCATTGCGTAATTAAGATGCCCAAACATAGAAACAGTTCCCTTTTGAATTTGCTATTGCCTCCTGCACTTCTCATGACCTCTCTGAAATGATTTGATTTTTTTTCTGAGAGGCAGTGAAGCTTGCATCCGGTTGCTGTCTAAGGTGATGCCTAGAAATTCTACAGTCAAGTTTATTTGTATAGCGGTTTTAACAACAGACATTGTCACAAAGTAGCTTTACAGAAAATTAAAGACTTTAGACATGAGCTAATTTTATCCCTAATTTATCCCCAATAATCAAGCCTGTGGCGACGTTTGCAAGGAAAAACTCCCTCAGATGACATGAGGAAGAAACCTCGAGAGGAACCAGACTCAAAAGGGACCCATCCTCATTTGGGTGATAACAGATAGCGTGATTATAAATAACTCGCTTCTATAACTGTGTCCTATATAGTCACAAAGTACAACTGTGTAAACAGGAAATGCATTATAGTTTTAACATGAAGTCTGTTTTGTTGATTATAAACTGTTCATTGATGCTTTGAGCTTCATCATTCTGAAGAGCAGATACATCGATTATTCGGCTCCCCCCCCCCCCCCCCCCCCCTTCCTAAAATATTTATGGGAAGCTATACCTATAGGGTTAAAGCAAGTTGTCAGATTGGGTAGTTGGGTGGTGATGTCATCATTCTGTGACACAGGAGTTGGCCCCACAACTAATTTGGGAGCATGGAGGATGTAAACAAACCTGCTGTTGCCGGGAAATGTGAACTTGTAGAGGGAGTCGATTGGACTCCAGGGCTTGGATTCTGGGGTTCATGGTGGCAAGTAATGCTGGATGGTGGACAAGGCTGACAAGGAGTTATTTGAGTCTGCAGATGCGGCTGCTGGGCTTAGACTCACGCTCTCTTGGGCGGCGGAGCAGCCAAAGCTGGGACTGTGCAGAGGTGCGGGCAGTATTTTTGTTTTCACACTTCCCTAGGAGCAGAGGAGCTGAAAAGATCTGCAGCTGGGGACTCGATGCGGATGCCCCCACCGACAACACAAACAGTTCCTTGAGAGAAGCTCCAAATGGAGCCCCGATGCTATTTATTAACAAGATTTCCAGGAGTCTGGCGCAGGTCATTCATTAATCCTGGGAACAGAAGACTTCTACTTGCCAAACGAGAGCTCCAGCGAATGGAAATTGTGCTTGCTTCAAAATGGCTTGCAGAGAAAACAGCAGGCGGCACGGTGGTGTAGTGGTTAGCGCTGTCGCTTCACAGCAAGAAGGTCCTGGGTTCGAGCCCCGGGGCCGGCGAGGGCCTTTCTGTGTGGAGTTTGCATGTTCTCCCTGTGTCCGCGTGGGTTTCCTCCGGGTGCTCCGGTTTCCCCCACAGTCCAAAGACATGCAGGTTAGGTTAACTGGTGACTCTAAATTGACTGTAGGTGTGAATGTGAGTGTGAATGGTTGTCTGTGTCTGTGTCAGTCCTGTGATGACCTGGCGACTTGTCCAGGGTGTACCCCGCCTTTCGCCCGTAGTCAGCTGGGATAGGCTCCAGCTTGCCTGCGACCCTGTAGAAGGATAAAGCGGCTAGAGATGATGAGAGATGAGATGAGAAAACAGCAAAGGTAGGCAGGTTAAAGCAGCTTAAATAGGCGCTCTATGAGACATATGCCAATAGAATGCATAGAACGGAATCAGCTGAGCTGACAGCTGATGTGGGCTGGCTTGAGATCAGCTGCAGTCAGCTGATGTAGCTGGGATTGAGGGCTGAGCTTGAACTTGTGGCCTGCCAGAATTTACGGTATGCTCGATTTATGGATGTGTCCATATAGTATAAAGAACATTACATGGTGGCATGAAGATATAAAGTTTATCTTCTCATGTTGAAAAATATATCACTCGTTTGCTTCCCTCACTCGTGAATATGTTCACCACTTGAAGATAAATTTCATATCTTCACGTCACTGTTATATCCCATATACGTATATACATTATGTGTGTGTGTGTGTGTGTGTGTGTGTGTGTGTGTGTGTGTGTGTGTGTGTGAATGAATATACAGCAGTATGTATTTTATGTGAAAACATTGTTATCTGTTTTGTTTCAGGCTGAATATCTCTTCCACAACAACCCAGAAATGGAATAAGGCACATCTGACTAAAGGATAATAGGGTTATAAGAGAAATAAAACACTACAGAACATCATGTCATTGGAAATAAGCAACGTCAGGGTGCCAGCAGTGACTCCGCTTCACCTCGGGCTGCTTCACACCATCCCGTTGTTGATTTATTTTCCTACAACTGCACACCCCATTGCGTGCTAACTGCATGTTCTTTATAGTCAGTAAAAGCTGATTAGAAATTTTCTCATTTCTGACCTTGCTGTTTGTGTACCTGTGCATTTAAAAGCTTCTGAAACCAACAATAAAAGCCAGCTGCTAATTAAAACTTCATTAACGGTAATGTATTTGGGAGAGCTTGATAACTAGGAAAGTAGACATGGCATTGCATAATTGCCTTGATTTGCTGTACGGTTTTAAAGGATTGATGTTACAAATGGCAGATAATGAGATATTTTCAGACGCAAGTCAGAGAGCAGAAAATTAATTACATTGGGAAAAAAAATTATTCCATTTCTGCAAACATTCATTCAGGTCATTGTTTCAGGAAGTTGTTAATTCACAGCGCTGAATGTGCTAATAAACAGAAGTCATTATTAAGAGCCAGCACTTTAATGGACTTTTTTGTTGACAGAAAGGGCTGTCATCATTACATGTGTGACTGAAAAAAAGTCTACTTCCTCGATGTTTGGTGTCTAAAGAGTATCACAGAACAACATTACAGTTTTTCATGTCAGGTAGAGTTCCCTGTGTATCAGGAGCCAAATAAATAAATAAATAAACAAACATCAGTTCAGACAGTATATTTGCTTCATTTTTACAAGTGTTTCGTATAGAAGCAACGTTTTTGAGCTCAAAATGAATGAGAAGTGAATTATGTCAGAAACTCCACCTCTTCGTCTGAGTCACAGCTTTCCGTACATTTTAGTTCCAAGCCCCTGTCTTATCATTGTTTTGTTTATCTAATGTGTACACCTGTTCTATGTTATTCCTTAAATTAACTGTATTTATACCCTGTTGTAGTCATTCCTCTTTGCGAAGTCTTGCTGAGTGTATCATGCCATTCTGAGCATTGTTTCTCAGTGTATTGTTTCCAGTTTTCCAGCTCTTACTTCTGTGGTCATTTTTCTATGGATTCCCGGATATCCCAAAATGGTGTGGTAGCTGTTGGTAGATGTTATGGTCCATTCAAAGGCAGACATTTTGAGCTCTGTATTTCTCACATTTCACTGATCAGATCACTGCAGATCAAAATGACATCAATTCTGAAGGACTGAATGCAGTATAGTCCACGACGGTGCTGCAGTGAAGATCGTGAGCAGCACCAAGTTTCTGGGTGTGCACATCTCTGAAGACCTGTCCTGGAGCAACAACACCGCATCACTGGCCAAAAAAGCCCAACAGCGTCTGTACTTCCTCTGCAAACTGAGGAGAGCAAGAGCCCTGGCCCCCATCATGCATACTTTCTATAGAGGCACCATCGAGAACATCCTGACCAGCTGCATGACCGTGTGGTACGGCGCCTGCACCGTGTCCTGCTGCAAGTCTCTGCAGCGCATCGTGAGAGCAGCTGAGAGGATCATTGGTGTCTCTCTCCCTTCTCTTATGGATATCTATAACTCCCGCCTCACCCGAAAAGCCATCAGGATTGCAGGTGACCCCACCCACCCATCTCACAACCTCTTCAGCCTGCTGCCATTGGGGAGGAGACTGCGGAGTCTCCGGGCCAAAACCAGCAGGCTTAAGGACAGTTTCTTTCACCAGGCGGTCAGGAGGCTCAACTCCCTCCCTGTTCTGCCCCTCCTCCCCCCTCTGCCCCCTGCCACAGATTCTGCTCGCACACCCCCCTGCCCCCCCTTCAGCATCTGACATGTCATCCTCACAGTCCCTCCCCCCCCCCCCCCCCCCAAAAAAAATACACACACATACATACATCTCATCGTTCATTAACACACTGAACTCAGGGACCGCACATCTCACTTTACCTCACTCATTTGCACTATTCCGCACTACCTCACCTTAACAGCTGCTAGTTTGTTCATACTGCTTATTTCATGTTTACCTGCTATACCTCAAGTGCCCTTGACTGTTTGTTTATTTGCACCAATTTACGTGTGTGTGTGTGTGTGTGTGTGTGTGTGTGTGTGTGTGTGTGTGTGTGTGTGTGTATGAGTGTTTATGTCTAGTTCTTATCTAGAGTGTTTATACTGTTTATATTGTTTGAGTGTTTAGTCTGTCTAGTTCTTATCTAGTGTTTACACTGTTTATATTGTCTGTCTGAGTGTTTAGTCTTTGTCTAGTTCTTATCTAGAGTGTTTATACTGTTTATATTGTTTGAGTGTTTAGTCTGTCTAGTTCTTATCTAGAGTGTTTATACTGTTTATATTGTTTGAGTGTTTAGTCTGTCTAGTTCTTATCTAGAGTGTTTATACTGTTTATATTGTTTGAGTGTTTAGTCTGTCTAGTTCTTATCTAGAGTGTTTATACTGTTTATATTGTTTGAGTGTTTAGGCTGTCTAGTTCTTATCTAGAGTGTTTATACTGTTTATATTGTTTGAGTGTTTAGTCTGTCTAGTTCTTATCTAGAGTGTTTATACTGTTTATATTGTTTGAGTGTTTAGTCTGTCTAGTTCTTATCTAGAGTGTTTATACTGTTTATATTGTTTGAGTGTTTAGCCTGTCTAGTTCTTATCTAGAGTGTTTATACTGTTTATATTGTTTGAGTGTTTAGTCTGTCTAGTTCTTATCTAGAGTGTTTATACTGTTTATATTGTTTGAGTGTTTAGTCTGTCTAGTTCTTATCTAGAGTGTTTATACTGTTTATATTGTTTGAGTGTTTAGTCTGTCTAGTTCTTATCTAGTGTTTACACTGTTTATATTGTCTGTTTGAGTGTTTAGTCTATGTCTAGTTCTTATCTAGAGTGTTTATACTGTTTATATTGTTTGAGTGTTTAGTCTGTCTAGTTCTTATCTAGTGTTTACACTGTTTATATTGTCTGTTTGAGTGTTTAGTCTTTGTCTAGTTCTTATCTAGAGTGTTTATACTGTTTATATTGTTTGAGTGTTTAGTCTGTCTAGTTCTTATCTAGAGTGTTTATACTGTTTATATTGTTTGAGTGTTTAGTCTGTCTAGTTCTTATCTAGTGTTTACACTGTTTATATTGTCTGTTTGAGTGTTTAGTCTATGTCTAGTTCTTATCTAGAGTGTTTATACTGTTTATATTGTTTGAGTGTTTAGTCTGTCTAGTTCTTATCTAGTGTTTACACTGTTTATATTGTCTGTTTGAGTGTTTAGTCTTTGTCTAGTTCTTATCTAGAGTGTTTATACTGTTTATATTGTTTGAGTGTTTAGTCTGTCTAGTTCTTATCTAGTGTTTATACCGTTTATATTGTTTGAGTGTTTAGTCTGTCTAGTTCTTATCTAGTGTTTATACTGTTTATATTGTCTGTTTGAGTGTTTAGTCTTTGTCTAGTTCTTATCTAGTGTTTACACTGTTTATATTGTTTGAGTGTTTAGTCTATGTCTAGTTCTTATCTAGAGTGTTTATACTGTTTATATTGTTTGTTTGTTTTTTCAATTATTCTATTTTTATTTTTATTTATTGCATTGCCTGTTTGCACCGTGGGTCAGAGAGGACTGAAATTTCATCTGTGCTGTATGTCGAGAATGTATAGCATATTTGACAATAAAATTGACTTGACTTGACTATATATCATATCTAACAACTTATCTAAAGCCCACAACCTCTTTTCATATTGACTAAACAGATCTTTGGATACTTTTGGTGGTAAGATTCATAATCTATGCTTTCATTCAATCAGGTCTGGAAGTTTTGGTCATAGCAAATCTTTCAGTTCTTCAAGTCCTTGTTTTCTGGTGAGGTTACAGAATTGTCAGATCATTTTATTGCATTATTTTAAATGGAAAATAATTCATAGACAGTCTGCTCTTTTGACTTGTGACTTGAATCAAACGTCATGATTTGAATTGTGTGTGTGTGTGTGTGTGTGTGTGTGTGTGTGTGTGTGTGTGTGTGTGTGTGTGTGTGTTTTAAATTGATGCAAATCCACTCTGCTCTTGTGACTTTAGTCATCTTTGAAACCTGAAATGGAGCTTCATTCGTGCAACCACAACTTCTTGTCTTCAGACGGACACTAGATGGCAGCCTTTTCAAAGCAATGAAAAGCTGTAGCGCCTTTATGACACAGAAGGCTAGACAGAAGTTATAAAATTGCTCGTAATAATATTATTATATTATTATAATAATGTTATAATGCAAATTTAAGCTGCAGCACTCACCTGATATGGCTGGATTATAATGCGCATATAATATGATATTTATTTAATTATAATACAGTGACAAAGTTACTTGATGTCATTGGCAGATTGAGAACACTGATATAAAGTAAGTGTGGGTTAATTATATACTGTGTGTGTGTGTGTGTGTGTGTGTGTGTGTGTGTGTGTGTGTGTGTGTGTGTGTTTACCATAATTTGGCTGTTAAATTTCCTACTGCTGCTATTCATGGACTTCATCGGCCATCGGCAATCAACACACTGGCACTTACAGGACGAGTGTGTTTTGTTGCTTCGGAACAACTGTGTGTGTGTGTGTGTGTGTGTGTGTGTGTGTGTGTGTGTGTGTGTGTGTGTGTGTGTCTCAGCGGGACATCTCCCATGTGACATCTCCCATGTGAATACCATTATGTTCTCTTCAATCGAAGGAAAGCACATTTTCTTGGACGGGCAATATTTATAATTCTCTCTCTCTCTCTCTCTCTCTCTCATCTCCTGATAATGCTTTCATTGATCAGAGGGCACCACTGCTGTGCATTATGACTGATCAAAAATAACATCACATCTAAATAATCGTTCTCTTTCATGAAGAACAACACAAACTGAACAAACTAAAACTTCTTGAAAATAAACTTTCATGCTCTTGATTGGCCTGTTCAGTGGCATTTATTCTCAAAGGAATGTAACACACACACACACACACACACAAAAATAAATAAATAAATAAATAAAAATTAAAAGCAGAGCAGGTTTGGCATTATTATTATTATTATTATTATTATTATTATTATTATTACAAATGTAAGAAACTAGGTTTTGTTTTATTATTACAAATAAATATAATTAGTAAAACCACCTAACTGTAAAGCTCAATTTTCTTTAAGTTGAATGTGAATAACCTTATTATAATAGCATTTTATATGTGCAAGAAATTCTACCCTTTCATTATTATTATTATTAAACTAATAGCCAATTAATTTATTATTTAGTTAATTTAATTGTAGTAACTTAATTAATTAATAATAACTTAATTAATAAAAATTCACAAATGCTCATTTCTAATTCGTTTGCAATTTGCATATTAGTTATATAAAATAAAAATTACTATTAATATTAAAACTTTAAAGAAGGTGACAGGTATTGCTTATTGTTGTTGTTGTTGTTGTTGTTAATAATAGTAGTAGTAATAAATAGTTAATTACACTGACTAAAGCTGCTTCATCGCTCATGTCTGTATATTACTGATGTTTAACTCCTCGGAATATTTACCTGAATGTCTGACAGGAAGCGGATCTTGCCGTGACCAGTGAGCGAGCGCCGGAAGTCCACAGCGGAACTCGGTGAGCTGTGCGCGCGCGGTGCGGCGAGCAGACGGCACAGAGCGCGAGCGCTCGCGCGCGCGCGCTAACTGGGGCGCGGGCCAGAGGACACGGCGAGGAGCGGAGCGGCCCGCAGCGCGCGCGCGCCTCACGACTGATCGCGCGCAGCATCGTGTTGACAGGAGGAAGCGGGAGGAGAGCCGGCGGTCAGCGGGGCTGCTGGGAGCGCGCGCCGCGAATCCATCAAACCGGGGGAACACCTCCAAGAAGCGTGCGTCACGCGCACCGCGCTCCTCGCGCGCTGTCTCTTTGGAGAGTCAGTGAAACGTTCCGGTGATTGATGACGGTGCGCGCGCGGGTCACTTACAGCATTACCTCATCATTCACTACTCGGAGGGCCTTCACTGAGTCCTCACCTGCATCATCATCATAATAATAATAATAATAATAAACCAGAAAGCCTTAAATAAATAAATAAATTACACAATTTTAAAACACAAGAAAGAAAAACAAAAAAGCTTGTAATACAAAAAGAATTATTATTATTATTATTATTATTATTATTATTATTATTATTATTATTATTATTAATTAGACAGTACAGCTTACACTACCGTTCAAAAGTTTGGGGTCACCCAGACAATTTTGTGTTTTCCATGAAAAGTCGCACTTTTATTTCCCACCATAAGTTGTAAAATGAATAGAAAATATAGTCAAGACATTTTTCTGGCCATTTTGAGCATTTAATCGACCCCACAAATGTGATGCTCCAGAAACTCAATCTGCTCAAAGGAAGGTCAGTTTTATAGCTTCTCTAAAGAGCTCAACTGTTTTCAGCTGTGCTAACATGATTGTACAAGGGTTTTCTAATCATCCATTAGCCTTCTGAGGCAATGAGCAAACACATTGTACCATTAGAACACTGGAGTGAGAGTTGCTGGAAATGGGCCTCTATACACCTATGGAGATATTGCACCAAAAACCAGACATTTGCAGCTAGAATAGTCATTTACCACATTAGCAATGTATAGAGTGGATTTCTGATTAGTTTAAAGTGATCTTCATTGAAAAGAACAGCGCTTTTCTTTCAAAAATAAGGACATTTCAAAGTGACCCCAAACTTTTGAACGGGAGTGTATCTTGTACTACACTGCAGAACTTTGGACGTAAAACGTTTTTGTTTCTTCAGCAGTTAAAAGTAGTGCATTTCTAGACAACATGGAGTTTCTAAAAGTATTGGCGCCCCTACAATTAACATTCGATGGTGTGTAAATTACAGCACTGAGTTGCATTCTTCCTGTCAGATGTAGCTGCAGTGATGCTGGAACATGCTGATACAATCCAGAGCGACATTTTATCGATTACTTTCAGGAAAAGTACAACAATTTGTAGCTTATAGAGCTGATTTTGAAACCCCCAAGAATCAACACAACTGTGGTTGGTTTCCCAAAAGCCTCTTAACACTAAGAGTGTCTTAACTAGGAGAGAGAGAGAGAGAGAGAGAGAGAGAGAGAGAGAGAGAGAGAGAGTATTCATTGTGTTGCTCGCTCTACCATTTAATGATGATCTTTCTGCTGCAATGCTTTTGGGAAACTCGGGCCTGGGCAATTCTGCATATTTTAGATGAAGCTAATAGTTTGGGGACTGACAAGATTTAGTAACATTTTAGGAAGACCTGATTGTGTAAATATATTTTTTATTTCCATGAGCTGACTTGGCAGGAAAAGAAACCCATCTATTTGAAAAGTTGGTTTTCCTCATGGATTTTATCTGTCATGTGAAATCTCATATTTAATCACAGGCAATCATTCTAAAATAAATGTAATAAATATAGTCAATATATCAATAAAAATATGAAAATGTGTTAAAAGGTCCCCCCCCCCCAAGGATCACAATGTTTGCATGTATTCTACAAGATTATATGTGGCATGTTTTGGTGAGACAGTAATTTTATTTTGTAATGGGAAAAAATATTCTTATACACATACGTCTCTTTTTAGAATAAAAAAATCTTTCCTTTTCGATGACCTCGTCTGCAGTGAAATCTGTTCTCCTTCTAAAATCCATCCTATCCTCTCAATGTTGACTCTCAGGTGACTGTCATGGCCTTCTCTGTGCTCAAAATGAAACAGCGCTTGAGATTTTATTCCTTACGTATTGATGTATAGAAGCTCACTCATACCGTTTGTACATCTGTTTCAGGTTCTGCCACTTCCAAAGCCATTGGCATCAGAGCTGGAGAGACAGAAGCCTTTGTTGAAAACATCAGGTAGATTGTGTGTGTGTGTGTGTGTGTGTGTGTGTGTGTGTGGTGGGCGACGTTGGCTCAGCGGGGCCTTGCACCATGCTGCTCTGTCAATCTGCCCCTGCCCTGTGCCGAGGGGCACAACCCCGGGGGGGTGGGGGTAGGGAGGATGGGAGGTGGAGGGGGAACCTGCGTGAAACCTAAATCACATCAGAACGTGTGTGTGTGCTCTGATCTACACGTCTGCACACACTTCTCTACACACAACTGTCAATCAAAACATATCGGAGTAATCTGGGGTTCTCCAAGACGCCTGTCTGAACCTGAAAACTGTATTAAATATATATTTTTTTCTATAAATTTCATTGCACAGGATTACACATCCACCACTGAGAGTTCTGCCTTCGGTTTGATTTTTTTTTCTCCAGTCAAACAATTAAAGATCCATTAAGAAACGTCTCGGTAACGAATTCAGAATCAATCCTGATAATCTCCTTCAGTGCAAAACAATGAACCATTTATCGAAAAACTGTTATGCAGTCGCTCTAATTTAATAACACGTGTTAAGAGAATGAAATATAAATGAATAAAAATTGCACTGTACTAATAAACACTAATTATACTATACTGTTTATGTTAAAGCCTTGCAACTTAAATTTGATCTACAGAGCTCTTTTTATATACAGAGAATAATTTTCATATTTTAAACATGAATCCAGTTTAATAAGTAAGTTTATGGAAGATCCATTTTTAAAAAAGCTCAGAAAATACAATGCTCTTAGCAAAAACAATCCACGGTTTCACTGGAGCTGGTTTCTTTCTTTAAAGTGGTCTTCAGCATGCAGCGTAACTCACTAAACATGCTAATCGCAGTCTCGGATACGAGCTGAACAAACGAGCAGACGTAAATCGCGGCCTCCTCGTCCTCACATATGTTCGTCTTCCCACGCACTGCTTTTCTCTCCTCGAGCAAGTGAAAAGAAATGTTTCTGTAAACTATGCGGTGTTCTACTACATTAAAACACACACACTCTCATACTCAGACGCTTTGGTCTTTCTCTTTGAGTGAGCGGAGGTTATTAGCGAAGGTGGAAGCCTGGCAAACAGACTGACGGACGACACACCATGCGAATAAAGTGATCTAGCTAGACTGAAAGCGCGCAAGAGAAAGAAAAGGTTTCTATTTGTTTCAAGGCGATTCACATTTGGACGCAGGCTTGTAAAAATTGCTTTTATGGGAAAAAAAAAACTCAGCAAGAACATTAGACTGGAAACAGCAGGGAGGCCACGGCTTCATTAGGGAGAGAGGCTTCATCTTTATTACATGGATTTGGAGTTGATCATTATTTGCAATGGAATTATTATTATTATTATTATTATTATTATTATTATTATTATTTGTCTGCAAGTGTTCGGGGAGCTGCAGCTTCACCGTCGTTATCTTTCTCATTGCTGTCATTGTTGTTGTCATTGTCATGCGTTAAAAGAGTCTCAGAGCGCTGGTCCGTCTCTGAGGCCGCCGCAGCATTAGCCGCACATAGATCAGAGATCCTGCTCAATAAATTCTTCTGGGTTTCAATCAGAAACTCGTCCTGCGAACAAGAAAACAGAATGAATATTTAACGCGATACAGCTCAGAAGTACCATTTTTAGTTATTCATCAGTTTGACTTCAGGAGAGATTCATATGTGAACGAACAAGGCTGTAAACACAGATGCTTCTGCTGAATTTGAGAAGAACAAAAGAAGGAAAGAAAAAGAAACAGACACACACATGCACTGTAGTTGTGTAGTAGCAGGGTGGGGAGCTGGCTGACGGACAACACGGGCGACACAGGCACACTTCCCTGCTCATAAATTATCACCGGGGATGACGAGGCCTCCGAAGCCACCGGTGTGTTTTTAGCGGTCGAACCCCACCGTGCCAACCTCCCGACCCCAGCGGAGCAGTGCCATGGTGATGCCCGCCGTGCCAGCCTGTTTTCAGCAGAGCAGTTAATAAAGAGATTGATTATCAGGCTGTCAGGAAGTGACAGTTGGACAGGGGCTGCTCCCCGTGAGTGACAGAGGGCACGATCGGCTCGCTGCAGCAGCAGCGCCATGCCACCCGTACAGTGCCAATGCGGGGAGGGAAACCCGCCGCGGGCACAGCCACCGCCTTCTGGAGCAGCAGCTCCACGGCTGCAAAACACACCTCCGCTGCCAGAGTCATAGTTCGGCTCTGCCATGCGCTCCCTTCCGCTTGGCTCATATCCTCCTCACGTAGACACACTGTGCTTAGGCCTCGTCTGCTTTTCCTGGAGACTCATCAACATCTGGGCCAGCACTCCAAAAGTTACGCAGGCAAGTTACTTCCCTCAGAACTGCTGACCTTTTCGAGGTCAGTTATTTCATTGGATGACTTGCCATGCTTTGGGATTTTGGCTCAATGCACCAAGATGTCACTTTCCCTGAAAAACAGGCACCTCCATTTTCATTCGCTTTGATATTATGTCATTATAGATCGCTAATAAATGCCCTTTATCGATACTAATTTGTGCTAGCAGCGCTGGCACAAATTGTTACCCTCACCTCCTTCTTCTTCTTCTTATAATTATTATTACCTTGCCCGGGACAGAGTCCACCGGGGGCAAGGTATTGTTTTCGGTCGGGTTTCTTTCTTTCTTTCTTTCTTTCTTTCTTTCTTTCTTTCTTTCTTTCTTTCTTTCTTTCTTTCTTTCTTTCTTTCTTTCTTTTATGGTTAATGATATTATGGGAAAACGGCTGGACCAATCTTAATGAAACTTTAAAGATAGATGGGCATTTGTCTCAAAATAGAACCTCCAACATTTTGAGGGTCATCTGGTCAAAGTCACCAAAAAGGTCAAAATCATTTTTGTTGTGTCTACTGCCTCATATAGACGCGCTAGCCACTATGTCATCGTGCTGTAAGGATGTAAGAGTGTAACAATCATGCACTGCACATGCGCATACACGTGTTCCGATTAAAATGGCCGGTGAGTGTATACAGTTCGGTTCACCATTCGAAATAAATGGACTAGACTAAAGAAATCGCTTTCAGACATGTTTATGCTTATTACAGAGGGAAAGTGCATTCCACTGAGCTCTAGCGCTGGGCCATTTCTGGGAAATAAAAGAGTTTGGGTCAAGGCGACAGCGTGTGTATGTCAGCCTCGGTTCAGAGGTTTCAGTTTCGAAAACTGTAAGAGGTAAGAGTAGAATAATATAAAGTACAGACACTTGGTATATTTTACTTCTGTGGTTTTTAAATTGTTAATTTTTGGATTACGCTTCATTTTTGTGGCTACTGCCTCATAGAGTAAATATATATGCTATATTTACTGTATGGACATGGGATCAGAAAACAATTTTATTTATAAGCAGTAGCCACATGGACCCATAGGGTGCCTATTTTTTTTCGTGATATCTTCCCTCATATTCATCATAAGTGCTACTGGAAGAGGTTTGTTTTGCCTGGTAACATTTCTTATTATTATTATTCTCCTAACATTTTTAGGATGCTATTTCTACATCAGTTTTTAACCAATCATCACCAAATTTCACATGCTGAATACCTCTGGGCTGCATTACGTTACTCTGACTTTTGGTGCTGATCTGGATCACTGAACCAGAATGATCCATTCGCCCCTTACACATATTCCACAATCCACTGCGTGGTTGGGAACTTCCAGGGGCCAGGCCCAGGCTAATGATAACGGCACAAAAAACAATATTAGGCTATATAATCAGTTTTGATATTCAAATATTGGATGTTCAAATATTATTACAGGTTTACATGGTCTCAGAGATTGTTTCAAGATTAATACTGCTCGAAATGATTGAACATTTACAATTCGTCATCAGTGTAAATGTACACAGTTAATGTTGCTGGCCAGAGTTATAATGCTGAGTAGTTGGAACATGTATTTCGTGTAAACAATGCAGAGAGTGAAAGTGAAAGGGCTGTATGGGCAATAACATAAGGATGACCGATTAAAAATTTCTGTGCTGACGAAAAATACCATGGAACCAGTAACTAGACATATACAAGCAATCTAATAACATCACATTTCAGCTTGCAGCTGATATTTGAACATCAAAACTGATGGCACATTTACATTGATGACAAATTGTAAATGTGCGATCATTTCCAGCAGCATTAAGCTTGAAAAAATCTGAGACGATGTAAACCTGTAATAATATTTGAGCATCCGATATGAGAATATCGAAACTGATTATATAGCCCAGTATTGGTTTTTGTACCATTATCAGCAGCCTGGGCCTGGCCATTGGACATTTCCAACCATGCAGTGGATTGTGGGATATGGTAAAGGGGCAAATGAAAAACGGGATTTTTTCAATCACTTATAACTCTGGCAATTTTCACAATTTTTTCAATCAGTTTTTTTAATTTTGTTCAGGGCGGCAAGGTGCAACTTTTCCTCACTAAGCGTCATTCTCTATCTCTTACCGTTCCAGATCTATAGGGTACGGTGACCAGACGTCCCAGTTTGTAACAGCTAGCACAAATTACTGTGACTTTAGTCACAGTTTCTATCTAGTTTTCATTCCATTCACCTTCAAACCAAGTTACGACCCAACCCACCGTCCTGAAACTGATCCTGCGTTCCACTGGGTTTGATATGTTTATGAGAAACTTCTAAATAAACTACACACCTGACCTGAGGTGAATTCACAACTTTTCAGAATACATGCCCTTTTGATTTGCTGTCAATCCTAAGCAGCATTATGGTCTAATTATAATCATCTCTTGACACATCGGAGGAAACTGTTGACATTCCTGACAGTAGCATCTCGTTTCCACTGTCATTTTAGCTTTACAGTCTTCCTATAAAAGATTTAATGGCTACTTGTGAGCTAGTTCAGTCATTACCTAGTTGAGTCGATGCTCTGTATTCATCATCAATTGCCGCTTAGCAACAGTGTTCTCATAACTTGAACTACTAAAATAAATGCATTTAACAGCTATTCCACGAAATGGAGTCGTACATGAGCTGATAGCGGCTATAAGCCATGTACGACGAGATTGAGTGGAATAACTGTTTTATTCTATCCACATCCACTGGATTTTGAGAAACACGGCTTTTTTATTTTTATTTTTTGCAAATTCGATAAATAAAAACTTTACACAAAATATCTGACAAAATCATTTCCACTTAGAATGTAAACAAACTGGCGAAATGACAGGAGCAATTTGTGAAAAATGCTATGATGATAATTACTGAAAAATAAAAAAGATACGCTCTTACCGTCAAATACTTTCATTCCATATTTTGTTGCTTTTTTTTTGTATTTTTGGGGGTTTTGTTTTCAAGTGGAGTTTTTATTTCCTCCTTGGTTGGTTCAGAAAAATGCTCCACCATTTTGTTTTTCTCTACTCACAGTATATGAGCTGATAGCCTAGTAGTCGAGTCACCAATCAGAGCGCGCGATTGCTCATATCCAGTGAATGTGGATAGAATAAAATTGTGTTCATCGTATGTCTAAAGCACAGATAACATAATACATTTGAATGAAATGAAGAAGTTTGGCAAATCCACTGCACGTTAATATTATGAACGTCAGTTTTATTAAGGTATCTCTGAAGTTATATACGTCCGTAAACACAATTAAACATTACACACTGCACCTTTAATGATGAATCACACTAAGTTCCCAATGATGCAATTACATTAGTTGGTTGTCTCATGAGGGTTTTTTTTTCAGCTTTTTAGGGTTGAAATGAAATCGAAATGATGACAAAACGAGAGTAATTCCTGCAAATAAAGAGAACGTGTGAGCACAGACACTACGTCTATGATGGACAGAACTATTTCTGTTTCACAAGGTTTTCAGATTATTTGAAGGAGGAAAGTATTTTGGATTATGAAGTGGATAGTGGTCATAGTAGGTGATTAAAAAAAGAAGCAAATTGCAGATCTGTACTTCAAATTAGAAATGGGTGCACACTACAGTGAGCTTGTCTCCCATATACAGACCGAGGTAGCAAAAAAAAAAAAAAGAAAAAAAGTGAAAAATGCATCTTATTTTCGCCATACCAATTTTTTTTTTTGGTTAGTTTCAGCCCTTTTTGCTTCTTTTACTTCCAATCTACTATAAATCCACTGCTTTATAGACGCATCACAGCTGGGAATCTTGAGTATGATGGATTTCGAGGCAGTATGAACTAGCAAAGATGCACGCTCAAGATGAGGGAAGGATGTGGAGGTGTTTGGAATTGTCCTAATTAATGATTTAACACCTCTCAGGTACATGTATACAGTCAGACACACTTTCGGCCTTGCTTTGTCTGTCCTCTCGGTTGAGATGCTGTGTGCATGTGATGGCACCATGTTTGAAGTCGCGCTCGTCTGTCTCCTGTTGGCCGCATCCCCCTTTTTTAATGAAACATAAGCTTTAATAGCGTCACTGGGAGAAGCGGGTGATAAAAGACGAGGCGGCGAGCTTGCGCGCCTGTTTCCTCACGAGCGCACTGTTCAAACAGCGCATTGTTCAAAGACAATGCATGCAAAAGAAGCACAGACGGGGGGTGCTGGGTGGATGGAAAAGAGAAATGGCGGTGGTGGTGATGGTGGTGGTGGGGAAGCGGCACCCTGTCTTCAACGAGATCAAACCATCTTGCAGGTAAAATATACAAAAAAAAAAAAAAGGAGGGGGGGTCTCTTGATTTGACCAGGATCACAGAAGAGGAAACTGTCTAGCTTGACGTCTTAGAGAGCACGAGAGAGACGAGTAAACCATCAGGCCTCGTGATGAAAAGCTGTGTAACACTCTCCGGGCCTCACGAACACTTTGATGCGAGAGTTTGCGTGCATCTCAAGTGTTAAGACACGCTGAGCCTGTGAATGCAAACAGGAGAGGACGCAAAGTATGTGGATGTTGCGTGACTTGATGTTGAAGACCACTTCAGAAGATATCTACAGGTATCAAAAACATTGCCTCAAGAAGTCTTTGTGTGAACATCTCCCGGGAAAGGTCTCGATCCTGCACCAGAACGACGCAGATGGACAAGAGGCTCAGTGGCATGAGCTTCTTCTGGCACCGTGCCACTTACCCAGGCTCTTTTTTTGTTCACCAGGGTGCTAAACTAATCAGGATAAAAGCAGGTTCCTGCCGGCCACGAATTATAAAGTCATTAACAAGTACAAATAAGGCTGTGCGTTGAGGGGCAGCGAGAGCAGGCCGATGCAGAGCGCCAGGGGTTTCGGGGATCTCAGAGCCGAACGAGCCTTTACGCAAACACTCACAGGCAGCACCAAACAAACACTACGACTCTGTGTGTGTGTGTGTGTGTGTGTGTGTGTGTGTGTGTGTGTGTGTGTGTGTGTGTTCACTGATCCATTATGATCCACACACATTTATTCTTGTAATAACTGATAAAGTATAAATCATTCATGTGTCCTGTTATGTAATCTGATTCAACATAAACTATCAGCACTCTTATATCTCTTGATATTACTTCAAGTCTCCGTTTCACGACGACGGTGAAAAAGGAGTCGTTTAAGTTGCTCTGCTCTGTTCTTGGCAACTAAACTAGCTCATTTGTTAGCTCTGCATTCCCTCAGACAGCCTTATAAATGGAGGCACTATCCAATTATTACAGGGGCTAAAAGTAGAGCTGCGGCACGCCGGAGCAGAATCTATCACCACCATGTGTGAATATATATATATATATATATATATATATATATATATATATATATATATATATATATATATATATATATTTTTTTTTTAATGCATGTCACACTCAAGGAGTGTATTATTGCCCAAACATAACTATTGGATTACACCAATATACCAACTAATTGTACACAATTATACACCTCGTTGTAGATACACAAGGATTGAAAGTAAAACTCTACTTTTACAGTCCACGTGGTCCACCTGACTTTATTGATCATCTCCAGGCGACATGTGAATATCTGGATTCATCGATACGTGTATATAGACGCACAGAGAGAAAAGAGGTGTGTGTGTGTGTGTGTGTGTGTGTGTGTGTGTGTGTGTGTGTGTGTGTGCATGAGAGAGAGAAATGTGAAAGGCTACTTAGGAAACTTTCTGATAATTGGCTTCTTAAAAAGGGGGCCTCATTTTTAACTGTGTCACCATGGCTGGTGGATGACAATTAATCTGTTTTCCACTGTTTTCTTGGCATCTGTGCCAATTACTTTATATGCTAATATATGTAAATTACCAAACATTTCAGATGCCAGTAACAAGTAGGCCTACGCATGCGTCACATTTGATTTCTTTTTTTATTATTATTTTTTGCATGTTAAAAAATATCTTCTGTCATTGCACTTTTATCCACGTTCAGATTCCCATGTTCCTGTTAGTATGGATTGAAGAAAATAGGAGTATGAGTAAAAAATAAAAATAAAAAAAAGAGCTAGAGCTTGAGCTGAGGTCCTAAAAAAGAAATCATAAATGTATATATAAATCCACAAGCAAACAAAAGGCAAATTGCATTTTTACTCATTGTTGTAAAACATGTCTGAGCCGTTTTTGTTTTTTGTGCTGTTTGATTGTGTTGTGACTATATTGTAAGAAGAAAGAAAGAAAGAAAGAAAGAAAGAAAGAAAGAAAGAAAGAAAGAAAGAAAGAAAGACGAGATAAAATGTAGCTTAAATAAAATGCTCTTAAAATGTTTGGATCTTTCTACTCAGTAACATCAAAAGCTCTAAATTACCAGCACTTTATTTCCTCCTTCTGTCTCTTATACACACACTGTTGTATTTATCTATCCATCTTATTCCACATTTATGTCAGGAACGCATCTCGTCTGCCTCTGACTGTAGATGTCACTGTTGTATACGAAATGGATGTTCAGGTCCAGGCTTGGATCCTGAAATGGATACGACTTGAAATGAAACTTGTGGGGTTTTTTTTTATTTTATTTTGTTTGGGTTTTTTTCACTTTTAAGGCAAAAGTAATTTTGTTGAAGAACATAACACAGAAAGAAAGCCTCGGTATACTATACATTGCAGCTGTCTAATCTTTATTTAATATGAAAATGTAGCCTACCTTAGTCCAACTTCAGTCATTTGCAATTATTTGAGCTCAGCTCAAATCTGTTTACATTTAAAGTTGTGGAACATCCCCGAAAACAAGCTATCGCTTATGTTATAGCAGCTATAAACAGCCTTTCCCTTACTAACCTCCCTTTTTCCCTCTCTTGACGTTAACAAAAAAAAGAGATATTTAAAAACATCAGGCGGCACGGTGGTGTAGTGGTTAGCGCTGTCGCCTCACAGCAAGAAGGTCTGGGTTCGAGCCCCGTGGCCGGCGAGGGCCTTTCTGTGCGGAGTTTGCATGTTGTCCGCGTGGGCTTCCTCCGGGTGCTCCGGTTTCCCCCACAGTCCAAAGACATGCAGGTTAGGTTAACTGGTGACTCTAAATTGACTGTAGGTGTGAATGTGAGTGTGAATGGTTGTCTGTGTCTATGTGTCAGCCCTGTGATGACCTGGCGACTTGTCCAGGGTGTACCCCGCCTTTCGCCCGTAGTCAGCTGGGATAGGCTCCAGCTTGCCTGCGACCCTGTAGAACAGGATAAAGCGGCTAGAGATAATGAGATGAGATGAGATGAGATTTAAAAACATTGCAGCTGGTCATGTGACCACAATCGCAAAGAATCTTGAAGACTTTCCCATGGTGGAAAACCTACTGCTTTGATAACTGTTAACTAAACAGAAAGCTGCCTCATTTACAACTTTGTCTTTGTTAAATAACAACACAGGTTTTAAATATAGTTCCTCATGTGTAAGTTTTTACTATGAAATAAACTGCTGTTGTAGAACATTAATCAAAACCTTCTGAACAATCGGATTTGAGAATTCAACAGCATTGTGGTGTATTTAAATAATTTTGACTGGCATTGAGTGGTGTATCAGATATATTCCATTCAGCTAGCATGATACTGAACTTGTCTTCGACTCGTTCAATATCATGTTAGCTGAATGGAATAAATCTGATATACCACAAAAAAGCCATTATTATTATTATTATTATTATTATTATTATTATACATACACATTTGATGGAACAATATTCTAATGAGCTAATGAAGTTCTGGTAGCCTTTCAGGTGTTCAACACATCTTTCTCTTTCAAAATTCTCTCAAAATCTTTCGTATTTAACAAAGCAAACCTGGCGACCATGTTTGTTTACAAATAGTCACAGTCGCTCGCTAGCACGGAAGTTCAGCTCCGACGTGTGACATCACGTTGTCTTGACAACCATGCAATATCGTAAATCATATTCAATGCTCATTCTCCATTGGGTAGAGTGATGTAATACACGTAGGATAAGCGATATGCTAACAATATTGCATGCTATCAAACCAAATGAATGAAACACACTAGAAGAGAACAGAACACATGTTTTTATTCCATCGAAAAAGCGTCCTGTATGTATAATAATAAAGTATAACTAATGGTACTGTGGTGGTACGGTGGTGTAGTGGTTAGCGCTGTCGCCTCACAGCAAGAAGGTCCGGGTTCGAGCCCCGTGGCCGGCGAGGGCCTTTCTGTGTGGAGTTTGCATGTTC